>NC_045779.1:47252940-47562456 GCF_008692025.1 Phocoena sinus
GATACAAAGGATAAATCCAACAATTGTGGAAAATTTGAGTGACCGAAGTTAAAAATTTCATAGATCTTAAAGAAAACTTAAATGAAGAGAATGCCATGTTCATGGCTAGTAAAACAATGCTGTAAAATATGCCATTTCCCCCTGAATTGATGTATTGATTCAATGCATTTCAAATCAAAGTCCCTATAGGATGTTTTTGTGCAGTTTGATAACCTGAATCTAAAATTTAAATGGAAGAGCAAAGGAGAAATATCAAATATATGAATAATTAGGTAAAGGATTTGCTTTTCAATATATAACATTGTAATAACAAAGACAGTGAGTTACTGGTTTATAGATAGACAGCCTGTACAAGGAAAAAGAAGTAGAGCACCAAACAGATCCTAGCAGACAGAATACATTTATTTATAGCAGAAGTGACATTGCAGATCATTGTGGAAAGATAGAATGATTAAATAAACAATGCTGAGATACGTGTTATCCATATAGAAAGTGAAGTTGCATCCATATCTCATGCTGTACAGAAACTTAGTTCAAGATGGATAGGATATAAATGCACAGAGCAAAATTTTTAAACTTCCAGAAGAAAATAAGGGTATCTCTGTGCTTGTATACAAGCTCAGGAAATTTCTTAAAGAAATTTTAAAATTTCTTCTCTTTAAAAGAGAAGATTGATCCATTCAGTGACATTAAACTTAAGTACTTGATTTCATCAGAATGTGACAAGATCCACATAGAACATAACTGCAATATATTTAACCTCTATAGGATTAATATCAAAATAGGTCAAGACTTCCATCAGGAAAGTAATCAAGATTCTGAAAGGAAGTAGCATTTACAAACCACATATATACCTCACCTCCCACTCTCACCCGCACCCTCGCACACAAGAGGGCTCATAAAGGCTGATAAAATGAACTTCATCTTTTGCTGGTGTCATTCTTATTTTACATTAAAGGCAGATCTGATCCTTGATCAATATGAAAAGCACGTAATCTTTATGGTCTGTACTGTACCTGGCACATTAAACTAATCATTGCTTTGTCCTTGATCATTTACAAGGTGAAATCTTGTTACAAGCTGAGCAATTCTTCTTGTCTCTCCTCAATAGCCTCATCTGTGTTATCCCTCCTTTCTCCCAAGTTCATTTAGAATGTATGTCCTAATTCTATAAATCCTTTTGTGAGCATTCTGTTGGGATGTTGTCAGATAATGTAGTTTCCATATTAACTGGTGCTATAAGAGCCTCAGATTCAACTGGGTCCAAAACTTTATGACATATGGATTTGGAAGGAAAATAGTAGTGAGTACACTCAGTGGGACGACATGACCAAAAATGATAGGTATTACCTAATCATTAAAAGGAGAAAAACAAGAACTGCAGTTCCTGGCAAAAAAGAAAGACTCTCCCTCTCCCAAGAAGGCAGGGATTACAACAAAATAGAGAGAGAGTATTTCTAAAGGGAGGTTTCAAATGTTGGAGGGCATTCCTAGAACGTTTTCATTATTGCTATTTTATGCAACATGAGCTTTCAGTGTTTTATAAACCTTACAGGAAAGTATTTATTTTCTGATAACAGAGTTTAGTCTATGTAATGAGTAATGAATTATGTAAGTAGACGGACAAAACAAGTTCTCTTTTGAAATAGCAACACTGTCTTCATTTATCATTAAATATTTTCTGATACCAAAGAAGGGAAAAATGCTTTAAATAAAAGATTCTCTTATGTAAGGTGTGCCTATCCCTGAGATACATGTAGGAGAAAAGATAGATTAAAAAACAAATTATAACATGTTTATTTATATATGTGATATGTCATCATTAAGTGTGAAGACAGTCTGCTTTAGCCATCAAAGCTCTACTTAATTCAATTTAATGTTATTTTTGCCATAGCATGATTAACGTTTTAAAGTTTTGTTATAGATTTGTGTTGTAAGGAAAACAGACACAGGGCTCTTGAATTATAGTAATTATTATTGTTCTGTCTTATGTTGTTTCTTAGAAAACATAACACAGTTCACAATGTGTAAGTCAGTTTGTGGATGACTTATTTCTCGTATTTTTCTCAAAGCAACAGAAAACAACTAAAGTAATAGTAAGGGAAGGACATTTAAGATGTCTTAGATTATGCTTCCTCTCCATGAGTGTGAAAAATAAAGATTAAAGAATTGGGTATATTTAATTCATTAGTCATGCATATTAGAAAAAGACACATGAAGGTCTTTGAATATAACATTGTTTGTATTTTGAAGTTTACTAGATTTAAATGCCTTTGTCTAAAAGCATCTAAAACTGACCTGATTGAGCTATTTTTGACTCGGCTTTTTGTCCAATAGATTTTATCAATCAACATCAAATCACTAACATGTATTATTTAATATTTAATATTATTTCAGGCTTTAATCCTTTTAGGAACTTTATCTTATACATTTCAAAAATAATACCCTGGGCTTCCCTGGTGGCGCAGTGGTTGAGAGTCCGCCTGCCGATGCAGGGGACACGGGTTCGTTCCCCGGTCTGGGAGGATCCCACATGCCGCGGAGCGGCTGGGCCCGTGAGCCATGGCCGCTGAGCCTGCGCGTCCGGAGCCTGTGCTCTGCAACGGGAGAGGCCACAACAGTGAGAGGCCCGCGTAAAGAAAAAAAAAAAAAAAAAATAATACCCTCACATAATGAAATATATGTAAAAATAGGTGTTTGTGAGGTCAAAATGACTTTTCTTCTCTTTCTCTTTTTTTTATTCTCAAGTATTCCATTCAAAATCCTTTCATTTGTTTTTCAGGTTGGTGAGGGGTTTTTTCCTTAAATGATCAGCAATTTTAATTATTGCTATTGTTTGCTTCATAGGGTCTAAGAGAATAAGTGATAGTGAAGTCTCTGACTATGACTGCGATGATGGAATTGGTGTAGTATCAGGTAAGAATTTCAGAATTATTTTATAGTGATAATAAGGAAGTGTGACTCATCATTATTTACCAGTAAATATGCAAATAGATAGATAAATATAATGAGGTACAAAGGACTTGCCTGTTTATGCCCCCTCCCCTGAAACAGCCTATGACAGTTTAAACTGAATAATTCTAGTTGCTGGAATACCTGTACCAGTTCTTAGATTGAATATTCTATTGAAAGATGTCTCATAAGTAATACCAATTTTCTATTTTTAAACTACTAAGTAATAAGAATTTCACTATAAATTTGAGAAGTTATATAACTGAAACTTCTTTATACTTCACTAACTGTGAAAAAAATCTTTCTAACATCACTAACGAACCCAAGTATGTCAAATATTTGAATCCACTTTTTGAAATTTTTTTCATTGTTGTTATGTGGATTAGTATCAGGTGCAGCTACATTTTGAAATTATGGTATTGTGGTTTAAAATATTGCCTCATTTATGATTAGAAATTTATCTGATGATTTAATATTTTAGGTAAGTAGCTATTTTTAAATAAATTCTGGCAAAATTTTTATATATATTATACTCAAAATATTATAAAAATGTTTGATTCTTTTCTTCTTCAAGGTTAATTAGCTCAGCAAATTTCATAAGCATAACCAATTTTATCATGAACAAAATATGTTTTATTGTATGTAAGACGTGCTGCAGTTGCATCAGTGACTGACAGTTTTTGTTGGACAGTTTTTGATAGAATATGAGTCAGTTTGCATGCTACCAGTGTACTACTTTTAAAAAACCCAATGACTATCTTTTAGTCTTTATTTTTTGCACTAAGGGTTAACAATGTATTAATTCACTAAGACTGAAAAAATATTTTTCGTGTTTTATGGTTTGTGAATTAAACCTTAAAAAGTCATATTCTCATGATCTCTTGCTTGGAGATCGTTAGCAGTTTTTTCCTGCTTGTGTTCTAGTCCTTTAATTGACTTTTCAACTTCTTCTCTTTATTAAATATCTAGCCACATCAGATTTTTTTCACCCAAAATATTTTCCTTCAGGTCATTAAAGCTCTTTATCTTGATGCCATTTTTGGCGTATCTCAATTCTTTTATTTTTACTTCCAGGATGACAAAAAAATGATCATGTTATTATGTTTCCATTCTGTTAAAGGAACTGTATCTTTTGAAAAAAAACTTTCCAGGAATCATTCATTATTTTGGTTAATACTCTCTGGAAAAATTTTTGTTGTTACAGAATAGTATTTCACAAACCTACACAATTCAAAGTGTTTACCGTGGGTTCATTACTCTTTACTACCATGAAACATCATGGTTTCTTGTCTCACTGTTGTTATTAATTTTTTTACTATATAGTGAATCATTTAATAATCCATTGAGGAAAAAAGACTGCTGTAATATCCTATATGTTGCTATTTTGAAATCCAGTGTAATTTTTGAGACATGGTTTTTTCATCATATACCATATTTTAATAATGCATTTGAAAGATAACATTTCAAAAACTACAGTACCATAGTCCTGATTTTGATGTTTATAAAAAGGATATGGAGATAACTTCAAATGCTTGGAATATATCAGAATTTACATATTTACTTCAAATGGTATTCAGAGTGCTTTCTAATATTGTTTATTTCTTAAAGAAATAACTATAGAGTATAGAAATTAGAAACTTTTTGTCAAGGTAATAATTTTATTTATTTATTTATTTATTTATTTAAATAGATCTTTATTGGAGTATAATTGCTTCACAATACTGTGTTAGTTTCTGTTGTACAACGAAGTGAATCAGCCATATGCATACGTATATCCCCTCCCACTTCTTTTTTTTTTTTAACATCTTTATTGGAGCCTCCCTCCTTTATAATTGTTGAGAACTATTTGAAGCTCTTCTAGGTCAATGAAGAGATGAAAATGTTTTTAGAATAAACTTGAATCTTTTACTGAAGATTATTAACTGTGTAAAAAAGTTTTACTCTACCTAGCATAGGGCCTTGGACATAGTAGCTCTCTAAATATTTGAATATTTGTCTTTCCTTTTCAATTTAAGTGTTTATAAAATATTATTTTATCTTAGTGTTATGCTTTATTCATTATGCTTTACATTTAGTATATTCAGAGCTTTTCAACTTCACTAACATTTTATGTTTTTTCAGTGAAATACAAGAGATCTTAGTGTATAGATAACTATAATCTTAATATTTCCACCTTTAGATTATCGACACAATGGTCGAGATCTTCAAAGCTCAACATTGTCAGTGCCAGAACAAGTAATGTCATCAAACTATTGTTCACCATCAGGGTCTCCTCACCGAGTAGATGTTATAGGAAGGACTAGATCTTGGTCACCCAGTGTCCCTCCTCCACAGAGGTAAGACAACATAACATTTTATTTGTAAGATGATATTATAAGCCTATTTATCATAAAATATTATTGGAAATTTTCAAAGATAATAAATTCTTGTAGAAAAAAGTTACTTAGGGGAAAATATACCTGCTATCAATAGCTTATATAATGAGAGTAAGATGAAATATGGGCTACTTTGTAACTTTAGATGACCTATATATAATTTTATAGTTATAGTTATAAAGAAGATCCAACTTCCATTCTCATATGTATATTGAGCAGATCTAGTTAGACCCAACTAATTATACTCATGAATGATATAGATATTGATAATTTAAGAAATTGGATAAAAGAACATTTGATGGAGCTATACAATTAAGAACAATCATGAGAAGACTAAAAAGGAATGAATGCATGGGCAGTGGGAAGAATTGCTTGGAAAATCTGCAACTCCAGGTCTTATGCTTAGTGGAAAACTCTGATCAATCCAGTTAAGTACAGAAAGCCTTAATGGAGTAAGAACCATGGAAATAATGTGTTTCCTAACAGGAAATATGTGCATAATTTCACATTTTATATACTTGCAATGTTTAAGGAAATTTGAACTCTTAGAATGACAGCCTTATAACACTTATTTTAAATGAGTAATTGAGTTAGTTTTAGACTTAGAATTTTAAATTGTAATCTTAATTTTATACATGGTATTGGATTATTTAAGAGAAAAGGTTTATTATATTTATAAATTTAACAGCTTATAAGGATATTAGGGACTTTAAAAGTGTTAATTTAGACAATTAATTGAAGAGAAAATCTAATATTTTAAGTTAACAAACATAGTTTAAAATGTTTGAAGATGTTGAATTAACTAAATTTGTAAATGGGACTAAAATTATTAAAAGTCTTCTGAAAAGTAATTGTTTAAATGTGGTAGGCCTATCAGTAGAGTAATAAGATTTGTAATCTGAAATTTAAAGTGCAAGAGAGAGAGATATTTTGAATTTGTAGCTTTAATAAATTAAGTCCTTTCTTGTTAAAAAAAAAAAAAAGAATACTTGACTTTTACCGGGGAAAAAGTATTTGAACATGCCAATAGAAAATTGGCATGGGTTTTAGATTAGATTCACCTGCACATAATAGAAAGCCCGTAATAACAGGAGCTTATGTAAAAGGTTTATTCCATCATGAAAAAGAAGTATATAAGTAGACAATCCAGGCCAAGAATGGCAGCTTAAAAAAATAGTCATTAATCAATTCTAAAGACATCAGTTTAGATTTTAAAAGAAATAGCAATTAATATCCCTAAAATAAAATCCACCAATATATTGTCTATAAGCAACATGCTGAACTCATTTTCACCATACAAATCTATTCCTCCTCCTGTGTTACATATATCGTTATCACTACTATACACCTGGGAGTCATCCATTCATAGTTTTGATAATCCTTATCTCCATCCCCATTGATATTAGCTTACTTTTATGTTATACCTCTGTTATAGCAGCAATCTCCTATTAGTTAAAACAAAACAAAAACCTTGGACTTGACATTACAGTGATTTTTGTCTTTTTCTACTATCTTTATTAATAAACTTTGTTTCTTAGTATAATATGTGACTATGGTCTATTAAGATATTTAATGGATCTTGCTATTTCAGTCGGAATGTGGAACAGGGACTTCGAGGGACACGCTCTACTACGGGACATTATAATACAATTAGCCGAATGGATAGACATCGTGTCATGGATGACCATTATTCTCCAGATAGAGACAGGTAAATATGATCAAATACTATTAGAACTTATTATAATTGCTGCCTTCAGGAAGAAGGTATTACCATAAAATATTTTCATCCTGAACTTGGGTATTTCTTATCTTAGTTTCTAAAACCATATGCTTCCTTTACAATACCTACATTGATTCTTGTGACTGCCACATCATTAAAAAAAATTAAAGAAACAAAAATAACCTTTTGTTTGGTAAGAAAAAAAATTCATTTTGCTCTTTCAATTTTGGTACTTTGTTAAATCAAACCAGTTAAGCTAGTGAATTTGCACATGAGGTTGTAATGATAATCATGAGGAAAACAAGGTGTTTTATTATTTTTACTGTATCATAACCCATTATCATATAGAAAAATACTTTCATGAGACAACAGATTTAAAGTCTCTTACATTCATCTGGGAAATAAGTGTGACTTTTTTTATGTAAAAGTGTTAAGACAAGTTTGGTTTGTTTAGGAAACAGACACAAAAACTGATTCACGAAGAGGTTTTTCCTCATGGCTTTCAGTAAACCTTTTAAGCAACTTAAAGAATCATGCTTGTCAGCTGCTGTACTTGAGAGACTTCTCTGAATTTGCTCTATTAAATGTGATATACTTAGAAGTAATATGCTATGTTTCAATACATACGTTAATTACTACTAATTTTTTTAATTTAAGCAAATTGGTTAACCCTCTAATTCATGGTTTGGTTACATATAAAATAGAAAATGCTATGATATTTCCCCAAAACTATTAAAAGGATTTAAGATAAGGATTAGGATAGAAAGCTTAAATTACTAATCAGAGAATATTATGATGAAATAATACGGGAACTCAGAAGTCTCTTTGTATGCATCCTAAACTAATTTTAGTAAAAACACTTGGGGGTTTTCAATCAATTGATCTGAAAATTTGCTGTCAATATTTATATATTTAATTGTTTTATCTAAATCTAGGGTTATACTCAGTTCATGCTTATAATTTCATTGTGTTGGAGTACACTTTTCCAAAAGAAAAGATAGGGAATATCTTAGTCTTTAATAGTGTCAAACAAGTGTTGGCTTTTGTGTCTGAGATCTAAGAAGAAATAAGAAATTATTAAATTAATATCTTTCTTAGTGTTGAATGAAAGTTAATGTAGTGTTTTATTTCTTTTTCATTTATTTGACTTTTTCATAGTGGTCTGTGTCTTTAGGGGTAATTATAGGCATGCTACCTATAGAAATTGATGCTTATCAAGTACAATAATAGTGAATATGTTAGTGTGGTTAGGAAGGAGTCATATTAGGGTGGATAAATGAGTTTTTTGATACCTAACAGAACTTAAGTAATTTTTAGAAATTATTTATGTAATGATTCATAAACTCCTTGTTCATTGACGGTTTGTTAAGCAAATGATGAGGGAGAAAAGTCTGAAATGGCTTTAAATCTTCCAAGTTTATATAAAATGGACTTGATATTTTCTCTGAAGATAATACGGTATGGTCTAAATCTTGCAGAGAAGAATAGAATAAAATTAACCTCTAGAATTATACTTACAAACAAAAACAGTCACTATCATATCAAATGCATAATATTTTATCTATATTTTAAGACATATAGCCCTAAGGTTAGTGACCAGAAAAATGCTATTAAATCCTTGGTAATAGTTAATATTTGAATTAGTCATAATTGAAATGTCGTATTTTCTTGTTTACTTTATAACTTTATGAATCTTTTAGTTTAGCAAAAATGTTCAAGTAATTCAGAAGTTTTGGGGAAAGATGATCCATGTGGTTTCATTACTTTTGTGTTGTACATTACCAGATCATAATTACTCTTAATTGTGAGCTGTTTCAAATCCTTTTTGAAATAAGTAAAATAGAATTTCATTTAAATAGGACTGTAAAGCCATTTCTAATATATTAATTTTGAGTTATTTTTGTAATCATTATTCATTAACATGAAGAATCAAAAATAAAAATACAGTATTATTCATGTAGGTAGTCTATCACATTATTAAACAATGGGTTCTTAATTTCTGTTTTATCCTAATATTCTAAAAAATTTTCTATAATAGAATGCATGTGAAAGCATTGTAATCTTTATGTACTATTTAGAAGGTAAGAATACTTTAGACCTCTTACAGTGAACTTTCATGAACAGCATTTTATAGAGTCAATCAATAATACTGTTGATTAAAAAGCCTAAAAGAGAATTTCCTTTGAGAGAGTAGGTAAAATTTAGGTATTTTGAGTGGTGCATTAACCTTTCTTGTCAGTAAGAATTGACACACTGACCTTAATAGTATTTCATGGAATGTACTTTTTTCATAGGATTTGGAACCAAATGGCATTGGGTTTGAATTTAAGCTTTTTGCCACTTGCTAGCCGTGTATCTTTGTGAAAACCAATCTCGTTAACACTTGATTTCCTTATCTATAAAATTAGAATATTAGTACCAACTTTATAGGGTTGTTGGGTAGATTAAGCACACTATGTGTGCCTCCAGTTGCATGGTACTCAAAAAAGGTGCCTTACTCTTAACATTTTAAAAGGATTTTTGGCTTACAAATAATTTACATTTTAATGTGCTTATCAATTAAGCAGAGAACTCAGTCAATTCAGGTGTTTTTTAAAGACGTTTGTAGAGAATATAGGACATGAGTTGTACCTTGAATAAATGGGCATGTTTATTCAGGCAAGAACAAAAGCAAAGACACAGAGGCAGAATACACATGTACATCAGAAAGACCCAGTACGAAGGATGCAGGACTTGGGAACATATTGGAAAGTGTGAATGAAGATAATGGCTTTTACATTGGCTATATTGGGTGAGAAATGATGCTATTTGACATTAATTTGTAGTACCTTGTTAAACTTAAGGGTGTAACAATATCCTTTTCTTATAGGTAACATAAAAAAAAATTATATATAAAATTTTGATTGGATCTTTGCACATCTCACTTTATTTTCATGAGTCAAATTCCTATTATGTTTTGAAAAGAAAGCAGGTTCATTACAAGTAATTCAGAAACTTGGATACAAGGATATTAACTAAAAATGATTAATTGTAATGGACATCTTTCATCTTCCTTTTCATCGCCCATACTTTTTGTATCTTTGTTTCTCTGGTAAATCCTGGTAACTACTACAACAAGGAACATCATTTTTCTGGGGCAAACCATGTGACTTTAGTATTAGAAATATTTCAAGAGCTTATTTGTTTATAGGAGTTAATTTACTATTAGAATAAGTGTGGAGTACTAGATACTATTTCTGTAACATGTCAGAGATATCTTACAGTACACATTTTTATGTCTATCCTAGAGACCGAAATATATTGGTTGCATTTAATTCCATAGAGTATACTTTTAGCATAATAAGAAAAAAAAGATAACACTGGCAGAAGATATATTACTTCATAAACTTTTTTCTTCTATGCATTCAATGAATGCAGTTATATTCTATAAAGAAAAATGCCCTGTTATATGGATCTCTGAAATACCTCACACACATGCTATTTCTCTACTCTTTATCAGGCAGCCAGCTACCAGAAAGTGCCAAACATACCTATAACTATTTATAGTCTTTCTGTGGTCCTTTCAGTTATAAACTATGAGAGAAATACATCTCTGAAAGTTTGAAAATATAGAGAAAGTAAATGAAAAGAGAGAATTCATCGTACAAAAACAATACAACTTTTTATTCATTATATTTCAGGAATATATTTTAGCTTATTTAAATCATAGTATATTTTAGGAACTATAAGGTAGCAAAACAGTAACAATATCAAAGACAGAGCAGAAAGTTTGGAATTAGGTTGAGATTGTTGGAAACTTAGCTTTCAAAATCTACAGGTTACTTAAGAATAAGATTTTTATCTCCTTTTGCAGTCCTTTTTATGTATCTGCTAGTCCTAAAAGGTAACATTCAGGCTAATGAAATATATAGAAGGATAATTCATTAAAAATATAATTTATATTTCTTAGTAAGAATCAGAGTGTGTCAGGAAATTGGATCAGTAATCTTGTTCAGTTCTTTGAATAGTGATATTTTTTTCTCATGATTTGAGAATCTGTTACTTCTTTTTTTTCTCTTTTTAAAATTTAGTCACTTTTTTTAGTTTTCTATTTTATTCTTTTACAGAGAATTACAGCTCTGCTCAATTTTTTTAAAAATTTCAAACAAATTGGATTAAATGCATTTTGTAATATAACAGCTTTAACTCATTATGTATATTCATGACTATTGCTTAGATTTTATAATATCTGTTAATTTGGGGAGAAAAGTAAGCATGCTTTAATAGAGAAGCATAAATAAAATGTTTTTAAGTTGTAGTAATTGGATGCAGCAAAGGACTTCTGTATCTTAAGTGGATTTTAGGGGGCTCACTAAAACAGTATGGTTAATTTGTGTAATATTCATAGATGCTTCTTTATACTTTTCACTCCATCTCAAGGGGGGATCATGACCAGATTAGGTTAAGAGGTATAACATATCTATAGAAAAGTATATAGTCAGGGTTCTCCAGAGAAACAGAACTAGTAGGTTGGATAGAGAGAGAGGGATTTATTATGAGGAATTGGCTCACACGAATATGGAGGCTGAAAAGTTCTACCATCTGCTGTCTGCAAGGTGGAGACCCATGAAATGGTGGTATAATTCAGACCAAGTCCAAAAGCCGGAGAACCTGAGAGCTGATGGTATAGATCTCAGTCAGAGGGCCAGAGAGTTATGAGATGTCTAGCTCAAAAATGAGGCAGGAAAAGAGGGAAAAACTCCTCCTTCTTCTTACTTTTGTTCTACTCAAGCTCTCACCAGATTGCCTGATGTCTACCCACAATGAAGAGGGAAATCTACTGATACCACTGATTCAAATGAGAATCTCATCCTGAGACACCTTCACATACATACCCAGAAATAATGTTTAATGTGGACACCCCTTGGCCAATTAAGTTGACACATAAAATTAATCATCACAAAAAGGGAAATAAAACAAACTGTTGCTTGATGAAGGTGATTCCTGTACAATGTTTTCTTTCGTGTTATAGAGACAAAATTAATTATAAACCTCCCCAAGGAAAATATTAGAAATTGGTTGATGATATATATGTTCTATGAATATGAAAATTTTAACAAGCTTTGAATTTTACACATTTTTGTTACTCTTAAGTAATTTTCAGAGACAGTTGATTCCTTTTTAATGCAATAAATCCCAACATCACTACTGCTGGATTTTCTTTCTCCTCTTTGTAAAGCCAAGAAAGTCTCTTTTTGATACCATTTTCCCTATTTTCTTATACTACATAGGTTTGTAATTTTTTGTTTACAGTTCTAGAATGTTTCTATGATTATGTGAACAACTGCTCTTTTTGGACAGTAGGTTGACCATGAAAACAGTGTAATTGTGTTATACTTTTTAGTTCAACCCAAAATATATTTATTGAGTGGGTCAGGCATTATGCACAAAGATTTAAAATAGGCTTCCTCCTGGTCTAGATAAACAGATGATCCAACTGATTATACTAAGTAATTCATACCAACTAATTATACAATATACCGACTAGTTATAAAATGTAGAAGACTGGGAGGCCTAAGCATAGTAGTGTTGGAACAGATTAGAGAGAAAATTACTTGCTTGGATCTATTGGAAAGACCTTCAAAGAGAAGTTGGACTTTAAAAATGAGAAGAATTTTGAAAGGCAATGAAGTGGAGACAGGGAGTATGATGGGCATTCTTGGATGAGTGATGAGCATGAACAGAGTCTGGAAGTCAGGAGAGTATGGGATATATTTAGAGAATCTTAGGTAGTCTGTTGTACCTAGATAAAAAGTTGTGATATGGGAAAAGGGAAGTAATAGGAGACGAAGATTGAATGTAGCTTACAACTTAGTTGGTGTACCATTTTACACTTGATCTTAGCCAAAAGGCCGAGAAGCGATAGTTGGTGTACCATTTTAAAGAATATATACTTGTTTTTTGATATGGGAAGCCATTGAAGGATTTGGAGCAATGTGCCTACATGATCAGAAGCATACTTTGTAAATATACTTCCGTAGACAGAGTGGACCAGGAGAGGGTTGGATTCTGAAGGAAAGGAGACCTAATAGAAGGTTATTAAAGTGGACATGGTAAGCCTGATTTAAGGTAGTGGCAGAAGAAAAGGAAAAGAAGGAATAAATCTGAGTTATTTAGGCATTAGAATGAGCAATGTTTGTAAATCAATTGAATGTGGAAAATAAGGAAAATGGAGGAGTTAAATTTTGAGATTTTAAAGCTTGGTTTATTAAGTAAATATTTAAATCCTTAGTTGAAAGTGGAATTAAAAGAAAAGGAATAGCTAAAGTATTATATTAAATTCCAAAGGGGGATTAAAGAGTTATATATGAAACTAGAAGGGCCTTTAGAGATTATAGGGTACTATATTCTAAAGAGGTACGTGAAGAATTGCTGTTGTAGGTAAGGATGAAGCCAAATGGGTAGGGTCTAGGCTTCTTCCTCCCTCTGTAGCAGTGCCATTTTGATTTTATTGAATTCCTAAATATAGGTTTTACATAAAATTTTGTTTGAAAAACAACTGGTCTTCCGCTCAAAAAGAAAATTGGAATACTACTGCTCCAGCCCCCTTATTTCACAAACGTAGCACCAGATGTCCAAATAGGCCAATGTCTTGCTTGTCTCACAATTAACATGTGTTTTTCTAAAATGCCTACATGACACTCAAGCAGCCATGTGGAGATCCCAGAAAGCCCCTGGAAATGTGAAACCCAAAGACAAATCAAGGCTAAACCAAAGTGAGAATTTACACTATAAAAACAAATAATATTATCCAGAAAGAAGGTGTTGGAGTATAAAGAAGGTCGAGGAACAAATCTTGGGAAACCACTGTCTCTGAGGAATAAAAAGAAAGGGAATCAGTAAGTGAAATGGATAAAGAAGCACTTAATAGGCAGAGACCAGACCAATGTGTACATGTTAAGAGCCTGAATTTTGGCTGAAGAAAGCCCTGAGTTTGAAACCAGTCCTGCTACTTACTTTACGGCTGTGCGCAAGCACTCACAGTCTAGTTTCTCTGTCTGTGGGAATGCTAGACCCTATCTCAAAGAGTTGTTACGGGAAGCAAATGAGATCTAGACAAAGCTTTAATGGGGTATGTGGCACATAGTTAAGTGTTATATAAACATTATTTTTTTTCATTGAAGTATAGTTGATTTACAATGTCATGCCAATCTCTGCTGTGCAGCAAAATGACTCAGTTATACACATATAGACATTTTTAAATATTCTTTTCCATTATGGTTTATCACGGGATATTGAATATAGTTCCCTGGACTATACAATAGGGCCTTGTTGGTTATCCATTCTAAATTTCTAATAGCCAGAGAGAATAGTGTTTCAGAAACCAAGAGAGTGTCAAGAAATAGAGGTTGAAAATCATTGTCTAAAACCATAGATAAGTGGAGTGTGATGAAGATCAAGAGGAAATTAAAGGACTTTTTAGAATTTCACAGATAATATTCACAGCTTCAAGAGCATGATAGAGGCAGAAATCAAATCACAGTAAGCTTTAAGCATGAGAAGTGAGAAAGTGGTAGCAAGAATTGTAGATATGTCTAAGACGTTTTATGATGAAAAAAAGTCAGAGGAAGGCAAGGTTAGTGAAGTTTTATTTTTAGGATTAAGTGCAGTTGTGGAAGGGAAGGCATGAGACAAAAATGAATGAAGCAAGGTCATGTGGGAAGTAGGATTACAAGTAGGGGAATTGCCTCTTCGTTTGCTGCAAAAGAGGACAAGTGGAGATATAAATATATATGTACTCTATATTTAGAGGTGTTGAGAGAGACCAAGATTGGTTTCCATTTTTTACTGAAACATAATGATCATCTGCCAAAATTAAGTGTTTTGACATGAAAGACTTAAAAAAATAGAAAAATTTTAGATCAGTGCTATAGCAAGAAGAGAATCAGCTACAGAAGGGTAAAAAGGTCAATGTGCTACTTTGGTGGCTTATGGTAGTCATGAGGCATGAAGTGTAGCAGAGTCAATAGCATGTAATAAACATATAATAAACATAGTGAATGGAAAATTGATAGCATCTGATACATTTACAAAATAAAATTAGTATTCAATTAAAGGAATTTGAATCAGTTTGCTCCTTTCTAAATGGAATTTTATAAACTCTTTTAGTTACTTTTAATTAGTAATGATTGAAAAAGAAATAGCTACCTTATAAAATCTCCTAAGTGTGATAAGTGTTAGAAATTACCTCTTTTATTATTTTCCTCTTAAGCTTTCTGGTTATTTTATTATTTTTCTTTTTCTACCTTTCCTCCTAAAAAATGGGAAAACATCTGTATTGTATAACATTTTATAGATGGTGCTAAAGATGTTTGAGTGCTAA
The DNA here is from genome assembly GCF_008692025.1 of Phocoena sinus. Taxonomy (NCBI): domain Eukaryota; kingdom Metazoa; phylum Chordata; class Mammalia; order Artiodactyla; family Phocoenidae; genus Phocoena; species Phocoena sinus. The sequence continues at coordinate 47,268,350 of NC_045779.1, forward strand.
TTGATAAGATTTTATTTTGAAATATTATTTGTTTAATCTCAATTTGTTACATTTTCTTGTGTTTTGTTTTAGAATATTTAGCATATTTTAACCTTTAGCACTGCCATATTACAATGGACATTGGGAGCAAGGAGCAAGCTTTCCAGTAACAGTTTTCATTTGCTTTGCTTACTATCTGCTTATCTTTTTTGAATCTCACTTTTAAAAATTAAAATGTACTTTCTCATTTCTTTCCTGAGTCTCATTTATATTCTTGTTTCTACCATGCTTGCAGTCATTTTCTTACTCTACCTCGCTCCAGATACAGTCAGACCATTGAACATCATCACAGGGATGGCAGGTATATTTTTCTTACAATTGAGTCTGTTCGTAGAATTGCATGTGCCTATCTATTGATATGATATAACTCACTTCTATTTTTGTTTTTTATATATACATATATGGTTATTGATGAAACATAGAAGTATTATCCTTATAAAATAGTAGAAAATAAAGCATATATAAACACTTTAATTGTGTTAGGATGTCAAAAGTATAGCTTCCCTTAATGGGCTATGATCATCTCTTTGATGATTCTAAAAGTTTAACTCACCAGAAATTACATTTGACTCTTATTACGTACAAAAGTAGAATAACAGTATTATTAAAAATTAATTGCATTTGACAGCTCACCTTCCTCTGCAGCACTAGTTGATAATTAGATATTTAGGCAACACTAGTTGATTGGTACATATCTTAACAACCCACTTCCCCCACCTCCCTCCGCAGTCAGTCCTTGAAAGTGCTTAGGTTGGGCTGAGGTTTATGAGGGTAAACTCAGGTTTATGGTTACCTTGTCAAAGGTGGCTGTGATCTACTCATTGGTTATAGTAGATGAACCCAGATCCCTGGAGAATACTGGGTCTGTCTACCCAGACCCAGTATTTCTAGTCTACCACCATTCTCCTTGTACTGAAGGGAAATATAAATGACCTGGCATTTAACAGAAAGGAAGATTAGCTTTCTAGTTAATCCTAGAAGGAAATCGAGTGGGGAAAGAAGGTCTGTAAAGCTTGCAGTTTCTCAAGGCTAAACGTAGCTTTAGGGATTTGAGCCAGTTCAGTGACAACATTTTTAGGCCCGGTAGGCAGAGAAAACGGCAATAATAATGTGGTTGTGGATTCAGCTGTATAGATAAGGAATTATGTGCTGTACTCACTCCGACTATGGTTTCAAAGTGATTTGGGTTATGTGTGACCACTTTTATCCTATTAGTTTAGTTAATTAAGAGTTGATAATGAAAGAGCTTAGAAAAAAATAATTGAAACTAATGGGTAAATTCCTAAGGATTGAATTCATTTAGACAAATGTGGAAGGAAACATAGAGATATCATCAATAATAAATTCCTAATAATTCAAATTTTGTGATGTCTTTCAGTAAATGTAATTGAAATTTAGTGCCTTCCAGTTTATTATATGATAATGGTTATTGCTATATTTTATTTTCTTTTACATTTCTCAGTCTCTTTTTCTGTTATTTTGCTTCAATACTAAATAATTTTTACTTTGTTGTTGTTAATGACTTTTATTTTTATTATTGCTGTATATTACATTCAGACTATTTTTTGGTTGCAGTGATCATACATTTATCTTACAGAAATGTGAAAAGCAGTTTTATAATTTATAATTGGGCAAAAAACAGTTTTATAATCCTTATAATTGGGCAAGACCTTTCTTAAGGTGGGTGGCGTGAATGAGACATTACTGATTCTAGGCTTATTCTTCTTACACTGGTATCTTTCCAGTTAAATATAAATTAAGATCATGAACCACATTAGTTTTTTATACTCTGTATTTTTCTTAATTATCAATAAGTAGCTTATCTGCTTCATATCATTTATTCTTTCAGTAACCCAACGTAGATAGAACCAGTTCTTTATCAGCTCTAGGTTGGTTATCAATTTCATATACTTACTCAAATTCTCAGTCTCAGCCTAGCTGGCCTATTTTGATAGAGAGATTTCTGAATTGTCTTTTGTGCCATAATTTAGTTTATATTCAGGAAACACAATATCATTGATGTTTATATTAAAGTAATACAAGGTTAGAAAAATCAGTTTTAGAAAACAAGTTATCAAATAACTTACTATAAGATTTGCTGTCACTTAAACGATTCAAATCTGTGAGTCTAGTGTATACCTACGCCGGAAAAGTTGGATAGATTTTGTGAGAATGCAGTCTTTAGTTGCTTTTAAAAATATTATCGTTATTACTTTGACACATACAAAAGAATGTGTGCATGTTTCAAAGCACAGTAATAAAATAAGCATTTATGAATCTACTACCCGGACCAAGAACCAGAATATATGGTTGGTTATACTCCTTGCATCTACCTATAGGCTCCTTGCCTATTGCATTCGTATGCCTCTTCCAAAGAAGTAGTAAATGCTGTACTGAACATTCAGCTTAATATTTCCTTCCTTTGTTTTTTTTTAAATTTTTTTTAAAGTGACTTTGATCATTTATTTCACTCTGCTAACTTTCTGAGTTACTCAGTCCCTCTGACTCCCACTTAAATCCACTATGAGATTCTGGGGATTGTTCAAAATATAAAAACTCTTCTAGTCACCTATCCCTTCTTCTTTATTACCGTAACATTCCATGCTTCTTGTTTAACCCCTGAACCTTTGTAGGTAATACAACTGAACACAATCACCCATTTCCCTTACACATTGATATCATCTGTTTACCTCTTGGTTATGCTATTTTATGCATGTGGCTTTAGTTTTCCTCTTTATCACAATTTCTGCCATGAGCCTGAGTGCTGTTAGCATTCACCTGAATGATCTATTCAGCACCCACTCACTTCCTTGACCATCTCAAATTGGAGGTAGTGAACTTTACCCCCAGTCCTACTTCACTCAGTCACTCCCATGGCCAAGCTCTGAATATTATCGTCACTTGAAATTGTTCTACCTTTGAAATCTTTTTAATTTTTAAAAAACGTTTAATATTTTATATAATTTTTAAAGGTTACTTTCCATTTACAATTAATACAAAATATTTCACTCTTGGACAAGAACTACACATGGTTCCTTCTTATTCTTTCATTGAGTTACTTTTAACTCACTGGTTCTTTTATCTCAATAGACAACTCCACTCTCTTTACCCATTTACCTTTCCCAATTAGTCTCCACTTTTCTTTACTTACTTACATATCCAGAGGTTGAATCCATTCTCAGAAATATCCTCAGTTCCCTTGCTATATTGTTCTGCTTTTACCTATTTGACAAAGTCCAAATGTGGATCAATCTCTGTCTCTTGCCAAATGGTTTTTTATCTAAATTACCCAAGTTCTCCCTAACTACCTACTTGAGAAAAAAATAACTGAACATTTAAAGGAAAAGTGACCTCTTTATTGAGGATTGTGGAAAGAATAAAAAGAAATTGGCACCAACTTTCTAAGTATCCAGTTTCCTGGTCTAGATTTCAAGGTGGCATTAACTATCATGGTCTGGGAATTCCCTTTCTGTGAATAAATATATGTTAATAGTTCCAAGTAGACCATAGTTTGGCTGTATGAAATCTGGAATTTTCTGAATGGAATAAATGTAGTAAACTCAACATGGCATCTCCAATATGTGAAGAATCAGAACAATGGGTCTCTCTGTTTCATGCTTGTAAAATGAAATATTATGAGTGCTTTCTCTTTGGAACAGATGAAGAGAAGCTTAAATAATGTTTGCTAAACTTCTTTTATATTACTTCAGGAAACAAATATTTAACTAATATTAAGAATCAAAACTTTTTCTTCTTCTGAACAGGTTATGCTGACCAGTGCAAAATTATCTCTGATCATTGTGCATTTTAAAACACATTTCAACATTTAAACAAACATATTTAGAATGGATATCAGGTTACCTTTTATTGATTTCCCTTTAAGACATATCCTTTATTTCAATAAATATATCTTTTATATTTTAAAATTTACCCCCAACCCTACTTTTCCTCCTAGTAATTATCTTTACTTAAAGCTATACATAGCATATTAAGGAATCACTGACATTGCTGGTGGACAACGTGGAAACTTTTACATAAAAATGTGATGGAGGAGATGACAACTAGGCTATATCTTAAAGGAAGAATTAGAATTATTTAGGGGGAGATATGGTAGGATGTTGGTGGAATTTTCAAGAAATATATGAGCAAAGTTACTAAAGTAATAAACACCATGTTTTAGTGCTGTTGGAGCATTAGCCACAAGGCAGGGAATAGCAATAAATGAATCTGGAATGATAGAGATGGTCCCGATTATGAATAATCTTGTATACTCTGTTAAGGAACTTAGGTCTAAGACTGTATGTGATAGAGGTACTTTGAAGAGTTTTAGTTTGGGGATGGCTATAATACATTTATTCACTCTAGAATAATTACTCTAGAGACTCTGTGGGTGGTTGATTTGAGAGAAAAGGACATGGAAAAGAAAAGCACATACTGAAATATTTGCCTTGTTCTAGGACAGCAGAAACTCTTTGAGGGCCCGAACTAAGTAAGGTAGTGGATGGAGAGATAGAAGATGAGAGTTAATCAATTAAAATCAATAATACTTGGTAAACAATAGGATTTGGATGTTGAGGGGGAACCAAGAGTCAAGAAACACTCCTAGTCTTACAGCTTGGGTAACTGGGTGCCTGTGGTACCTTAACAAAGATGGGGGGAATTGTTAGGAGAGGAATCAGTTTTGGTGAGAGACAAGTTCAGTTTTGGAATTCTTGAGAGGGCTAAGAGGAAACCTCTAGCAAGGAGTAAAATAATTTTCAAGCTTAAAGAAGTAGTTTAGTCTATGTAGAGCAATTTGCGAGTAAATTTACTACTAGTGGGAAGTAGCCACAAAATGAAAATGAAATCAACCAGAAAGACTACCCATGAAATGAGAGCCAAGGAGTTTTCCTCTGCCATGGGAAACATTAACATTTAAGTGGTAGACGAAGGAAGAGAAATTTCTGAAGGACATAGTGAAGGAAGAATGAGAAAAGTAAGAAGAATAGAGCTAAAAAATTACAGAGTTTTATGAAGGAAGAAATAATGTCAGCAATAGAAATAATAAATGAAAAATGCCCATTGATTTGTCAAGGGAGAAGTCATTGGTGACTTCCACTGATGATTTTGGAAGGGTAGTGAGGGAAGAAAGGCAGAATTCAGTGGCCTGAGGCATGACTGGGAGATAAGAAAATAAATACACCAAAAGAGTGTGGAGGAGAAGTATTAGATAGGGGTATGTGATACCAGAGTAGGTTTCTTTCTTTTAGAATAAGAAATATACCCTGTGTTGATAGGCTTGGAGGAAAGAATGCTTTAGGAAAAAAAGATAGGTTGAAAACACAGGAAAAAAAGAGGATGACTGGAAGAAAGGTCTTAGAGCAGTAGGTAGGGCTAACCACAGAGGTGGAGTTTGTAAACATAAAGAAGCTCTTATTTACCATTGAGACAGGAGGAAAATAGATGAGAGAGTTGGAACTATGTAAGTTTTTAAAGGATGTTAAATTGAAGGTAATTTTGTTTGATAACCTCAATTTTGTTGTTGCTGTGATTGAGATTACATGATTGTTTTTGAGACAAATTCCTGAGGATTCCCAGAGGTTGAATATGATGTTTGATTGAAAATGAGAAAGTTTAAATAGTTGTTGGGTAAAAACTGATGGGAACTGATTAAATATAAGTAAAAAGATTTTTGGTGATGCAACCACGGCAAATGTTGGAAACCATGAATTTGTAATGTGCCAACCTGTATGAATGTATGCTTTGCTTAAGCAATACCCAGTTGCCTAGATGTTGAAGAATCAGATTATGGCATTGAACCAATTTTAGGGTTTTGATGAATGTTTGGAAGATTTGGTATAAAAGGGAATCTGAGTGTTTTTATAGGAGGGGTCCAGGTGATCAGTCACAGAGTCTAGGATGAGAAGGATGGAAGAAAAGCAAAGAGGGTGCTATATACTGGCAGGAATTGGTTGGACCAAGGAACAAAAAGTATCAAATGGAGATCAAGTAAGTTGCGAGTGAGATTATAAAACACCTGACAGAAATAATGATTGTCATCAGTTTGAGATATTGGAGTTTAATATTTCTGAGTTTAAATAGTTTCATTGGATTCTAAGATCCACAGTGTTTCCCTAGGAGGGAGCGCTGATGCAGGAAAAAAGTGACAATTATTGAAGTCTTGAAGATCCAAGAGTTGTGGTTCAAGATTATTGAACAGTTTTCTGCATGTGCATTGAAATCTCCTGGCATTACCATAGGAATTACGGTAAAGAAGATGGCTGACACCCAATTCCTCAAATTATCAATGACTAAGGGATAGTGATTGGAAGTTGGATAGATATTAGCAACCTGAATTAATAATGGATCTTATAGCCAAGGGGCATGCTTAATAGACATTACAGTGGGAGAGTAATGGCCAGAGTGTCTCTAGGGAACCGATCTCTCCTAAATCCATGGACTTTGAAATGTGAAAGAATAAGTAGCTTCTGCAGGTGAGAGTTACACTGGAAGGAGAGTCTGCAGAGCTGAGCTAAATGTTATTTAAGGTAGGGATATGCAGAAACCATTCTGCAGAATGGTTGATGACGTAAGGAAGTTAGTTAACAGTGGATAAGGATTCTTGAAAATATAGCTAAGAGAATCAGAGAAGATTAAAATGGTACAGAAGAGAGTACAAGAAATGAAGAATTTAGAGAGAAGATATCAGGGGGCAATTGGGCTTGCCCTTTACTTGATACTAAGATTTACAGAGATAAGATGCTTAAATAGAAGTGATATACCTCAACTATCCTAAATTTATCCTAAGTTGTTTTGGTGCCAGAATTGGAAGTTGTTTGGTGCCAGAACTGAGTTGGTTCTGGGAAAGGTCTGACCTGAGGCTAGAGTAGTGCTGAGGGATGCCATAGCGTTTGAAGAGAGGCAGTGAATGGTCTTTTCTTAAGGTATTTGGGGACATGACTAGGACCCTAATTAGAGAAAGGTTTCTGACAAAACTAGTGGAGTCACAGGAGGATGAGATTCCTGTGTGGAATGTAGAATGTTTTCCTGTAGATGTCCTATCTGAGAAGTATACTGAAAGCCCTTAGTGAATGGGATCAAATCTAAGTTATTCACACTTCCTGAGCTACCCCTCCCCTTTTTGCCTTAATTTCTTTGCATTGTTACAAACCTCCTTTCCTCTTAGAAGCATTTTCTTCTCCATCACAAGGAATCTATTTGTGTTTCTGACTGTACGCTTTCTTAATTTCTCTGGAATTATCCTCCATTCATTATTTCTTGTTTCTCTTACATTTCAATCTCTCTTACTTTTCTAATTTGTTTTTCCTCAAATTGTTGTTACGGAGGACTGTTGAAATCTTCTTAATAATACCTTCTTTCTATTCTGCCACACCTTCAAGCTCCCTTGAAAATGATCAATTTCTCTCTCTTACTTAGGTCATGTTTCTTGACTATGTATTTTTACATATGCTTTCTCCACTCCTTCATCAGCTCCTAAGCTTTAACCCTCTGCAGTCTGACCTCTGCTTCCAGCACTTTATTTTAAATGATTTTCTCCATGGTTCTTATTTGCTGTATCTTTTTACACGTATTTATCCTTGTTATGTCCTTGCATCTGCCATTATTAACCACTTCTTTTTTTAGCCTCTCTAATGAATAGTGGAATATTAATATAATACAGTGACTTCTCAAACTGTTTGATTATCTGACTTACATCTGTACAAGAATATTCTTGCAACGCTTCACAAATTTAAGTCCAAACCTGAAGTTACTCTCGTTCTTCCCAAGAATTCTATTTCTGTTAATAGATCATCCTTTCATTTTGGAGGCTGGGAATTTCAGGCTCTTTCCTTGGTTTATTCATGTCTTTCATTTAATTCATATGGTGATTTGCCAAACGTTATATAGAGGAAAAAAAAAAAACACATCCCTGGTCAAAGAAATTAACAGGCTTTAGAACCAAGAAAGCACAATTCAAATTCCAGCTCAAAAAATATCTAATTGTGGGACTTTGACCAAGTTTCTGTGAGCCTTAGTTTGCTTATTTCTAAAATGAGAGAGATTGAATTATACAATTTCTGAGATTCCTTCTAACCTTAAAATTCTGTTTGTATAATTCTGTATATTGTATATTTTGTACATTGTGATTTATGTTTGTCATCCATACCTTCTTCTGTTTCCAAACTTTTACTACACATCAGCCTTTTCCTACTCTAATTCATTCCATACACTACTGCTGAAGTCATCTTCTTAATTCATTACTTAAAAAGTACCTTTGTTCAGAACTCTTTGGTCACTCTCATTGAAAATTAAACCCTGTCTTAACCTCTTAACTAGATGTTTAAGATCTCTATAAACTGACTCCAAGCTAATTTTCTAACATTTTACCACATTCTACTTTCTATTATTTCTAGTATTTCCATTTGACTCTTTTTCTCCCCTCCAACCAGACTTATTAACCATAACAAAATTCTATATACAAAGTGATCTAGACCTGTTGCTTCAAAACAAGATCTTTTCTTACTAACATTTTGATAGGTCAGTCCATACAATGTCAAAAAGTGCTTACTCTAAAATTAATAGAAAAATGTCCAATGCATATTAAATGAATGACCTAACTATTGAAACTCTAATAACTCTTTAAGATAATTAACATAGGTAGACTGTAGTCCCTGTCACAGGCTTCTGGAGAACGGACATGAGACGTCAGAAGGCCATTTTGTGCAATGCCACTGTGATGCCTTTGTGTTTCTGGACCATGATGTTCCCATTGTCTGATTCTAGACACAACACAGGAATATCAGTGGGGTCAGAGGTTAGCTTAGCTGCTTGCTGGGCTAGAACAGATATCACCCAAGCCTGCTCATCTGACCGGGTCCCACGGCAGCCCAGGTTAAGTCCCTGTGAATCTGTGACCAGGGCTCCATCAATGGATGGATTCTTCACTGTGTCCTCCAAGTGCTACTTGGAAGCTGTCTTCATCCCACCCACTGTGTGCCAGGCCCAGGACCGCACAGCACATGGCGTCCTTCTTCACCACCGCCCTCCCATTTGACTCTTTTTTATGGTTGCCATCTATCTGCTGATATTTCTTCAGCTTTTCATACAGGAGATATTGTCCGTCCTTTCTAAGATAGTCTTTAACATGCGAATCATATAATATTTTAAATTCCCTGCCTGATAGTCCCAACATGTGTCCTAGCTGAGTCTGACTCTGTTGATTGCTTTGTCTCTTGACAGTGGGCCTTATCTTTCTTGCTTTTTGGTGTTTCTAGTAATTTTGACTGTTAGACATCACGTCATCATTAGTGACTGAGGCAGATAGTATTTGTGCCTGAAAATGTGTATACCTTTTGTTCTGTGTGTATGTGTGTGTATTTAGGAGGGGATTAATCAGTCCTCTGACTACTACCTCTATGTGATTTGAACTGACATTATGAAGTAACAGCTAGGGGCAGCAGGCAGCAGTGTATACGAGGAGTTTCCACTATCCATGTAAAACTAGCAAACAAAAGAAATGCTAGTGAATTGTTCAAAGTTGACCAATGGAACTTTTGAACATGGCACTCAGATATTCTAGAGTGAGGAATATGCCTAATCACATTTACTCATGTCATACAATAGCAATGCATAATTTGGTTCTTTAGAGATACATCTTTAAGATGTTTGTTATTTTATGGAATCTTTGAGAACCTGGGAAGGGAAAACATACTATCAATGCTTTAGTGAGATAACTTGAATTTCTTACAGTTAACAAAATGATATTATACTTCAACATCCACTGAAAATGGAAACTATTTAGTAAAATAAGAATTTTATAGATAGAAGGTGATAATTATATCATCTCTCAGGATTTTGAAAAAACATATATATATATATATTTTTTGCGATACGCGGGCCGCTCACTGTTGTGGCCCCTCCCATTGCGGAGCACAGGCTCCGGATGCACAGGCTCAATGGCCATGGCTCACATGCCCAGCCGCTCCACGGCGTGTGGGATCTTCCCGGACCGGGGCACGAACCCGTGTCCCCTGCATCGGCAGGCGGACTCTCAACCACTGTGCCACCAGGGAAGCCCCCAAAAAACATATTTTAAAGATGTGTTAATTTGCTGTAGTTGTTGAGTAAATAATCTTGCTTATTTGTTTTGTTTCTGCTATTTTTGAAGTAAAAATGAAATAACATTGAGAATTATAACTACTATAACTGCTATAACTACTAATAAAATACTCAAAATATCCTCAAGATATTTATATTTTACATGTTTCTGTGTGTACATGTCTACTAATACAATATATCTTTATTGTTCTGGACAAAATTGGGGTAATCTTTTCTTCTTGCTGTTTCCAGCATTGACTGTTTTTTAGAAAATACTTCTATAGATAAGGGAACGCTTTACTTCTCTTTTTGTTGATAAAATAGGGTTATAAGAAATAGTAACATGTTTTTCTACATTAAAAGTGTTTGGTTTCTCTCATCAATATGTGTATTATTACCATTTTCACGTTAGATTGTTATTAACTTGGCTGACCCTAGATATTGCTGTTATTTTTTAATAAAATCATTTACTTTTAACTAACATACAGAATTTAATGTTTAACTGAACAGAAATGTTCTGTAAAAAAAAAAATGCTATCATGCCCAAGGAAAATTAATCTGTCTTCCTCCAAAATAATAAAATATTACTCTTCATACACATGGTAAATAAGTATTTCTGAATATGTACTTATTACCATGGTGTTTTGTGTACTTGCAATTCTCTTAACTTTGGAAGCAATGCTAAAGTAATATAGAGTTTTTATAAAGTTAAACTGTGCCTTGCACAAGATGATGAGCATGAAAATTATAGAGTTGAATCATATAATTGCTTTAAATTACTTGATATGTTGTACAAATATATAACATATTTTATATTAATTACCCTAAAATATCTCATTTTAAAATTCTGTAATATATTTATTTCTTCAGTTGTGCACCAAACGCTCAGGAAATCTCTAAACATTGAAGGTGTTTTATCAAAAGCATAATGCTGCTGCTGTTGATCCGCTTACTGTATTACATAATATAGATGTGGGGAAGTCACTTCTTGCCCCAAACATGAGATTATACTTCTTGTCCTTCAGAGATACATCCAAATTTATTTTTAAGATTTCAGCTTTATAAAGAAATCATTTCTTTATAAAAAAGAAAAAATAGTAATTCCTAAGTAGCTTTACTTTTTACAAGTCTATTTTTAAAAAAACCCTATTACATTTACTTATCTTTACAGTATAAATGCAAAATAAGTCTGTCTGATTTAACATAGACTCTAAAGTCTGAGTTACATTCTAGGACAATTTTCACTGATATCTGAATAATACTTTGAAGCACTGTGATGTTTGTTTTTCATTTTTTTAGTATTCTTCTATTGTATTTAGAGAGATAGTCTACATTGAGCTTATGTTGATCTGGAGTTGTATCATTGCAATGGTTGTATATAAGTGAAAGAAAATGCTCACTGGCCTATTCTTTTCTGTTACACTGCGTAACTCCCATGTACTTTGAGACTAGGAGAAGTAAGTAGCAAAGGTGATGAAATAAGTAGGAAGCTGTGCCAGATACCTGGAAATTAAAAAATCTTTCAAAGGCGACTATACGAGAGGAAAAATGATTAAAAACGTACAACTTCACTTGATGATTATAAAATGATTTTTCCCTTAGAAATCCTCATCAAATCTGCATGTACTATCATATGCTTTTAAAGCTGGGTTGTTACAATACTGGGTCTTGTTTCAATAGTGTCAGTCAATATAATTCAAAAAGAGTCATGTACCACAATGTTTATTGCAGCTCTATTTACAATAGCCAGGACATGGAAGCAACCTAACTGTCCATTGACAGGTGAATGGATAAAGAAGATGTGGCACATATATACAATGGAGTATTACTCAGCCATAAAGAGAAACTAAACTGAGTTATTTGTAGTGAGGTGGATGGACCTAGAGTCTGTCATACAGAGTGAAGTAAGTCAGAAAGAGAGAAACAAATACCGTATGCTAACACATATATATGGAATCTAAAAAGAAAAAAAATGGTTCTGAAGAACCTAGGAGCAGGGCTGGAATAAAGACACAGACATAGAGAATGGACTTGAGGACACGGGGAGGGGGAAGGGTAAGCTGAGACAAAGTGAGAGAGTGACATGGACATATATACACTACCAAATGTAAAATAGATAGCTAGTGGGAAGCAGCTGCATAGCACAGGGAGATCAGCTCAGTGCTTTGTGACCACCTATAGGGGTGGGATTCGGAGGGTGGGAGGGAGACGCAAGAGGGAGGAGATATGGAGATATATGTATATGTATAGCTGATTCACTTTGTTATAAAGCAGAAGCTAACACACCATTGTAAAGCAATTATACTCCAGTAAAGATGTTAAAAAAAAAAAAAAGATGTTGTGAAGACACAGGGAGAAGACAGCCATGTACCAGCCGAGGAGAGAAGTTTCAGGAGAAACCAACCCTGCCAACTACTTGATCTTGAACTTCCAGGCTCCAGAGCTGTAAGAAAATAAATTCTGTGGTTTAAAAAAATATGAATTAGCTCTATTTGTGGAGTATCCTCTGCAAATGTTTGCAGTTTGGAATAGCAGCCACTAAATAAGCAGAGATATAATCTGTATCTATCCAGGTAAATGGCACATACAAACTCTGAACTATTATAAACATATGTATCAGAAAATGTAAACTATTTAAGAATAGAATTCTGACAGATATTAAATCATTTTTAAAAGACAACCAAATTATTTACCTAAGAAAGATTTAAATATACAGGTCAGTGTTTCCTAACTTGTACATGGCTTGATTTTGTCAGTCTTGTAAAAGCTGTTTACCCTTTTTAGAATAATATTTTGAAATACGTAAGGTAAAATAAAGTAAATAAGTTAGATCACAAAGGAAACTATTTACATTGAAATATAGACCCCAAATTCAGAAACCCAGGTAAACACTTAAATATTTTATGCCTTGCAAATGGTTATCTATTATTTCCCATGCCTCAGTTGCTACTATTCAAAATTAATTATTTATAAGTTCTTAAAATTAAAACTCACTAAGAATTTAGGTGGAAGTTGGCAAGTTTTATATCTCAGACCCTTAAAGAACCTGCTATGAAGCTGGGTATTATATATGAGACTTAGGCATTGCTGCTTTCAATTTTCTCAGCAATAATCTTAGTTCTCACCTAGTAAGACCTTTTCTTACCCAACTGTGGGAGCAGGAGCCTATCTTGACCTTCTCCTGTGTTATCAAAGTTTAAAATATGATAGCTTTCCCCTCCCCTTAACTGTGGTGGAACATTTCAGTAAATTTCTACCTTCTACTGTGGTTCTTGTCATGTTTCACTTATTAAACAATATTCATTTCACACTATGGAAATCATATAATTCATATTATTGATGAATATGGAAAGAAAAATATAAGTAAAATTTAAAACATTGATTATAATCTTCAAACAACGTTTTCACTGAAGAGATTTTTTTAAGGTATATTTCCTAAAGAGTGACCTGTTTGCTTTAAAAATAATAGTATCCTTTCAAGGACATAGAACTTAGCAACACATTTGAAATAATTCTCTGGCTTTCACTCACGATTATATATTTCAATTATTAAAATATAGTGTCAAAGAAGTGTAAGTGTATATCCTGATATTTCACGTTCCACTTGGAAAAATTACTCGGTGGAATCAGAATAAATCAAATTTTGCATAAACAAGTGAAATATTAGCTTAATTTTCTGTTGGGATAGTCATAGATATTCCAGAAAGTTGTGTTACTACATGTTATATAATGAAATAAGTTTATTACTAATTTAAGATAATAGGAAATATGAAAATAATGTAAAGATTGGTACTTTCCAAAAATAGGTTTTAAGGAATCTAAGGTATATGCATCCCTTTGATTCTGGTTACCTATTGTGTTGAATATATACAAAGATATGTACACCAACAACATTTAACAAATATTGAGCATATTTATTTCTTTTTCTTTTTCTTTTTTTTTTTTTTTTTTTTTGCGGTACGCGGGCCTGTCACTGTTGTGGCCTCTCCCGTTGCAGAGCACAGGCTCCAGACGCACAGGCACAGCAGCCATGGCTCACAGGCCCAGCCGCTCCGCGACATGTGGGATCTTCCCAGATTGGGGCACGAACCCGTGTCCCCTGCATCAGCAGGCAGACTCTCAACCACTGCGCCACCAGGGAAGCCCTCTTTTTTTTTTTTTTATAAATTTATTTATTTATTTTGGGCTGCATTGGGTCTTTGTTGCTGTGCTTGGGCTTTCTCTAGTTGCAGTGAGCGGAGGCTACTCTTTGTTGCACTGCGCGGACTCTAGGCACGTGGGCTTCAGTAGTTGTGGCATGCGGGCTCAATAGTTGTGGCTCGCGAGCTCTAGAGCACAGGCTCAGTAGTTGCGGTGCATGGGCCTATTTGCTCCGCGGCACGTGGGATCTTCCTGGCCCAGGGATCAAACCTGTATCCCCTACATTGGCAGGCAGATTCTTAACCACTGTGCCACGAGGGAAGTCCTGAGCATATTTATTTCTAAAGAGGAGTGTTCTCTCTAAAATAGTTTTTCAGGAACAAAAATAGAATTATGATTTCTTACACTATCAGGCTGCCTTTTCATTTCTCTCTTTGACTAGTAATTGAATATTGTATATGTATTTACATTTAATCTCAGCTTTTCACATATTCTGGATACACTTATAAAAAAACTAAATTCTTAAGAAATCAATCATAGTACATGGACTTAAAAAGAGTTTAAAAATATTTGCCTTATATGTTACCCTATGAACTGAAAGTGTAAGATAATCACAAGGTAACGTTATAGAGTAAATCCAGTATCCAGTTCCTGAAGTCATCTAATCTAATGCCTACTGGTCCAATATGCCACGTAATTACTTACATTTGGGAAATTGTATCATTTCTTTTCTTATTTTTCTTTAATTGCTTGCATTTTTCATTAACAAAAATAAGACTGAGAGAATTTATAGGTAAAGTGGAAGTCCTTAATACATTAATCTTGAGGGAGACTACTGCTTTCTTTAGTGTCTATAATATATAAACATTTCCATTGCTGTGGTTACAACTACGTGTGGGGTAATAGTTTCATTTGAAGTATACTTTGGAGTATGTGTTACTTTGGAGTTCTAGAGCCAAAGCTAGTGTTTTGGGGGTTGTTCCATAGATAGTGGGGCTGGCGTTAGGAGACATTTACTGATTACATGTTAGATGTAAAAGCATTACACTAGACTCCAGGGATACAAAAATTAGTATTGATAGGTTATTCATTTAAGTCTGTTTCTTTCAAGAAGGATTAGGTTTTGATGTTAGATTTATTTGTGGTCAAATTGTGTGAAATCACATTGTTTCAGAACCGTTATTATTTCAATCAGTTAATACCCATCCTGAATTGTGTTGGTTGGCATCGCTAAACTGCACTGAGATAAATGGCATAGATTGGTTGATTAACTCTTTTCTATACAGTGATTTTTCTTGTGGACTATGTTTTTTTGTTTGTTTGTTTGTTTTTGCGGTACGCGGGCCTTTCACTGCTGTGGCCTCTCCCGTTGCGGAGTACAGGCTCCAGACGCACAGGGTCAGCGGCCATGGCTCACGGGCCCAGCTGCTCCACGGCACGTGGGATCTTCCCAGACCGGGGAACGAACCCGTGTCCCCTGCATCGGCAGGTGGACTCTCAACCACTGCGCCACCAGGGAAGCCCTGGACCATGTTTAAATATGGCTACAGACTGCAAAGTTGCACAGCTTTCTCGTAACATTTTGATTCTGCTGTTTGAATGTTTAGGTGTATCAATACATGATGATTGTGCTGAAAGCCACTTTATATCTTAGTTGGTATACTAATAAACAGGCTTAGGGACTTGAGAATTAGTGCTTTTATGGTTTTCTTTTATCTTTTGAAAATGTTAGGAAAAGTCAAAGAATTCTTTTCAAACATTAGAATACTTCACATATTTCACATGTTCCATTTAGAGAATTCATTTTGGAAAACAGTTTTGTTTTGATTATAACTGAGCAACTCCTATTGTCTTCACTGGGAATTGCTATTAAAGGCAGATGTTGGTTCCTTAAAAGTTCTTACGAAGTTTAGTGAGAATTTACTCAGAATACGTTGGGGAAGAGAACATTTTTTTTCCATACTCAATAATTTTAAACAATTACCTTTTTCAAAATCAGTTTGATGCATCATAACAAAATAGCAGAAGGGCACTGAAGATCAACTGAGCTGCTTTTTGACTAACGTTTCAGGGATTGTGAAGCAGCAGATAGACAGCCATATCACAGATCCAGATCAACAGAACAACGGCCTCTCCTAGAGCGGACAGCCACCCGCTCCCGATCCACTGAACGTCCTGATACAAACCTCATGAGGTCGATGCCTTCATTAATGACTGGAAGATCTGCCCCTCCTTCACCTGCCTTATCGAGGTGAAAGATAAATCAATCAGACTAACTTCCCCTTTGCCCCACCAGCACACCATTTTACTTTCCCAGCAGCTAAGTGGTCTCTTCTGTCATCCTTGGCTGATCACTAATAACAATCGACACTAACCTTTTCAGTGTAAGCACACTATTTATATTCAGCGGATATAATAGTGTGTGACTACCATTGTAATTTGTTTATTAACTGTCCTGACCTCATTTGTTTTGTGATTTCTCATTTATCAGGAGTCCTGGGTAAATCCCCACATAATGCACCTCATGACTATCGTGTTCTCCTACAGAATGAGAAATTGTTTGTGTCCATTAGACATCACTTTTGGAATAATCATCATAATGACAATAAAAAAAACTAGATTTTTAGTTTCTTTCTATCAATACTATATGTATTAACCAATATCTTCTTTAGCTGAATTTTGAATTGTTCAGGGTTTTATTTGTAGTCTTGTGAGATAATTTCTAATAAAGGGATATCTAATCTAAGCCTGAGCAAAAATCTCTTAGGATCAAGGGAGGGAGGTTAGTGTTAAGAATTTGAAATCTGGTAGAAAGAAATGTAAGCATTACCTTTCATTTTTTTGAGCTGCAGAATTCTCTTCTTGCTTTCATATGGATAGAATACTGATCTACATTAATAATTCCATGGATTTTACTGTAGGGTTTTGTGTGCATGTATCTGTGTATGTATGCATATTACATAAAAGTATAAACATCTTTTGCTATTTAGATAATCATTCAAATATCCATATTTTGTCCTACTTTCCTAACCTTTTAATCAGCAGCTAAACCTCTTTAAAATTGCACCATACAGCTGTCATATGAACCAAATGTGTTAAAAGTGTTTTAACTCATTCTATTGAAAAATGAATATTAATGATGTATCTTGTAGGTCTCACCCTCGTACTGGGTCTGTCCAAACAAGCCCATCAAGTACTCCAGTGGCAGGACGAAGGGGCCGTCAACTCCCACAACTTCCACCAAAGGGAACATTGGAGAGAAGTAAGTTTTATTTCTATTTGTGTCATATAGGAAATACCCATGGAAGCTAAGGTGAATCAAGATTCTTATTTACTACCTTTGTGTTAGCTTTCTTCTTTTGTCAGTGGAATATCTTAGCTGCATTTGCTAGTAGTTATATTTATAAATATATTTATAAATATTATATATTTTGCATTTAAATTTTATAATCTTTGCAGGCAAAAATAACCTATCATTATTGCTCTTGCACATTTTTCAAACTTTAATAAACGCGTTTTAAGAAGTAAACTTAATGCTCTTAAATAAGCAGTTGGGTGATGTTTCTTTGCTACAACTAAGTTTATGTAATTGTTGATAGTTACATAAAGTTTATTAGTAACTAGCCAAATCAATTTTCACACACTGCAAAGGACTGGTTAGCTGATGCACAACAATGGTGATCCTTCTCAAAACTGGAGTACCAGAAAAAGGTAATCATGAATATACAAGAAAGATGCATGTTGTACTGATATTTTTAATACTTTCAAATTTTTGCATAAGAAGCACTATTTGCTTACACACAGATGAACATACTCCCCAGACATCTGTAAATTCTTGGATAAAGGGCCTCTAAAAGCATGGATGATAAAATATAATAATTTTTAATGTCATTTTTTTAAATGGTCCCTTTATTTGGTAACTGGATGTGCTTTACCAAAACAAACAAACCAACAAACACATTTAAGTCACCATTTAACTTTTCTTTAATAGATGATACATTCTGTGCCTTTGGAAATTTCTGTTGTTTTTAACCCCTGTGCTTTGGTTCCCTTTTTTGTTTTGTTATTTTGTTTTTCCTAGACAATGGAGTCAAGGAGATAGAACCTTATGAAGGTCTGTACATAAAGGAGGGTTTGTTTTGTGCTGACAGCCTTTTTAGGGGTTATGTGAGCAAAAATAAACCCAACTGCAATTGATGTCCCTCCACTGTATAGACCTTTATTACAGTAAAATTACTTTGTTTTATGATTCCAGTAAAGTATTTGACTTTTGTCTTACTTGGAAAATATACAAAGGAGTTAAATTTTTTGATTCAATCAAGTAAGAATGCAAAGAATTTAACTTCTTTTAAATCACAAGGTAAAATTTTCTTTTTTAAAAAATTTGCTTTTTAAATAGAATTTAATGTTTTGTGTAAGACTTTAACCAAAGATATCAATTGCAGTCTGTGTTTATGTCATTGAGGATGTACACCTAGTCTAGTTATATTTATAATCATATATTTCATTTTGTATTTATGATGATCTTTCAATTATTAAATTTGGCTTTCTAGAAAAGAAAGTTATTGCATTAGATAGTGATTGTGCTTTGTATTTCCTGCATCATTTTTCATGTTGTAGCAAGACTGTTTATAGTGTAACAAAGTTAAATATGTACAGTTTGATTGTCAGTGCTACATTATGAGTCAAGAGAAAATATTGAGTCGTGATATATGGAGTGTCATACATTTACCAGGACAGTAAAAATTCCTCTGCTGATTATAGAATTCTGCAATTGACTTTGTAACTTTGAAGAATTGTTAACTGTTTTATTTACTGATGAATCTCCGGCACATAGAATAATGCCTGGCACATTATAGGCCTTCAATAAAGATTTGTTGAATGAATACATGAAATATTTATTTACAAATTGGAAAGCTACTTCAAATAGTATAAAAAGTACCATTAAAATAATCTTGTAATTCTATATATGTTTATAGTAAAATTCATATTTGTAACACATTTTTAAGTGCATTGCATTTGAGCAGCAGTACTTTTATTGCCTTACATAACTTAGAACAAGTTGTGATCTTGTTAGTTGTAGCTGATTGATTTATCAACTCCTATTTTGTGGTCCTTTTTATTTACTATGTACTGTGAACTATAATTGTAAACAGCTTAGTGCTATCGTGACTAATGGTCTGTTATACAGCCTGATAAAAAGATATTAGCATTTCTATAGTTGTCAATTATTTACATAAAAATGGGAGTGTATAATTTTAAAAGTACTTTCCATAAGGAAAGTTCTGTAATACATACAGAATCTTTTGTCTCCTCTCCCCACAATTTTTAAAGATAAGGTTTGGCATCATTTGTTGGAATATGAAGTCAGAAACATAATTCATGCCATAATTTTTTCTAAATTCAGTTTTAATATCTTCTGTAGCAATAGTCCATTGAGATATGAGTTGTTCCATTCTTTGTAATAATAAATATACCAAAAAAACTGACAATAAAGCTGATACTGAAGGTCAGGGAAGTTTTCCACGGGCTTATCAACAAACATTCTATTTTCTATCTGGTTTTGCCCTATAGAATCTATAAAAACCACAGTTTTCCTATAATGTCTCTAATTGTGACTTTTCCACTTTTATAAATAAAAGAGAGGAGAGTCAAAAACCTCTCTTATTCTTTCCAGTATGAAATAAAAGGATTTGGGGAGTTTTGGTTGTTTTGTTTTGCTTAAAAGTATGAATGATTTTAGCTGTGTTTTCATAAATACTGATATGAAGACTCCAGCAGATACATGATTGTATCTTTTCTTTAGCTTTAAAGGCAGTATATAATATCTCCTTTAGAAGTCTTCAACTTCTAACTGAAGTTAAAGGTATAACCCAAAATTGACTATGGATTAATGGTCTAAATCGAATTATGTTTGGATTATCTCTTAAAAAGTTGTCAGACTTTATAATTTAGTGACACTGTTTTAGAATCAAAGAAATGACATGTTTATTTTCTGATCCTGTTCAATAGCTGAAAAATGAACAAGTCCTAATTTAATTCCTTTTGACCTGGGATATATTTTAGTCTGTTTATTAATTTAAAACCTTATATATGTTGGTCTTGACAGTGTTACAGTATTAGTCATCTTCTTTTTGTCTGAGAGTCAGAGAAAATCGAAACAATATAATGAAAGTACAATGTACTAAACAACCACAAGGCATTATTATTTTTAATTTACCCCTAACTTTGATGTACTGGCATTTTATAAAAATAAAAACAAGTTTATAATATTATTTTTTGTTTCTCTAGAAGAAAAGTTATGTAGTATTATTTTTCTAAGAGTATATCAAGTTTATAGATGAAGTATTTTGCCTGTCTTACAGTTATTACGTATTACAAATACTCATGGGCCACAATTTCTTTTATAAATCAAAGTTATCATAAAAGGAGACAGTAAGGTAATTTATTAACAGTATACTTATGTGCTTTCATAACATGTCAGAAACTCATTAAAAATAATCTATTTGTCTCCTTATTATCACTCATATCATGAATAATTTGAAATGTGTTGTTTTGTTTTACTTAAGAGTAACAGATGTACATATCTGGTCTTATCCTTTTCTTTACTTTTACTTTTGCATATACAGAAGTTAATGAAGTAACTGAGCATGTGGAAGAGCAGGGGGGAGAAAAGCAGGGTGAAGAGGTCAAGGCAGGTCTGTCTGACTGTGTGTCCAAAATAAATAATCGAATGTTTTAGAAGTATGACTTTTCTATTTCACGTAAGACTTTAGGCTCCAAATTTATAAATACAGAATAAAGAACAGATTGTTCAGTACTAATTTTAAAATAATTACTTAAATTTATTAGTGGAAAGATATTACATGAGCTAGCTAGGTAAATTATCAGGGTATTTAATTTACCCGTCTGAACATTCTCCTTATTGTTTAAATCAAACTGAAGTTATAGACAATGCCTCTCACTAAGATTTATACTTATCCTTTACCCCAGCCTTATATTCAGTTCATATATTTACTCAAAAATGTTTTTTGGGTACCTACTAAAACACTGTATTTCACTGAGTGTAGGTTCATTGAAGTTCTAGTCTCTTCTCTCAACAATTTTGTTTTTTTAGAGGTAAATTACAAGTAAATATAGAGAAGAATATAAATTACAAAATTTTAGTTCTTGAAACTTTTAGAAACTATTATAATTTATCCATAAACTTTTTTCTAAATTAAGAACAAATAACTGTAGCTTCATCTTCAACCCAGCTCAGTATTGTGCTATTTATTGACAATCCTAATTTCTCCCCAAAGAGTCCTCCTTCTAAATGGAATGAAGACACTTCATTTTGGTGTTTTTAAGCCCCTATTATGTTTGCATACCACAATTTTTGCCACTTTCTTTGTCAGAATATTTCTGAAAGTATTGTATTCATGAATGGTAGCGTGTACTTTATGTGCCTTTTGTTCTCTCCTTTACCATTGTGTGAAAGCAATGTTATTATGTATATTGTGCGTAAGATGTATTTTCATGGATGCATTCTTGCAGTAGTGTTTGTGGTTTAAGACAGATAACCTCTTAAACTGCAATTGCAAATTTTTTAGTAGCTATTTTTAAAGTCATAAAGGTGAGAAAAATCATCAGAGTACATCTGGTAATGAAAACAAAGGCAAGTTTAGACGCATATTTATATCAATAAGAAAGTATAACTATCTCTGTTCTGAACATAACGTGTACTAGCTACCAGAATGTCACACATCTTCCATTTTCCTGAAGTGCTATAGGAATAACATTTTTAGGGAATACTGTAAGAATGAATTTCATTTTAATTTAGCTGTGTGGTTAATGTTTCCCTGCTTGCCCGTTCCTATGTATCTGAAACTAGTCCATACGAATACCGAAAGGCTTTCATACTGTTCGTGAATTGGCTTTTGCAGTAAAGTCATTGTTAAGTATATCATTAGTTTGGGGACTTCAGCAGTAATTAATATCACTTTTATTTATTTTTAACTTTATTAAGATAAAGAAGTCCATTTATTGAGCCAGTTTGTCGCCTATGCTTAATTCTCAAAATGAAATTGATAAATTACATTAGTTCTTAGAATAAAACTGTAACTGCAATCTTCCTAACTTATTATAAAATGACTCGTTATTCCTCATTTTATTTTTGTTTTTATTACTTTTCTTATGGGCTAGGAAGGGTATACTTTGCTCTTCTGTTCATTAATGTGAGGTGTCATGTTAGTGCATGGATTTGTTTCTCTGGTGTGTGATGTCATCTTTTGTGGTGTGCTTGGTTTTTATTTGGGTTGTTAATGACCTTAATTATTAATCACTGTTGTCTGTTTTCAATGTTATAAAGACAATGAGGGAGAAACACCAAGCCCACCTAATAATGGGAAAAAAGGCAAGTCTAATATGAAGTTAAGAGTGCCTTTCTATATATTAGACACTCTGTTTTGACATTTGTAATGTGCATGAATATGCTTTCTTAAATAAGTATAAATACAAGTATAGTCCCAATTTAAGTTATCCAATATTTAAAGTGTATTCTCTTTTTAAAATACATTTCTGAATACAAAATTTGTTTCTGAAGTACTTACCTTATTATTGGATCCTGTTACAACCCTATTCTATTGAAATGTATGGCATTAAAAAGTTTGGCTTTGTTTGGTCATAAGGAGTAAGATTCTGAGGAAGATAGTTACGGTCATGATATTATGCATTTAGAAAAACACAACATGCATATTTTTCAACCCAGAAATTATTTTAAAATTGAACTAATTAAAAATATTTTAAAGTAGAAATCAACTTAATTATGAGTTCAACAGTATTAAACAAACATTTGTGATATTTGTAGATTTTTCACAGTACTAAAACTAATATTTGCAGTTTTATACATTATTATATTGCCTAGGCAGTTTAAAAAGATGATTGATTTTAATACTTATATTTAGCTTTTCCTATAATTATAAGTGACAATTCTGTCATCCCCCACAACTAAGTTCTGTCAAAAACAGTAGGACTGATTTTAAAGCCAGCTAAAGTTACATTACATAAAATGCCTATTGTACGCATTTTGACCTAACTTTGTTTTCAAAAAGATTAAAGCTCTTTATAAAACAAGAAAAAAAACCAAAAAACAAAAAACAGTAGGACTGTATATGTTTTGCAGTAATTGATAATCAAATATAGCTACACATGTTGATTTAGAATGTCAGCATTTTAAAATGGTTACATCAAAAAAAATCAGCCTTCTAAAATATCTTCTTATCCTAGCATTTTCCCTTGTTATTGAGCCAAATTAAGAAATACATAGTGTTGTGCTTCAGTAATTTAGTTGAAATGTCCTTTAGTTTTCAATATACTCTTTCTTCCCTGTCTTCATCTTTTATAAATAATGTCTACAATGTGACATTTAAGATTGATTTAGCACTAAAATAATTCTTCTTACTTTGGAGTGTTAATTATTCATTAATACCTCTCCAAGCATAAAATTCTTAAAATATGCTAGGTTATTATGAAAAGGTGAAAATAGTATAGCAAAATAAATAAAATTATATCACGTATTGTAATTAATGAGTATTCTCCATAAAAAAACACAAAAATTTAACTGAGCTTTCAATGTCTGTTTACATATTTGTCATTTTTATCTATTTCTTGACCTCCATGAGTGAAATAGGAAGATTTTGATTAAGGTGACACAATACCATTTCTTTTTTAAAAAGATCAGTTTGATTGTTACCTTGAGAATAACCCGAAATAATTAAGATTAGAAACAAGGAGAACTATTAGGAGGCATTCCCAATAACCCAGGAAAGAGATGATGGTGACTTAGACCAGAATGATAGGAGTAGTTGGATTCTGGATAGATATTAAAGATAGAACCAACAGAATTAACTGACAGGGTAGGAGAGATCCCATGATAAAATCCACGTTTTGGGCCTCAGTAATTGGGAAAATATGGAGTTTCTATTAATAGATTTGGTGGGAATATCAGGTGCTCAGGTTTGGATATAAGTTAGAGATGCTGTTAGACATGTAGGATAGGATGTCAAACAGGCAGTTTGAAATATGTTCTGGATTTCAGGTTAGAGATTTGGACTGTAGTTATAGGTTTAGGATTCATCCTTACAAAGAGAGACTTAAAACCACGAGCCCCATTGGTATCACTGAGAGAACAAGCATAGGTAGCTAAAAGAAGAGGTCCAAGGACTATGAACCGAACTATTCTAACATTTAGAAGTTGAAACAATGAAGCAGGAAAGACTGAGGAGCATCAAGAGTAGGAGGAGAGGTAGTGGGGAAACCGTGGATTTTAGTGTCTCTGAATAGAAATAAAGGAAGTGCTTGAAGCAGAAGAGAATTATCAAGACTGTGAAATGATCACTAGATTTAGCAAATACCAAGTCATTGTGCTAACCTTTATTAAGAGTAGTTTTGGTGGAGTTGTAGGGGGTAAAAGGCCAATTACAGTGGATTTGGAAGAGGAGAGAAATGGAGATAGTATAGGCACCTTTTAAAGAGTTTGGCTGTAAAGAGAAGAAAGGAAATAGAAATCTAGACTAAGAGGATAGGTCAGGGGAACAAGAATACATGAAAGATATATGGGAAACTTTATGTTCATCCTCTGACTTCTAAATCAAGATCTGCCAATTTGTTCTATAGAGCCGTCTGGCCCCAAGCCATCTGCCTATAGTTTGCCAAGACATTTATCAGTGTTCTGTAGCTTTGCTCCTAGATTTAGAATCAAGACTTAGATTTGGAAGGAAACTTATAAATCTTTTAATAAAACAGCTTTTCTTTACTGATAAAGGAGTAGAATTCTAGAGGACAATTAGCTTTCTTCAGTCCACATAGGAGCAGACCTCTAGTCTTGACTCCCAATCTTGTGCATTTATATACCATGCCTTTTCAGATGAATGGCATTCTCCTTGCATGTGTTTCAACCATTTGTTTTATTTTAGATATTAGTTAACAGTTTAGCTCAATTCAACCGATAGCTGCTATTTTTAGTTTGTTGTACTAGGTAGTCATTGAGGATGCAATGATCAATAAGATATATTTCCTGCTTTGGGGAGGCTCCCAAGGGAAAAATAAAACAGTAATAATATAATGATAACAAATGAAACATTGGTAAAATTATTTTATAACATGTCACTTACATACTCTCTTAAGATTGTGATACGTATAGAGGAGGTAAGTTTTGAGGTGTTATGGGCATTTTTTCAGCCCCCAATATTTCTCCCACTACTTGTGATAGTACTTAGTATTCTGATATTCTTTAATGGCTTAATTATTTTAATAATATAAAGCGTAGGCTTTCCAGAACACTGAAATGTAAATATTCCTTAGGGACTGACCCGAGTTATTATTACACACAAATTTCATAGGAAGCAAGTTAGAGCCTGTGAATGGAGAAAGTCAGGTGTAGGGAGAGAGATGCTGGAAAATGTGGAAGAGCACTGGTTACCTTGGAAGGGTGATAATGATAAAATCTTCCTTGAACTAGCCCCTGTCCACTCTAAATAACATTCCTTGCTATGTAGATATGCTATAAATTAACTTTCTTAAATAATTTGGTATATTTAAATTGCTTATAACAATACTTGTCACATAAGTACTATTATTTCTTGCTATAATTTTGTATTTTCAGCACGGAATCTGAAAACTTTGGATTTAAAGTGAAACTAAACCTGATTATGATCATCACTCTGAACCAATTATTCAATACATATTACTTAGTAGTTTTGAGGAAAATAGTAACCTTGATGCTATTCTTGATCACATAGCTTGATAAGAAACAGTACAAGGAGGAAAGAAATCAACTGGATTGCAGCATGAATTGTTGCATATTGCCCAACATTTGTACATTTCAATCCACACGTAAAACTCAACATGCAAATATTTAGCATAAGTCAAAATTGTTTAAACCATTTGGACTTTTCATAATGTTTAGAGAACTCCATTGGAAGTTAATAAATTGCATCTTAAACTCAGTTCTACTATTGAGCATATGTTCTCTGGCAAAGCTTTTAATTTCCCTGAACCTCAGTTATCTCTTCTGTATAATAAACTCTCCTGTAAGGATTTTTAACAGAAGCTAAGTGTTTTGGAGACGTGGCTAATAAATTGTAAAGTCTCAAATCGTTTTGTTTTTAATTTATAGCTTATGTTGTTATTGTTGTTTGTTTGGTTTGGTTTTGGTATAACAAATAGTAGGTATAACCTACTATTGTCTGTTCGTGAGCCATTTGCTGTGGGATTATAAACTAAACCCTAATATACTGCCTTCACAAGTCAAGTCCCTAAAGATATACAATGAGATGGAAGGAAAAATACTTTGTTCCTTTGAGTCTCAGTGTATAGTTGCCTACATTATTTCATATATAGATAACGTTATAAATAGGAAAGAAAGGAAGAAATGAAGGAAGGATGGGAAGAAGAAGGGGAAAAATACAGGTTACAAAGGAACCAAAAATAATAAAATAATTTTGACAGTCTTTATAATGGATGCTTGCTTCTGTAAGCATTCAAGGAATTGGATAGCATTTAGGGTAACAGGGTGTGGACAGGTTTTGTTTTGCTGCCTCTCTGTATTCTCATGAATGCTTCTAGAGTGAGGAGAATACCAATACCATGTCTTAATTTCCAAATTTGACATCCAAATTTGATATCTAGATAGGAATGGATTTTATAGTGGCATTCGTAGATATTTCCTAAGTACAGCATTCCCTGCCAACTTAGATAAATGACAATTTGACAAAAATTAAAATAGGACAGATTCAGGGATACTTTAACATAGCAAGGAATTTATCATATATTCAATTACATCTGTCTTATGGAATAATAACTTGGTGACAATGAACACAATGGATTTGAAAGAGAAGAGACTGAGGACATATGACTATTTAGGTTATTTCAGTAGTCAATCATATGATGGACTCTATCACTTAACTTGTAAACAAGTATTTTCTAATTTCTTTTCCTAATCTTTCCTTTCCTTCCTGGAGACCATTCCTCCTTATTTTTCTTTTCTTCCCCTTTTTCTCATTTTATTTCTTCTAGACTTCCGAAGCCTCAATTGACTAATCAGATTTAGGAGAGAACCCCTTCCACCTCATACATCTCTGCAAACTTCAGCCATTTTTCAAAACATGTCATAAATACAAACCTAAGGCCATCTTCTGTTTGTTGAAAATAACATAATCTTAGTAAGGTGATATGGTACTACAGAAAGAGCACAGGTTTTGGAACCTTGGCTCAGGGCCTGCCTTTTCTAGGGAACAACTTTGTGACTCTAGGCCCTTAACCCAAGTTAGTTCATCTGAGAAAAGGAAATCTTATCATATCTCTTTTGTTCCCAATATGCTTTTTTGAGAATCAGATGAGATAACGCATGTGAAATTGTTTGTGAACCAAGATACCTATTTAGTTCTTATCCTTATTAATCAGCTCTTTGTTTTCTTACCTGTAGAAACCACCTTATAGAAGGTCCTTTCTGTGTTTTATAGGATCAAATATGATGCTGTATGTGAAAGCAGATTGAAACACATAGTATTATACAAGTATAATCTTTTAATATAGGAATTTGTGCTCTTTCAATTGTTGTCTTGATATAGGATTGGCTACATGGTGTGATGAAAACTAGCTGGAATATAGTTAGTTTGTAGAAATGTGGGTTTTTAAAGTATCACTTAACCTCATAGTTAAGTCTTCATGAGTAACTTGTTTCTTCAAATTATCTAATAGTTATTAAATCAATTTTTGAGCTTCCCTATCTACAAATTAAATTCGCAACTATTTACTTGATGCAGTTATCTCCCTAGAACAAAATGTTTTCTGTACTTGAATGGATTTCTAATTTGCATCTGAGCAATGTGACATATTCTTTCAAAGTCATACTTACATTTAAATTACATTATGCATTTTTCACTTTTACTCTTTGGTAGTAGATGTACAATATCATGGGCTACCACTTTGTACTTAAATTTTAATTTTAAGATCTTTATTATTTAACATTAAGAAGACTTTAATTTTTTAAATTACCGTAATAGTCCTTTAATAGAAAAGACTATCTTTAAGGTGCTGCATACTTAGAGCTTTTTTGCTATTTTTTCTTTAGTGTAACTAAAACACTTTTCAAACAATTTGAGCATTTTCCTGACATAAAACTAGTTTGCTTTTCATTACATTAAATATTTCATTTTAATTATATGACCTATAAATTCAAATAGGGCTAGGTATGAGCTGTTCTTAGCATTGCTTTTTGGGTGATGAATTAATGAGTTGGTAGTCAGTTCTGTTCTTTTTATGAATTTAATTCTGTTTTAAAGTAGACACTTGGGTTTCAACATAGGATTTGATAATAGACACATTTAGAACTTCTGGAAAATCTTCTAGACTCCGTGTCTTAATTTTACCATCTCTGGTATAGGTTCTCTCCCATAAAACCTGACTAATCAGTGGTAAGAAACCAGAGCAACTCTAATTTTAGAGCTGGAAATAACCTTAGAAATTTCAAGACCAGCTTTCTTACCTCAAATGTAACAAATTAGAGGCAGAGGGGCTGTGGCATTTGTCTAAGGTTATACCGCCAGTTAATGGCAGGAATGTTCCTAAAAGCCTCCTCAGCCCAGTAATTTATCTGTTACCTCCCTTATGTCACTGATAGCCTTGATCTAGGTCTTCTTTCACTGTTATATTGCCTGCTATTTTTAAATGGATGGTTATGAGTTTTTTGTTGTTGTTGTTACTGCCATATAATAGATTTTCTTCAACTAAAATGTTTGTCAATTCAAAGAAAGTGTTTAAAAATTAACCCTGTTATATGTTAAGGTATTTTCCTCCACACTTCAGAAGATGCTTTCTACTGGTATATAGAAAGGCTGAACCATTTTCAAAACAAGCCATTTCTACTTCGATATACTCAATTTTACTTCAGAAGGTAGAGTGTCCTTCTTTTTTGGAACATCACAAACTTTATCAAATGGTGATATGTGAAACAACTTTTTAAATGACAAGTGTATAGAATTTTAGAAAATTTTATTTTAGGAACCACCCTTTATTCCTTGTGAAATCTTAAATATTATATATTGATAGATAAACCAAAGTGCAGGTTATTCAAAATCAAGAAATACTGTATTATAAATGAGTTTATTATTATCCTCAACATGGGGAAATTAGTCTGTTGTTTTTGTGTTACTACAGGTTAACTTTGGTTAAGGAGCAGATGATTCCTTTGTTCTTTTAGCTAAAGAGGGCTAAACTAGTCTTGGAATTTGCCAGAAGATTTGTATATTCTTTAAAGGTTTTAAGATTTTTCTTTCCACTAGCAGTTGATTCAAATATAGCATCTTTATCCAGATTGTTAACCACTTGGGAAAATATATTGCATCTTTATCAGATTATTTACCAATTAGGAAATCAGGGGGTCAACTACACACCAAAGTGTAAATTTAACTCCCGAAGCAAGAAGTTTGTTTCCTTGCAGTAACTGATTTATGTTGGGCCAGAACAAATGTCCTTTATTAATAACATTTATTTCAGGTATAGGAACTGAAAAACCCTTACACTTAATGCCGTCATTTCTAGCAGTATAAGTAATCAAAGTGGTATATCCAAAATCATCCATATTTGATGTTGCAGTATAGCATACTTTTTTTCATTTTTGATAGTGATTTTTATCTTCCTATT
The DNA here is from genome assembly GCF_008692025.1 of Phocoena sinus. Lineage (NCBI taxonomy): Eukaryota > Metazoa > Chordata > Mammalia > Artiodactyla > Phocoenidae > Phocoena > Phocoena sinus. The sequence continues at coordinate 47,298,290 of NC_045779.1, forward strand.
TATGTTTTGGTTAGCTTAATATTATAAAATAGGTTAGTGTTTCACTATTTATGGCCAGAGGTGAATAAGTACCAGAGAATTGTTTATGGCATGGTGAAACTTCCTGGGGATTAAAATGTACATAGATAGTAACTGTCTACTTGACTTACTGCTTTAGAAACATGTGAGTAAAAAGAAAAGCAAGTGTATACTTAAGTGTTTATGAATGCTACTATGAGATTAAGATCAAATGGTGACCAGTGAGTCTTTTGATACATGACCTCCAAGAACCTACATGATCTGTACTCCCTCCACTTTCCATTCCATTACCTCTTTAACCTCATCTTCTATGACTTTCCCTTTTGTTCACTCTGCTCCAGCCACAGAGACCTTCGTGCTTTCCTAGAACATGTCAGACATGCTCCCACCTCAGGACATTTGCATGTGCTGTTCTTCTACCTGTAATGCCCTCCCTAAATAACCATAGGATAACTCCCTTACTTCCTTAAGTTTTTCACTCAAAACCTTCCTTCTTAATGAGGATTTCCATGACTAGTCTATTCAAATTTTCATCACACCCTGCACATTTTATTTACTTCTTACCTACTTCATGTTTGTCTTCTTAGTACTTAACAATATCTGTCACAAAATATTTTACTCATTTATCTTGTTTATAATTTATTTCTCCCACTGGAATATAAATTTTATGAAAGCATAAGTTTTTGTCTATTTTTTTTTTTTGCTGTTGTATCCCCAGTGCCTAGATATGCCTGGGTTATAGTAAGTGCTGAATATATATTTGTTGAATGAATGAATATTATATTATGCTACAGATAACTCCAAATGATTTTAGATAAGCCAGGTAACTCATATTCAGTGGTACCAAACTGTTAATAGTTTTTATTGAAATAATATCCCATAGCACATACATTTTTCTGTTGTTTAACGAAAGTACTAAATATGGTAGTAAAATAAATAGCCATCTTATCATAATACTAAAATGTTACAGATTTTCTCTTGATATATATGAAAATCTCTGCATTTTAGTTCCATATAAACATTTCATTTCACCACATTAAAGTAATGTTTAGCAAAATGTTTATTTCTAAAATAAAATTATTTAATATCAACTAAGAAGAAAACTTTATTTGACAAATCATTTAAATCATCATTTTCTTCATATCTTCACAAATTCTTTTATTGTAAATAGATTTTAGAATTTCCTGGAAGCAAACTTAAATGCTTTCGATTTTGAAATCTATAAAACAATTTTAAGTGTCACATTTCTATATTTAAAACATTAACTACGTACTACTGAAAGCTTATGGGAGAATTTAGGGGAAAATATTAAAAAATAATTAGATCCCTGAAGTAATTTTAGGCTCTTATTACACAAATTATCTAATGTTTCTGACAAACTCTGATTATTTTTTTTGATTTATACTAGAAGTTACATGGGAAGACCAGCAGAAAAAGGTGAATGGTACATTAAGTGATGACAAACCATTGCCGCAAAAGAAACACCAATCTGAGCCAGGTTTGTCAGGATTTGGAAAGCCCCTGAAAGCATGAGGCGATAAGCATTGCATTTCATGCTTTTTAAATATGTGTGTACTTGTTGTACCTCATTTTTCTCACTTTGGTGTGAACTTTAGACTGTGTAGAGCCTGTTTATATTAGAGTGGTGAAAACTTTATTTCAAGATTTGTTTAGAAAACTAATTACACATATTTTTGGGAAAATAACAATTATTTTATTATTAAGATTATTTCTTTAGGAAAAAAATGACTCACTTAAGCACAAATGATAACTTAACTTATATATTTGGTTATTTTGATCCAAATTAAACTACCCTCATGAGAGGTGCTTACGTCCCTAAAAAAGTACTATAGAAAGCTCAATATATTTTTTTTTAAAGTTTGTCTTCGTAGGCTATTCCTTATTTTTAATTGCAAATGCTATTGAGATATCTTACCAATTGGTAATGATTTATTTACAAATTCTGGAGCTAAAAATATTACAACAAAACCAAGATGGAATGATAGCATAGTATTCTAATTTAATAAAGAGCCTCTTCAAACCATTAATTCTACCAATAAATTGAAATGAAGTGATTTTATTTTCTCTCTCTTTCTTTTTTTGGGGAGATAAGATTAATTAAGCAGAGGACAAAAACTTGAACCAGGAGTAAAAGGAAGAGAAGCAAAATGCAGAGATAACCAATCAACTTAATAATCAGTACTACTTTTAATCAGTAGTAATTGGATGAGAGTACATGAAAATTTCATTCAAAATTTTAGAATACAGATGGATTTTTTTATAACACTATCATCATTAAATGGCTGAGTCTATAGTAATAGGGTTAATGTATTTTTATGTGGTAACTTGGTTCATGTTAAATCTCTGAAACATGTAGTTTAAAATATGTCAATATATAAATTAAACTGATTTATTAACAAGTATTCATTGCTATCCTGTAGTATGCCAGGCATTATGGTAGGCACTGAGTTACTGTGGTAGACAAGAACGATGCCGCAATTGCCCTCAGAGCTTACATTCTGGCAAAAATATGTAAGTTAAAAATAATTATAACTAAAGATTTAGTTATTATAATTGTGATAGTGCTGTTAAGGATAATAGGATGTTTTGAGAAAAAGTATTATGTTACATAACTCTGGAGAGCAAGGAAAAATGCCATAGTGCAAATGGCTTAATCTGTGAATTCTCTTTTAGTGAAACAGTTACATACTGAAAATAAGTAAATAAGTAAATAAACTGGAATTCACATTGCAAATTTAAATATATTCATGCAGTTGTAAGAAAAATATCTTACCTGTTTTTTCAAATCTTCAATTAAGAATCACTTAGCTTATTTGGAAAATAATAATTAGCTTAATATATTTCAGAGGATTTTAAAAAGTAAACAAAGTATAAAATGGGTTTTATGTTATGATTTATACAACAAAAACTATTACTCTCAAAGTGTCTCCTTGCTGTGTTGTGTGATGTAGGTTATCCTTGGTCATAAATTATTATTTATTTGTCTTGTTGGCCATCATTTCTGATTACATGAATATGTTTGTGGCCATATATATCTACGGTAAATAAATTAAATTGACTATTAAAATCATGAAAGAATGCAATATTTGGCTAAACATATTTTTTAATCTCACAAACAAAATTTTTAAAATTTCCTTTAGATATTATTAATTTGTGTATTCTCATATATTGCATTTTTTTATCACTTAAGCCTTCTAACTGAATATAAACTATGTGTGCAGTAGAGGAAAATTCATGTAATTAGAGTGCCTTAATGTCATGGTTTAAATTGCTTATAGATTTTCAATCTTGGCAGTTATGCATTTTCCTATATACTGGGAAATTCCTGGAAATTCAAATCCTAAATGTCGTGAGTAAGTATGCAATATGCTAAGGCCATATGCTGTGTTAAATTTTAGTGTTCATAAATATTTTTATTTGTTTCTAAAAGTGAGGTAGGATATGTTGAGAATATTTTTAATTATTGAAACTTTGGAGTGATAGAATGGGAGGAAAATAGTGGGATATCAGGTGGGGCTAATTGCATTTCAATAACATGTTTATGAGCCTGGGCTTTACAGAAGACATGTTTGGATTCATTCTTTGTTTTATATTTAGATACATCTACCATATTAATAATTTAGTAATTGTAATCAGGGTTTAAAACATAATTTTTATTCACTAAAATCTGAGATCATCTTCCATTAATAGTCAAGGATTCTTCGTCAGAGGATTATTGTAGTAAACTTGTGGCATTAGAAAAAGTTTGTAAGGACTCAAACCCAAACCCAAGATGCAAAGTTAACTATGTATCAATAACATATATCATTATCTTTTCCTTTTGGTGTTTTATGAAAATCTATGCAAGAACAATACCTGGGAATTTTGCCATTTTAAGGAGGTATACTAACAATTAAAGCATCACTTGAAATTTTTATTTTAAATATAAGACTACGGAACTGGAGGACTAAATGGCATTATATAGACTAGAAAATGGGTTAACAAATACTTAGATGAACTTTAAGTAATATGCATTAGTATCTGCTTCTTTTAAGAAAAATACATCTCTGAACTAGGGTGTTCTGAGAGAATTATGAGCAAAATGGGTGATTTTTTTTTTTTCAGTATTTCTAACTTAACTGACAGCAATGTAGATGAAAATCCCTGGTAAAGAGAATGATGTTTATCATATTAGTATTTTTGATGTGATCATACAATATAAGAATTCTACAAATGATTTTAAAACCCAGATTTTATGGATGATGTTCAGAGTAAATCACTAAATGTCTTCCTCATTTAGAATGTGGATTAGATTTTGTTTAGGCTGTGAAGTTAACAAAACATTCTTAATGCAAATCAAGAACATATGAGCATGGAAAATCTGTTACTTATTTTCTCAATGAGCAATCTGATTCTAGATGAGAATACTATGGCCTACAGTAATGCAGTGTTATTAAACATTGAAAACAAAGTTTAATCTGTTAAAATTTATTATTTTCGCTTTGTGAGTTTATCTGTTCTTCTAGTAATTAGGACAGTATCTGGGAAAAGAGCATATTTTTACATAAAATATTTTATCTCATATTTTAGTTAAAAGTAGTGTGATGAGAAAGCTAACTTCAGTTAGACTAAATGAATGCTTTAGAACTGATATAGTTCCTTAGTTTCTCCAAAATAAAAAAGTCTTGGACTTAAATAGTTCAGAATCTACTTTGAGATGTAATTATAAATGATTTCTGATATGTTTGATTACTTGATACTATTCATAAAAAGGTTGCCCACCTTGATTTGTCATTTTCTAAGTAGAAGGTATGCTATATCTAGGAAAATCTAGAATTGACTTAGCTACTTTTTCTCTAAATATCCTGAATCATGACAATGCTACTCACCTTCCTGTATCTTATCTGGAAAATAAATCCTTGTGTTTTTCTGGAAAAGTGAGGGCAATGAAACACTTTGCTGGGTTACTGTACGATTATACAGTATTTTGGAAATTGAAAATATTCAAAGTAACAAGTTGTGTTTTACTACTCGCTTTTGTGTGCATAAGCCCCTAGTTTTAGCATTGTTATGATTTAATGTATTAACCTTTAATTTTTTCCAACATGGACATTTCCATATTGTATTCTTTATGTATTTGTAACTATGGTGAAGGTAGGGATTTTCTTTTACTTAGTTCAACCTTTGGAATTATGCTTTATAAAATTTATCATCAGGAAAAGTAAATATTCAAAGGTGTATTTTGTGGGTGAATTTTATATTTAAATTTTTTCTTGACTATTTTGGTGTTATGAACTTTTGCTTCCTTTCATTATTGAATAATTCGACATTCTTTTAAAGTAGAAGCAATTTATTTCAGTCTAACTCAATATTCTAATTTAGTCTTCAAATTAGATGCTAGTCTAATTCATCTAATCTAGTAAAAATTATCGAGGCTGTGTTCTTGGTCAATATTAACAGGTTGGTAATTTCTGATTATTTCTGGGTTGTTGTAGAATGAATGTACTTTATTTTTGGCAGAAGAAAGTGACATAAAACAAGCTAAGTAAATATCTTATAGAACACAAATCAACTGACGGAATTTTGGCATTAAGTACTACTAACACCCTCAGATGTAAATACAGCATTGTTTGTTAACAAGGATGTTCTCCTGGAATAAAGTGAGATTTCATGATTTATGAATTTAGTTGCTCATTTAAAGTTAGTTCAGTTTCCTCTAAACATACAGATAAGTTTATAAGGCCAAGCCTGTACTTAAGTGACTTTCTTTTTTATGATATAGCATCCTATAGTTTGAAAATCAATTACTTTAAACACCCTCAATAAATACTCTTAAGTATGTCTTTCTTCTGCATTTAAAATTGCATTACATGTCAGACTCTAAGGATAGAATCAGAAAAAAAACTGACACAGCTAGAACTAGGAAACAAAACATTTAAAAAAGAAACATTTTTGTTAGCTTTAAAAATAGCTTAATATTTTAAAAGGTTGTACTTTGCTCATTTCAGTAGGTAGGTAGATGCTTTTGTAAATGTTCAATAATTTTATGGTTGTTGGCAAAATTATGGAAAGTAATAATTAGTTTAGAAAATAAATTCAAATAACTTAGATTGAGGAATTTTTCGACAAGATTTTTGTCACAGTGGAGAAGTTTTAGTTTGAAATCTGTAAACTTTGGTAAATACTTTGTTTTTATGTTCTAGGTCTGTCCTGATCTTTGTATCATTGAGGCGCCTACTAAGTAGATGCTTTTTTAGGCTTTATTTTGAAAGCTATCTTGCCTTCTCTCAAAGGAAGCATTCTAAGGCTCCTATGACTTTTAAAAAGCCCTCATAATTATGATTAACTTTTAATTACGTGCAAGTTCTAATATACACTTAAAGTCTTGAGGCTTCTGTTTCTTTGTCTGGAATCTTTCTAAGAGAACACTTCCTTCTATACAATATATATTGATATTTACTCAAGTACAATTAAATCTGATAATAGAACCAATATTATGTCTGCTGTTAGTCAACAGATTTTCAAATAGATATCATATACCCTTGTTAAAAACTGCATTTATATGTAAACAGGCCTCATGTCTATGCCTTTTTAAATTAAGTTGATTACAGATTATTATTTCTGTTTGAACTTGAGATGTGTTCATTTGAAACATAATGGTAGTTAATACACTATATTGGCAAGGAAAATTTTGGTTTGCACAAAATTTTACATAAAAGCTGCTACTATATTCATCCTCATAAACTTACTTTTACACCATATAATTTAATGAAAATGAGTATTTTATTATATATCTGTTTATCGTCAGTAGATTTTTATAACTTTAAGGACCAATACAGACAGGTTTATTTTGTGTGTGTGTGTGTGTGTGTGTGTGTGTGTGTGTGTGTGTGTGTGTGTATATAAAATTACTACTTTGCTTGATTAAGGACCATTCTTTTTACAGTTTGCACATTGATGGTACTTTAAATTTAAAAATATTTTTCCAAAATAATTACCATAAATGATATTTATCAGTTATTCATTATATTTTATTAATGTCTTTTAGTATAGTATATGAAAATGTTTTATTTCTCTTTTGTTAGCTCATGTGATGTAATGAACCTCCCCCAAATACTGTACACTCTTATTACAAAGTTTTTATATTTTCTGTATCTGAAACTAAGATCCAGCCATAGTTGTGACAGTAATAGATACCTAGGAGAGGGTATACTTTTACTGTCTTTAATCACTCTAACTGGTTATTGGTTAAATGAAGTGTTGGAAAGATTTCTCATTAGAACTGCCATTAACAGCACTGAAAGTAGAATGTTTGACTGTGGCAAAGTAACGATTAAAGGAGAATTAGGGAGATAGGAAGAGTGAAGGGGGTACTCTTACCTCCTTCAAGGTTCACTGAAGTCTGAAATTCATTACAATAATATATATGAAATAAGTTTTTATAGTTTATTGCCATTTAAATAAGACCTAGGTATTTAAAGGATATAGTTTCTCTTTTTAAATGTGGCTGGTTTAATACAAATAGTATATATTAAAAACTGTAACCACGAAGAAGAAAAGAAAGTCAAAAATTTTTTAAATATGTTTGGTATAATTGAAAGTTATACATTGAAATTTTATGATTTAAATTAGTATTCTATCTGCTAATTAAAGTTAAGTGATTTTTTTATGTAAGATTAATTATGATCTATTTATTAATGGATCATATTCACATAGTGATGGAAAAATGATTTAATGGGCACTTTCAGTTAATAGGGAGATCCTGGTCAAAATCTTTCATTTTCATCCTTTTCTAAAATATGAATTTTGTATTATTTTCTAAAAACAATTAAATTGTTGGTGCTAAGTTATATATTCCTCACAAGAGTAAAAAGTATTGGTGAATTACTTGCATAGTTGTACCATGTACCTCTTTTCAAAAACGTTCTAATTAATACTATGTAATAAAATGTCCAGTTCAGGTATCAACATAAAAAGATTTTTTTCCCTTACTAGACTTTTTATTTCACATGTTTTTATTGGGTCATATAGCATCTAGTAGAAAGAAATTTGACCTGGTAATCAGGAAACCTCTGTTCTATTTCTGGTTCTGCCATTGAACTTGTTTTATGACCTTGGGTAAGTCACCTGAACTCTATGTGCTTCAGTTATTCTCTATAATAAATTAATAAATGGGTTGGAAAGAAATTTGAATGTTTTAAATCCATACAACATGAAAAATATTGCCTCAATGCCATTATAAAATAGTCAAGGTACAGGAAAATACTACGTAGTGAAAGGATATTTATTTATGTTGTTTTTATGTTGTCTGCAAAAAAATAAAATGTTTTCTTAGAGGTAGAATATACTTAAGCAGTTATTTCATCCAATTCATACCAATTTCAATTTAGCATGTGTGGAAACTTCGTTAGTAGTGTGGTAAATGTGTATATAGGGAAATTTTGCCTATAAAACATAATGCAAAATATGGTACAATTCAGCATTAACCTATGATGTTAATATAGCTCAGATTTTTCTATTTTATCTTCTTTGAGAAATGGGTGGACTGGGGATGCAAAAGAAAATATGGCATATAACATGTTAATGTAGGAGTACATTTCAGGAGGATAATACTTTTCTAGTGGTCGATCCTATTGGCAAAGTCTAGTTTGTAATATAATCGTGATGAGATTTACTGTCTAATTTTGAACAGGTCAAAGGTGTGCTCACATAATAATCAAAATGACATTGTTAAGTTTCAAAATGGTCATTTTTTTTCAGTTCTCTATAATAGGATTTCTCTTTTCTCTTAGAAAAAAAGTTTTGGATATCTCAGCCCTTCTTTCCTAGTGGAAAATTTTCATTTTCTCACTATTCAGAGAAAGAGATAAATTTGTTATTGGAAAGATTTCTCTCAAGAGTTATCATTTCAATATATCAATATTCCAAATATATTTTGGTATAACATGTTTTTCTATAAATCGCTCAGAAACTATGATACAAGTATTGCAGAAATGAATGTGGTGTTTTGAATTACGAACTTTGTAGTACCTAATTTGAAGCTAAGAAGGTAATTAAAATAGGACATTTTGGTTTTGTGTTATATTGTTTATCTGTATCAGTCATACTAATACTAACTCAATATCTTTTGGAAAAAAGTTTTCTTAGAATGCTCAGTTTAGCAGACATTTCCTGCTTAATCACTATATAAAATGTCTTCTGAACTTCTCCACTACCAATGGGTAAAGAAGTGTTTCCAAAATATGTGCTGTATCTGTTATAGTAGATGTTGGACTTGGATGGGCAAATTTAAATGGAAACATCAATGATCTGTTATGTGGTGTCTGTAAGAATTTTCTGAATAAGTAAGCCTCATAAGGGAATATGATCAAAGAAAATTTGTCTAAACTGAAGGTTAACTTGAATCTTTAATATTTAACTGAAGCCATATATTTCAGCTACTCTTTTTTATAATGAGTTTTATTATATTTGTTACTCTCTAGAATATTTTTATAATAATATTTTGCTGTACTGAAGTAACTCAATGAATTATTGGCCTAATGGTCATACTTATTTTCATGTATGTACTTGTCAATTTAGGAAACTTAAAAGGCACAGAAGTCTGATCAAGCTATTTTTATTGCTCTTTTTAAGATGATTCAATTAAGTTCTTTCCTTTCAATGATAAGTAAAAGTTCTAAAAGCATTTTCACAGATCTTAAATGGACTCAGTAATGTCTTAAACAATATGGTCATACAAGTAATGTTGTTTTTACTAATGGTATCTTTCTTCAGCATCACTGTTCAGGATTGGCTGTCCATAAATAATTGTAAACTTTTGAATCCTCTTTATTTCTACACTAACTTTATTTTTCTGATCCTGCTAACCCATAGTGGCTTAACCAGTTCACCATCAGTTCTTCCATATTTTTTTTCTTTTAATATGGTATGTATATGATTATATCTTCCCTACAATTGTGCACAGGATCTTTTCTCAAAATGATTTGAGGCCCTTTCCTTCAGTGTCACTTTTTACCTTTTGAGTACATCCACTCACATCCATCTCCTTTGTCTATGTCTGTCCATTACACGATGTGATCACAGAAGAAGTGGACTCCACAAGGAGAAGACATGCAGGTCTGTCTCTTCTACTGCTTTTCTTTGTTATTTTTCATTTATCTAACTCGCCTTAGAAATCTTTTACTGTTTTTTACTTATTTTATAATTTTTCATTCTCTTCCTATATTAACAAAATGTTAAATCTGCAGGCATTTTTATTTTAGATAGTTGTATATTCAACTTTTAACAGCAACTGCTCCAATTAGATAGATGGATAAAAATAAAATGATTAATTTTATGTCATAGGTGTATATGCATTTTTTCCATAACTGGGTAAACTAACTCCAGATTCACATATATGTATATTTATATTTAGTCAGGTAGGTTAAATTAACAAATTAATCATAACTTGTACTTCAGTTTATTTGAGGCTTAAAACTTGTTTTCAGCTTTTTAGTACATAATTCTAAAAGTATTTTATTTTTATCTTGAGTTCAGCAATGTGCTAGATTATGGAAAATACTAAAGACCTAATACATGCCCTAAACAAGCTATCAGCATCACAGAGGAGTTAAAGTATGTGGGTAACATGCTGTGTTTATGTGGATGACTCTAACAATATATTCTACAAAGGTATAAAGTCAAATAAAATTTGCTTCAAATAGATGGCCAGACAAAGCTTCATGAAAGAAGTAACACTTGGACTAAAACTTGAACATTCATTCAACACATTTATTAAGCACATGCTGTGTGGTACTGTTCTAGGTGCTGGAAATAACAGGACACACAAAATGGCCCCCATCCTCATGAACTTTTTCTAGTGTGCGTTTAACAAGTAAACTCAATAATATTATAGGTGCTATGAGAAATCTATATATACATGATTTATGTATATATAGACTACAATGGAATCACAAAGGATGGTGTTATTATTTCCACCTGAGCACTATGGACATTAGTTCAAGAAAGACTTCACAGAAGCAATAATCCTTGAGTTGAACGTTAAAAACCAGAAATATTTGGCCTTGTGTGTAGAGAATATGACGGGCAGAGGAAACAATGTGGTAAAATGGCTTCAAACAAGTTTAGACAAAAGAAGGCAGGGGATCTTTGCTATTGTTTCCTCCATTTCTTTTTCATTAATTTCTGATCTGATTTTTATGATTTCTTTCCTTCTGCTAACTCTGGCACATATATACAATGGAATATTACTCAGCCATAAAAAGAAACGAAATTGAGCTATTTGTAATGAGGTAGATAGACCTAGAGTCTGTCATACAGAGTGAAGTAAGTAAGAGAGAAAGACAAATACCTATGCTAACACATATATATGGAATTTAAGGAAAAAAATGTCATGAAGAACCTAGGGGTAAGACAGGAATAAAGACACAGAGAATGGACTTGAGGATATGGGGAGCGGGAAGGGTAAGCTGTGACAAAGCAAGAGAGAGGCATGAACATATATACACTACCAAACGTAAGGTAGATAGCTAGTGGGAAGCAGCCACATAGCACAGGGAGATCAGCTCGGTTCTTTGTGACTGCCTGGAGGGGTGGGATAGGGAGGGTGGGAGGGAGGGAGATGCAAGAGGGAAGACATATGGGAACATATGTATGTTTCTGTATGAAGCAGAAGCTAACACACCATTGTAAAGCAATTATACTCCAATAAAGATGTAAAAAAAAAAAGAATTTTAAAAATTAAAGCCTAGTTGTTTCTTTTCAAAAAAAAAAAAGAAGGCAAGGGAGGGTTTCTGAAGATTGTGTAAGTTATTGAGGTGTGTAAAGCAAGAGAGAGACATGATCAGATATTTGTTTCTAGAAAGACTACTTTGGAAACTAGGTAAAAAATGGAGCGGAGCTATATAAGCAGAAAGATCATTTATAAGGATATTGCATAAATCAACTAAGAGATCATAATGGGCTGAATCAATAGAGGCAGTAGATACATGAGAAGTTACTTAAAGATGTAGAATCTATAAGACAGTTGTCGATTGGATATTACTGATGCAAGGAAAAGGAAGAATAAGATAATCTTGTGTGACTGAAATGTTTGGATATATGGTGGTATATTTTATCTTACAGGGAATATGGGTTGAACAAATATTTAAGTGCAAAATAAAGACTTCAGTTTGGGGATGGGTTAGTTTGAGTTTCCTTTGGAACATTTAAGTGTAAATATCTAATAGCATTCATTGGATGTATGGATCTGGAACTCTGGAGAGAAGTCTGGGCTAAATTATTGCAATCACAGTATTCTTTTTAGCATGAAAATGATTCCCTTTTTTGTTTTGTTTCTTTGATTGTTCTGAATATTGTCCACTGGTATGTATTTCAAATTTTCACTTCAATTCTTATTATATTTGCTTGGCATCTATACCATATTTTGAGTGCTGTGAGCTTTCATTTGCCATTTTGTTCTACTTGCATTATGTTCTAAAAGGTAAAGGGAAGTAACATTCGTTGTAGGGGAAGTTTAACATAAGTGTATATTTGTATACATATAAATGCACATATAAACTGTTACGGAAATTTCTCCAAATTTTCAATTATTGATTTACTACCAAACTTCTCATTACATATTTTATTTATTTTATAGATATTCTCTGTTCTTCATTACATTCTATATTTAATGGACTTAATATTATTAACAAAAGTCTAAGACACAGGTACTCAAGATTGCTCAGTCATGGGGAGTTCCCTGGCGGTCCAGTGGTTAGGACTTCGCTCTTTCACTGCCGAGGATGAGGGTTCCATCCCTGGTCAGAGATCTAAGATCCTGCAAGACACACAGCATGGCCAAAAAAAAAAAAAAAGTACAAGATTGCTCAGTCATGAAAACAATAACCCTAGTACACTGAAATCTTATCAGAAAATGAAAATCACTCAGTTTATAAGGAGGCACATAATGTCAACTCTATGTTCAATTCTGTGTTAGATAGCTTAGATGTTATGAGAGACACAGTAGATTCGAGAAATTTTTTATATAAGTTTAAGCTTAACATTTTATTAAGTAATATTGTGATCTTTTAACCAAAAAGTCTCAAATGAAATATGTATATGTACATAAATATAAAAACATCACATCATATATGAAAGCTACTATTGATAAAGTGTAATACTTAATTCTTTAAAGCCTCAAATATAAGAGAAGAGAGTTAAGAAAGTTCATGGACCTTGAAATAATAGGAATACCCAAACATGGAATAAACATGGTTTTGAGCATTTCTTCCTTGTGTGGGGTGGTGTGGAGGAAATTGGAAAGATTATTAGAAGTCAGGAGATCTAGTTTTAGCCCTAATCTTGCTAGTGAACTGTGCATTAAGAACTTAATCCTGATTGTAAAATGTTACTGCTAAATTCTCAAAATATTATTCATGCCCTGTTAATACTATGACATTCAATTTTACCTAGGCCAATTGTCCGGTTTAACTCTCTTTCATAAGAATATCTGTGTTGGAGGAAGTATTGTTCTGGTAAGAAACAGTCTGAGAAGCAGTATTAGAGCAGACTATACAGCTGGACTGCCTGGTCAGTCTCACCACTTACTTGCTGTGTGATTCTGAGAAAGTTGCTCTCTCTGCCTCAGATTCCTCACCTGTAAAATGGAGATAATAATATTGGGTTGGCCAAACAGTTCCTTCGGTTTTTAAGTAAAAATAAAAGACACATTTTTTCATTTTCACCAAGAACTTTATTGAACAACGTATTCACTGTTTTGTTCCGCTGCCTTCTGCCATTTTTCAGGCAACTTCATAATTCCACCTTCCCAAAACTTTTAATCTTTTTGAGCAAAGAACTGTTACAGGTGCCTTTTATAGTCTTCCAGGGAATTGACATTTTTTCCATTAAGAGAATTTTGTAAAGACCTAAATAAATGGAAATCTGAAGATGCAATGTCTGGTGAATACAGTGGATGAATCAGAACTTCCCAGCCAAGCTGTAACAGTTATTGCCTGGTCGTCAAAGAAACATGCGGTCTTGCATTATACTGATGGAAGATTATGCATTTTCTGTTGACTAATTCTGGACAGTGCACAAATCGTTTTTGTGTTTCTGTTGTGTTTTTACCTTTCTTGAAATCACAAAGCATAATATGCGGAAAATGTTGCTCTTTTTCTTCCATCTTCAATATTAAAATGGCTACACAAAAATTCACCAATTTTGGTAAGTTTTTTTAAAATGCATGCTGATATGACAGCTGTCACAATAAAATCTAACAAAATTGTTTCGAATGAAGTTAAAGACAACTAAGTGCTACTAGAGCCATCTTATGGGAATAACCAAACGAACTTTTTGGCCAACTGAATACTGCTACGTCAAACTGCTTTTGTAAGGATGAAATCAGTTAATATTTAATATGTAAAGCACCTAAAAACAGTGTCTGGCACATAGTAAGCACTATACAAGTGAAGCTATTATTGTATAAAACATATTAAAAAACAGTTTTTATTTCGAATCCGCTGTATTGAAGCCAATGCATTTTGATGTGTAAGCATTCTTTCAATGATATGATAGAAAGATAAAATTAATTTTTTTTTTATGCATTACACATATCTTATACTAGTTTGTGGCTACCAGTTTGGGAGCTAGTTGTCGTACAAAGTTGTGCATCAGGACTGCTACACCAGAAATGAACGTTATCATTTCTGAGACAAGAGAGTTGGATAGAAACAGCAAGAACATTGAACCCATTTAGGTCTGAATTCTAAACCAAGTTTTGTCACCCGCTAGGGACGAGACTTTGGGCAGCTTACTATTAAACAGAATGAACTGTGGTGAGATTGAGTTAATTATGTTTAATGAAAGCATAAAAGAGCTTTCCTCTGGAGGGAGAAAGCCTTTCTAAGAATAAAAGCAGTGAAGTAAATTTAAAAAGAGAGATCTGACTACAGTGTCTCAGGTATAAACTTCAAAATATAAAAATCAGCATAAACAAGTTAAAAGGCAAACAACACATTGTGAAACATTATTTGCAGCAACTCAGAGTATTAAAAGCCTTAACACCTGAATCACTTTGTTGAACAAATTATATATTCTATAAAACTCTAATAGAAAAATGGGCAAAAGACATATACAGACATTTCACTAAACAAGAAATTCAGTGGTCAGTAAATATATAAAAAATGTTTTTTTCATAACCATATAGGTGACTTTTTTTTTTTAAAGATACTATGTTTTACCTACTTAAAAAACAGCATTCTGATGCTGGGGAGAGTATGGTAAAATAGTGGCAGCATAATTTAATATTTCTAAAAAGCAATTTTTTTAATATACACCAAGGGCCTTAAAAATATTTGCAGATTCTGATATGGTGCAAATAGAGATTCAGATAAAAATGTATGTACAAGTTTCACTAAAGCATTTTTTGTAGCAACAAAAAGGATGCTACCGTGAATGTTAAGTAATGGAGGAATGGGTAAATAAATTATGATATATATCCAACCATCTAACTGAATAATTTTATTGACATAGAAATGAGAAACAATTATTTCTATATTTTTTGTAATTTGAAAAAAATTGAAAGTAGTAATACTTGTAAAGAACTTGTCATGGAGTTTTGTCCATACTAGATAATCAAAAAATGGTACTTCTTTTAAATTATTACTACTAAAACAAATTATACCAAAGGTTATTTTTTCAGAAAGATATACTTATTTAGCTCTTCACTTATGATTTATGTTTGTTATTAGCAAAATCATGGGTTTTGCAATAGCGTTTTGAATCTAAATTTAATATATCAATAATCTACGTAAACAATGAATGAGTAAGGAGTTCAGATAATATACCCACTTCTAGGATTGTTTAAAAATGGAGAGAAAAATATTTTAATAGTAGAGCTGGGCATTGGACTGTGCTTATTGACCAGTTTGGTTGTCTATCTGTAGCACGAGAAACAAGACAAACTACTTAATTCTAGATATTTTTAAAAAACAAATATGCTTTACTTAAAGGACAGTCAAACAAGTAATGTTTTATCCTCTATTGTCCTATTAAGGAAGCATGAATGTTGATGTAGCAGTAAAGTGTGAGATTTGAAGGCCTCTGTGATCTTAGGCATCATAATCTCTCCAAGTTCCAGCTTCATCTTTAGTAAAAGAGAGTTGATAATTTGTGTGTGTGTGTGTGTGTGTGTGTGTGTGTGTGTGCGCCTATGCATATACTTTCAATCCTCAGAAGAATAAAAACAAATGACAAGCCAAAATGAAAAAATTTCTATTTCAACAGTAAGCAAACGAATGCCAAAAAAGGAAAAATAAACCAAAAACCTGAGCTACCACTTTTCTCATATAGGATTGAAAGATTGTTTTAAAGATTAGATAAATTTTTCATAAAGTGTCTGGCAGGTAGCTAAAAAGTTACTTTTAATACATATGTCATGAATTGTTCAAACTATTCAAATTCCTTCTCAATGTTTTTTGAACACCAATGTATATATTTTCTACTCAGAATTATAGTTAATTCTAGATTTGCTGTGTAAATAATGATAGCGTTTATTAAGAGAGGAAGAAAAATCCAAAGCAGAGGTTATTAAGATACCTTTATAAAATACACAATCTGCAAGTTTGACTATGCCAGACGCATAATTCTATAGGTATCATAATGGCATATTAAACTATCATATATCACAATTGGCTGAATTAAAAGAGAGGTATTTCTGAAATTCTTATTCCAGTGATACAAAGGTATTTCACAGCCTGAAAATTCATTGTTCAACAAATATCTACTGAATATTTATTATATGTCAGGTGTTATTCTAGGTGTTGGGGATATAACA
Organism: Phocoena sinus; assembly: GCF_008692025.1. Classification (NCBI taxonomy): domain Eukaryota; kingdom Metazoa; phylum Chordata; class Mammalia; order Artiodactyla; family Phocoenidae; genus Phocoena; species Phocoena sinus. The sequence goes on from NC_045779.1 coordinate 47,315,124, forward strand.
ATGACAACAGCAGACAAGGTCTCTCCCGTTGTGAAAATTATATTTTTGGGAGGGTTAATGGCCACTAAATTCGGTAAGTTTAGATAGTTATAAGTGCTATTAAAAACACTTATGTAACCTACTGCAACTGGAATGAGGAAGAAGTTATTTTAAATGGAGTGATCCAGGAAGTCTTGTCTGAAGAAGTAATATCTGAACTACACCAGGAGAATAAGAAGAACCCAACTATGTAAAGGAGCCAGGAGATACATATGTAATTAAAATCAATAAACAAAAGGTAAAATAAGGGCATTTAAATTTCAGGAGAAGAATTATTTTTGCTGTAAAATTTTTATTTATTTTGCGGTACGCGGGCCTCTCACTGTTGTGACCTCTCCCGTTGCGGAGCACAGGCTCCGGACGCGCAGACTCAGCGGCCATGGCTCATGGGCCCAGCCGCTCCGCAGCATGTGGGATCTTCCCGGACCGGGGCACGAACCCGTGTCCCCTGCATCGGCAGGCGGACTCTCAACCACTGCTCCACCTGGGAAGCCCCAGAGCTATACTTTCTTCATTCATCTGTCTGGAAATCTGAAATATTTAAAACTCATCTGCCACTGACACTTAAATGCCTTTTCAGAAAAATGTTTTACAGTGGGGTTTCCCTGGTGGCGCAGTGGTTGAGAGTACGCCTGCCGATGCAGGGGACACGGGTTCGTGCCCCGGTCCGGGAAGATCCCACATGCTGCGGAGCGGCTGGGCCCATGAGCCATGGCCGCTGAGTCTGCGCGTCCGGAGCCTGTGCTCCGCAACGGGAGAGGTCACAACAGTGAGAGGCCCGCGTACCGCAAAAAAAAGTATAGCTCTGGATGGTAGTTATGGTTAAAATATATTTTTAAAATTATTTCAGTTGAAAGGAAAATGTACATATTGTTAAGCCAAGTTAGTAAGCAAGTTATTTAATAAGTATTAACATATACACAATACTTGCTGGATATTCATAAATCATGGTAAAAGCACATCATGATTGCTTTTAGATCACTTTCTTCCTCTTTGCTTGTTTAAAGGTCTACATTTTAATATCTATAAAAATATTGTAATACAAATGGGTTGGCATGAGCAACAAATAGGTTTAATATAAAAAAGGGTAAGTTGGCATGAATGTATTGGAGATAATTGCCAAGGGAATGTAAATTAGGTTATAATTTAGCTGAAGAGAAAGATGTGACTTGACAGATGGTGGTTTCTTTTATCAGCCTGCTTGAAGGCTTGAGGCGATGGGGTGTGGGATGTGAGGGTAGGGATGAGGAAGGGAACTAATAATGGGAAAGGCAAAGTTTAACGGAAAATGAAAGACAATAAACAGAAGTATTGCATTAATTAATTACATGATGCAACTGATGGGAAGAACCTAGTCATAGATTATAAGGTCATGCAGAGTGTGAAGGAAGTTGATTGCCCAATTCAAAGTAAGGGATGAGAATCAGAAGGAATCTCTAAAAGGAAGATTACAGATTAAAAATGACTATATCACAGGTTAAGATTGGGCTCATAGGGAAATAAGTTGAAGAAACATTACCAAAAAAGAAAATTAGCCAAAGAGGAGATTCAGCTAGAAACGAAAAAGGGAAGTTTTAAAAGGGAGAACATTGGGAAGAAAAAAGAATTAAACAAGAGTTGAGAGTGGTGTGTTGAGAGAGAGTCATTTCATGACTAAATATTTCAGATTATAAGTTTTGGAGAACAGACCAATGTCAGCCACCTTACAAATTTTCTAATGAGTAAAATTGAAAAACTAATAAGTCCTACCACAAACAGCTGTGCTGATTGGGTAACATAATTATAACACATGCAAAGCGCTTAGCACAATTCCTGGCATGTACAGAGTATTACTATCATTGTTAAGAACTTAATTGTGTCAGAACATTAGTATCAAGTTCTAGAATGCAAGATTTTAACTGTGTATTTTTAAAAGCGTTGTTACATTTCATTTGCTATGCCTTGTTCAAATAAAATTTTAGTGTAAAAACATTATTGAAGAAAAAAGCTAGATCAAAATCTGATCAGTGGTTATCTGAGCTGGCAGACAGAGGACTGACAGCAAAGCTACACCAGGGAACACTTTAGGGTGACAGAAATACTCTGTAGCTTGCAGCGAGGCTGCATGACTATATATATTTATCAAATGTCATAGACCTTTGTACCTAAGTAGTGTGAATATTAATTTTTGTAAATTATGCCATAATAAATCTGACTTTAAAAATTATTGAAAATATACAAAGTTAAAATGAATTTTAATATATTACTCAAACAGTACTAAATATATGCTAATAGAAAAACTTACTTAATCTAACACAACTCAAGCAATTAAGAGCCAAGTCCCACCCCAACACAGAGCATGGTAATGGATAGGGTTGACCTACAGCTTCAGAGAGAAAAGATGACTACAGCGGATGAGCTGGGAAACCAAGAAAGGACTAAAGCTTTGAGTCTAAAGCAGTGGTCAGTTAACCAAGAAAGATCAAGAACAAGCAAGGCAATTACCAAAGAAATAGATTCTGGATATTTTAGACATTTACTGATAACTAAAGGAAGAGCAGACATGAGAAGTAACTTTAACTTGTTTGGGACAAGCTGAGTTTTAGGTGCTGATGGGGATTTTAGGTGCATTTAGGAGATAACCAGAAATGTGAATCTTAGGGTTACAGGAAAGGCGAAGGTAGGAGCCCTCATCATGGAAGTGACAGTTGAAGCTGTAGATTTAGACAGAATCACTCAGTGATAGAATAAAACTTTAGGAAATGTATGTATTTGAAAGATGGACTGAGAAAGATGAGCCAACACAATGTCTGGTAAAGAGTGAACTAAAGGAGTGGCATTCAAGTGCACGGCCAAACAGTTGAAGGAGAGAATGTCAAGGATAGTGTAGTAATTATATGCAATGCTGCAGTGAGGGCCAGTAGAATGGTTCTGAGGAATGATCACTGGGTTTGGCAAATATGACATTTGGGGGAACCTTTGAGACATAAGTTTCATAATATCAGACTTAACTACAGTACTCAGTGGTAAAGTTTTTCTTTGAGTAAAGTCACCGTGAAATAAGAGGGAACCAGCAGTAACCAGATAACATATTGCACTTGACTCAGTATTGGAGATACAGTAAGAGGCTCTCTACATTTGGGTATTCTAACTTTATAGCGCAAATATATAAGGCTCACTTATACAGGCACAAATGCTCACATCATGTAAAAATCCATTGTTTTTATACTAGATACGGTGGGCCCCACTTACCAAACTTGGAATGGTGATGAATAATTGATAACTTGGAAGTTAATTCCACATACTATAGATTTTACTCTTGGGAGACCCAGTGTAAGAACTAGCTCAAACAAGGGGATTGGGAGGGTTTGGGCTTGGAGTAGTTGCAAAACTAGGACTCAGTGATCAAAACCAACTTGAACTTTGCATTTCCTCAATTACAGATTTCAGAAATGCTGTCAACATTTTGGATAATTTTAAGTCACTGTAGTATAAATTATTTTAATCCATAACTGAGTTTCCCACCCTTTGTAAATACTATTGTTAATTCTAGTTTATAAATTGAAAAATTCAGATACGGATCAGTTAAATAACTTACTCCAGTCATTTAAAGCTGCAGTTTAAACCGAAGGAATCAGATTTGGTGCCAGAATCCATGCCCTTAACCTCAGGAAATGGGCACTTTATCTGTGACAAGGTGGAGAATGCAAGAGGGGACATTTTACTGCGAACAACATGAAAGAACAATACTAGAGGTCTAGGAAGAGGAGAGCAGGAAGAGAGGAATTCAGAAAGGGAACACTAATGTCAGTGGAGACCACTCAATCCAATTTGCAGTTTTATTTAAGGATCCTTAGTGCAGCTGATACTACCATGTGGGTATTTGGAAAGTTGAATGAAATTCATTTCAGTCTCTAACTTAGGTTAGTCTCTCCTGATGCCTCTTCATCTGATCCTCATCCTTCTTTGTCTGAGTGATCTCATCTAAATTTTATTCCTCTTTCTTCTCAGTATTGAACAGGAATGTTTTGTAACATGTCCCTATTCATGAAATACTTAGGATGCATTTCTTTGAATTCTGAGAGAGTTGTATACTGTGTGACATTAGTTGCTCCATATACTGATTCTTGTACCATTGACCTATAGTAATCAATATTAGCATCCTTGGAGAAAGAAATACAGCTTGATGTCCAAGCACAAGTACTCCTTGAAAGCCATATATCTAAATCCTTCATTCAAGGGTATATATAGATTTATTGTTAATTACCAATTTACAATTTAAATTAACTGTCAATATTTCTAAGTATATTTAAATTTCTATTTTTTTCTAAACAAACAAATGTAAAGATGCATTTAAATTTCTTTATTATGCTCCTTTCATATCTTCTGTGCAATCTTTTGATGTGTGTAAAGAGTGGATGTAGTTGAAATATATCTTAAGGATATGTTAATTAGGCCCCAGATGTGGGACACAGTGGTCTGTGATAATTGTGTCATACCAAAACACAATAGGAGACAAGTCATACTCATGGTAATAATACGTGCTACCCTGTGGATGATCTCTTCCTTAATGTAGATTTTAGCTATCAGGGAAAAGTCAGAACATTCCAAAGTGCTGAACACATATGAGAAATAGTTTATTAACCTGATGAATCTGACTCATGTTTTTATCTTTTATCAATGGTTATTGCATTTTTTCTTAGAAGCAATTTTAATGATAATCATTGCATTCCTTCTTTAAGGCCTTTCATTTTAGGATTCAGTTTATCCTCTGAACTAAAGATTATTTTAAAGATATAGGAATTGTGACTAACAAGTTTAAAATACTTAAGTTATTAGAAGGTTGCTAAACATTTTCTCCTAAAGATGTCACTGTACACCCTGCAACAAATGTATCAATATGTAGGTGAAACAGTTACACTTTAGCTAGTCTAAAAGATGCTTCTAGATTAGATCACCTTTATGATTTTTTTCCTGGGCAAAGTTCCTGGTTTAATGAGCTTTTCAATTTTCTCTTTCCCTCCCTTCCCCTTTGTTTGCCTTTCTCCTTCCCTCCCTTCTTTCATCCCATTCCTCTCCCTGCCTCTGTACACACACACACGCACACACACACATGCATACACACATTCTATAAAGGAAATTTTAATGAATGCAATACCAGGGCAAATAGAGCAAGAATTTCTAGTACACTTTACATTATCTATATTGATGAAGTAGGTATTACAATATAAAAGAACAAACAAACATCATTTGCCTTCAGAATTAACTAACCAGAGAGTTGTAGAGCAGAAGGAATCATAATGAGTATCTGGTCCAAAATTATTCATTTTACAGATGATGAACTTTATGCTCAGAAGGGTGAAATGAAGTGCTTGCAGTTATAGGGCTCATGAAATTAAGACTCGAGCCCAAGTCTTGACTCTCACCTTCTAAACCAGTGCTGTTTTTAAGATTTTCTTCAATCCTATGTATCATAAATATACTCATTACCCTAAATCTGGGCAATTCCAAAGCCCTATCAACTCTGTGATGATTACCTCCTCTGCACTCTCCATGGACAAAACCCTGATCTTCCACCGTGATCCCAAGTACATCCTGATTTTACATGTTGAAACCTAAAATGGTGCTAAAATCCAAGTCCTCTGAATAATAAAATCTCAGTAAGTCTGTTCACTGAATGTAGATGTCAAAAGTAGACATACTCTGTTTCCTGAGATCAGTAGATCACTCCTTATAACTTATGTCCTAAAGTAGTTTGCATATTAGTTTCTTTTGACTATAGTGAAAGGAGTCTGAAATTTATCTATAACATCTGCTTTGAAGTATTATTTAATGAATATGGCAGAGAGTTAATAGAGAAACAGATACACAGGTAACCTACGTATCTAAAACAGATCATAAAGGTTTAGAACATAATTCAAAAGACTATAGCCCATAACTATGAACCTCACAGTGGGACACAGTTTATAAGTTTCTAGAACTCTTATGTTTCATTTAATTCCACATTTTACTTAGGCAACTATGAAGTTCAGTTTTCCTGCATTCTTAGGAGCAAATAAGTAAACACATTATAAGAAAAATAAATTATATTTTCTTTCATTCCAAATGTGTTATTTCCTAGTGACAGCAGTAGAAAAATCCTCAAAATTGATTGATTTTGAAATAATTATTCCTCAAAATTTGTGTATCTTAGTTGCACAGTTAAGACTAAGTTTATTTACACTTTAAAAGAAAATGCTTCTATTTGCCCTAGTAGTAATAGAAAACAATCTGGTGCATAATTTTTAATTTTTTCACAATATTTATTTCCATATTTTTTCTCAATTTAATGTTTTCCAATATTTGTTATTCCCTGCAATACATCTCTTTTAACAAATAATTTAACTAACAAAAGTGTACTTTTTATGTGGTTCTAGTATATGATAAAGTTTTTGTCTAAAAATATGAGAAAATTCATTACAGGCAAGTGATTGTGAAGAAATCATTTTAAAGTAACTTCTTTAACTTTTGTTGCATAGTTTCTTAAGTCCTACACTTGAAAAAACTAATATGGAAAATTTAAAAACATGTCAGATCATTTTTTATATTAACATTCATAAAAATTGGAAAGATCTGCACTTTATTGCATTTGGCAGTATTTCTTATTTTGTACCACTTTTAATCAATATACCCACAGCTTTTATTTAACAAATATTTGTCCCTAAGATAAATCAAATAATGAATGATTGCATATTTGCATCTTAAAAATTATTTAACATTTATTTCCAAAGCATTCTATCAAATCATGACAAAAATACAAGGTTTTCAAACTGGATAATTTGTCCTTGTTCACATAAACATTATATTTTGTGTGTTTTTAAAATTTTTTTCTGTATAATGTATAATCATTGTGGATACTTTATAAACTATATATTAACCCAAATAAAAAACCAAAAGCACTTATACTAACTTCTGATAACCACTGATAACTGATAACTACTCTGGTGTGTAAATCTTAAATGTTTTTCACTCCATGTCTTTGTCTTTTTTGTCAATTTTGTGCATATATGTTTTTATGAATATATGTGGTTCTTTAAACTACAAACTATAGTACCATATCCACCATTTAGTGTTTTATAATTACTAATTGCAGTGTCTTTATTTTATATAATTTATATATGTGAATGCACAAGCACAGTGTTCTCATCATTTTTTGTGAGTGTATAATATTCTGTAGATAAACCATAAATGCCGTTAACTAATCCCCTATTCTGGACATTTGGAGTTTCTTTTCCCTGGCCTTTGCAATTATCAAACAATGGTGTAATGAATATGTATGTACATCTTTGCACATTGATTTATTTCTTTAGGAAAGATCCTGGGAAGTGAAATTTCAGGGTCAAAAACATGACCATTGTAAAGTCTTTTAATACACAGTACCAAATATGTTTTATTTTTAAATAATTTTCTTTTAATATTTGTACACCAGTTACTTTGGAAAACTTTCATATAAATGACCATTAATTTTTTTGTCAACAGCTAGTTTATTACTGTCACTCTGAAAAGTGTTTTTGCAGTTATTAGACTCTTGAAAGAGCAGGTAAAATAAAACCAAAGACAGTATCTTCTTTTTGAATTGTACTGCCTTTGAAAATAATATTATAACAAAGTATTACATATTCTTATCTCGATGCATTTTAACAATTTCTATTCCTATTCCTTTGACTTTTGAAAGACATCAGTAAACTGTTTTATACTCTATCCTACTGAATCTAGAAAATAAACATACAAATAGCTATGCTTTTTCTTGTGTAATTGTTACTTCAAAGTGAGAAAACAGCTGCATACACTGATTATACCTTTTTTTATTATACTTAATTTGGTACATGCCTAACTGGTGACTGTAGCATTTAAAGAGTACATGAATTTGCCCTTTTAAACTTTGTCCATTTGGAATATGTTATTTCTGTCACTGTCATCACTATTGTCCATAATCATCTTTTGTTTTGTTGTGCCTCTTCCACAGTGTTTGTATTTTTTTAGAAGAAAAGTTTGTAAACTAGGATTCAATAGGATAGTTATCAAAAATATTTTTTTCCTTTCTTTGATGATTTGGCAAAATATAGTTAATTTTATAAATAGATTTCTAATAGGTAAGTAATATACTTCTTTAGCTTCAATCAGAAAAAGGCCTCAGATAATATTTTGATTTATGTTCAGACTACATTTATGATACCTCTGTATGTATTTTGTGCAAATACATTTTATTTACATTGTCATCAATTATTTAGATAGTTTCAACAAGGAATAGTTTTTGTTGGAAATCTCTCACTATTAATAAAAATTTGATTAAGACATTGCACAAATGTCTTTAATTCTTAAATTTAACTGGAAAGCAAATTTAACATGTACCTTTACAAGGATAAAATTTAGAAGAAATCCAATTATAAAATGTAAACTTTTAATGATCACTCCACAAATTCTTGATGTATTATTTTGTAAAATTTTTAACAATGTAATTTGTTTTCTAATCTCAGATTATTTAAAGGCACATCTTAAGTTTTTTGAAGACATATAATAATCAAAGAAAGAAGGAATTACAGATGTGATTATTTTCATCAGAAACCCTCATGAAACAGATAGCCACTTAGTGAAATGAAACTTTTTAATCTCAATTAAAGGAAAACTTTTTTAAACCTGAAGCCAAATATTTATATATCGATAGAAGAAAAGGATAGGGTGGAGAAAAGAGAAAAATCATTAAATTAGCCACAAACATTTGGTATACTAACCAATGCAGTTTCTGGATTTAGATAAGGTTAATAGTCTTAAACTTCCCTGATGTTGTAATCATAGATTCTCTAATTTGTTTTCTGAATTTTGGTGTTCTTTCTTTGAGCTTTGCCGTTGGACTTGAGATTTTTCCCTCTTAAGATCCCCAGATTTGAGCATTTTGCTTAAGATCACAAGATGGGGTCACTGAGTCAGCAATCCTACAATATTCTGATCACTGTTTAGCTTCATTATGAATTGCATTATTGCCAGACCTATGTCCCTATTTCAAAGAAGTGTGGTGTGTGAAGCTGCTTTGGGACCCCAAGAGTGTGTGTGTTTGGAAAAGCAAACTTAAAACTATTGCTTGAAGTGCACTACAGAAATCACTGGAGGTGTACTGATGATCTTCGTAGTGTATATGTAGAAACCTAAGCAACCACTGTCTTAGTGTTGGTTAATATGGCCATTTTCAATTGCATCTCTGATTACAAAATCTACCTATAACTTAACTTTTTTTTTTTTACTTGATTGCCATACCAACACAATAAATATGACTTTTTAACTTTTTGGACACATTAAGTAGTCTTTTTCAGGTTCAAAATAACCACAATTAGTTTATTGGTTTAAAAACAGGTAAACCTCTTAAATGGCTTATGTTATTAAGATATTAATGAAATAAGAAATCATATTAAGATACTAATGAAATAAGAAATCATATTTTCTTAGTTTACTTGATTAATAATTTACCTTATACCAAAAAGAATTTGAGACAATTTGAATATTACACATTATTATCTAATAATCAGGAAGAATTTAATGTAGTGTCATAGGAGGTCGATGTCCAGGAAATAGTCTCAACATTAGAAAATGTATATATGTATGTACGTATGTATGTGTATATGTCTATATGTCTATATATATTTATTTATGTATATGTAAAATGTGTTTAAACTTTGTCTATTGGTGCTATTTATATTTAAAATACTGTTTTGCTACTATAATATCAAAATTAAACTTTTTAAAAGAAACTTCCCAAACACTTAATTTAGCTAATATTTTTTTCAGCATACATAATTTTTTGAAGCTGGGATGGCTTTTTTGTTCCCTTGCCCTTGGAGAAAATAAACATATTTATCTGAGAATATCTCTTGAGGTACAAACAATTCCAATATTGTATTTTAATAGAATAAAAGACATTTATACTTGACCATATTTCACACTTATATCATGGAATCACTCACTTGATTTTGTGTATCATTCAACTGATATTAACATTATATTTCTATTCCCCATTTTATAATTTGGCACAGAATCAATTAATCAAATCATTATTAAAATTTGACTCAAACTGTTTAGTTGATTTAAATTTGCTCTTTTACTTAGATGTCATATAATCTAAACTCTATACATTCTTTTAGTCAAGATTTTCTTAATCCTTTTTGAAAATTTTTCTTCCCTTTTTATCTTATTTTAATTATCAAATTTTACTTAAAATTTTTTTACTAGCGGTTATCAAATATACAGTGAGGTTTTTCTCAGGATGAGTATTAAAATACCTATTTTTGAATGGGCACACTTTTGTCTATATGTCTTTACTGCAGTTTTAAAGTTATGATCTTAAGCCAGGGGTATGTGTGTGTATGTTTACATTCTTACCTAGACCCAGTGTTTGTGGATTTACATGACGACATTTTATTGTAGAAACCCACTGAACCTACTAAGCTATGATTATTTTTCCCAGTTTGTAGGTTTGTAGCATACAATTGAGATTTTGTTTTTCCATTATGCTTATTAATGAGAAATGGAATTTCTCTATAAAATCTCTTTAATAAAAATCATAAATATAATTTTAAAGCACTTTTTCATGTTTGCTAAGGTTTTCCTACTGAATTTAGTTCTTATTCTTACCAAAGTTCTTAAAGACCCTCTTGATATCTATAGTTGATGTGTTTTGAGGAAGCACCTGTTATAGACAGCATTAATCTCATCTTATAATAGGCTTACTATCTCAGTTTCTGCCTTTATAGGCATGGTATGTTATCAGGAGTATTATTCCAAGTGCCTCTTTCTTCATCCTAGTTCTAGAAAATTCAAGTTCAAAAGATCTTGATAACTGCATCCACACGTATGTTGGAGCAACCTGCTTTAATACATGGGATGATTTTATGATAATTCTAAATGCAATTGTAAAATGTATTTGAAACCAGTGAGACTTACAACCTCTTTCCAGTAAATAAGTCGAACCTTGATGAATTCATTACAAGCCAAAATTCTTATAATATTACTATTGTCATATTTATGTGCTGTCAAATATATTCTCCTGGACATATATGTACCAGAAGGTATTTTCTATCTAATGAAGATTTGTTGTCTTCTATTTACATTTGTTTACATTTTATTCAGATTTAAATTATTTCACATATTTAATAATCATGCTTTTATTCACCAACTTGCATACTTAATAAATCTAAAAAATGACATTTAATTTGTACATACTACCTTGAATGAAAGTAATATATCAGCCTAGCATTTCTTCTTTTATACATCCTGTAAGTTGGGCTCAGAAGCAAGAACTGAACATTAATTTTATGGGTTTTTTTCTACTCGATAGGTGCTATGGATATAGAGGAGAGAAATCGCCAAATGAAAATTAACAAATACAAACAGGTAGCCGGATCAGATCCCAGACTGGAACAAGATTACCAATCAAAGGCAAGACATTTTTCTTTTTAAAAGTTGTAAAATAATCAGTTAATCATATGAAACTGTCAGATTCTCAAACTGCTGAATGCAGATTAGTCAGACACAAACATATAATGCGATGGCCCCATGATATTATTAAATGCTAAAATTTATGATGTGTTTGTATACCAACTTTTAGGTATAGACTTGCCTTAATATTTAGAAAAATCATTATATAATATAGGAGATTAAGGAAATGAAACTCATAAATGATCTGAAGAACAAAGCTTTTAGAATTTTTCATTTTATAAAACCTATAAAGGCCCTAACACCCTCAAAAATGTTTAGGAAGAACTTCTATTATCATCTTATGGTTTTCCTACATATAGAATTTTTTTACTTGATAGCATTTTAATTCAATCTGATTTAGTAATAAGTTATTGGAACAAAATACATACTCATGAGGTGTTATAAAGAATTCAAAAAGTTTTTTAGTGAGAATCTTTTTGAACCACTTTTTGGTAATAAATTGAGGTGTGAAGTCTACCAATGTAGGAGAAAAAAGTAGTATTTCATTGCTCTTGCCCTTCATTGCCTTTATATTTTCAAAACATTTTTAGGCTCATCATATTATTCATTCAAAGACTTTGCTCTGAGGTACCTATTTAAGATTTAACAAAAGAATGAAAATAGCAAAACTTATTCCTAACATTTCATTATTATGTGGTCTAATCATTGCAGTCATGTAATATTTGTGGTCTGTTATCTGTGTATTAGAGAAAAGCAATTTGGATTTTTATACAGTTAGGTCTATTTTATCCTTACCTTCAGTTTCTCTCAATTATAGCCCATTCTTCAATAAAGATAAGACTTACGAAGTAAAGCACAACTGGCTATGCTGGATGTGCGTATGTGGTAGGTAGCATAGGTTTCAGTTTCTCCATTATACAACCTAGAGGAGGCAGATATTCTTACCTCAGCATCACCTTCCAAGCCACCAGTCTCTTCCCCAGAGTACATGAATGTTGACTGATGTGGTGAATACAGGATTATTCTGCTGTCCTGGAAATGGCACAGGCCTAATGCCAAGAGAAAGGTAAATTTAAAACAAACAAAAAATAGCCTTGCATTTACTTAGCAGGTTTTAACTTCTAGAAATTTTATTCTAAAATGAAAATATGAATAACTTCAAATAGGTTCAGTGAATTTCACAGAAAACAGATTTGCAGTGATAGTATGTTTCAGATATATCTCTAACCTTTTGAGCTTGGTATCAGAAATGATATCTGTGCCTTTCCAGGTACTTTTAAAAATATTTCTGCCTAGGGCTAAATAGGAAGAAAGACCTGATCTTTTGTGGCATCTGCTATGCTCTAAGCTCTGATTTATTCATATTATATAATCCAAAGACCAAGGCATGAAGTCCTGATAAAATAGGATATTAAAGCTTCCATAAACATAAGGTAACACTTATTTGTTTTGTTTGTTTATATCCCACTATACTTCAGGAAGGAATGTAGATGATTCTTTAAAATACTCTCAATAATATCGTCAGTGAAGAAATGAGTATCAAGGGAAAATGAGGTCAATAGAAAACAAGGTAACGCCAGAAGTAAAGCTTGTGAACAAAATGCATAGTGTGAGATCCTATACACCTGCTACATGTGGGGCTTATATTTTGACTGTGAGCTTCCTCACAAGCAGCAAAGGCAGAAAAGGAAACTGGGTCATTCATATGATTTACATTGTTCATACAATAAAAACAAGTTCCTTAGAAGCAGTGCCAATGATTCTTGTTATGGATACCGGACAGAAATTCATTACAAGGGGATGGACCAAAGGAATACTAAAGAATGCCTGAGGCTTCAAAGTTTTATAGCTTTGACACCAATTATTTTAGGTTAGAAAAAATTTAAGTCTTGGCAAAGGACTTATTATGCTAAGCAAATAATTTCCTAGATATTCTCTAAGGCAGTGGTTTTCAAAGTGTAGACCCAGACCAATAACCTCAACATCACCCAAGGACTTTTGGAAATGCAATTCTCTGGCCCCCTCCAGACCTACTTAATCAAAACTCTAGGGGTGATGTTCCTGGATTTAAAAAGCCTCCCAGGTGATTGAGATGTGGACTACAGTTTGAGAACCACTGCTCTAAGGTGGGCTGCATGTAAAATTTACTTCCAGGTAACTGAATGAGTTGACTTCCTCTTTTTAGGGTTTTAGCCAGAAGCCAGTGATGGATGATGTCATTTAAAAATGAACACGTTCTTCTGAGAATAAGTGATCTGACTCCTTTACAAGGCCTCTCCTAGTATCTAACAAATCCTATCTGTTGAATGTCAAGTACATAGAATTCTGTTTACTATTGCTGGAGTTGTGCACTCAGCCTAACCAAAAATGCAATCAAGTCATTAAGGTACAACTTTTGAAAAGGATCCAAAGCACGACTCTATTTTGTTCCACTACAAATTTCCTGATGTGGAACTATCTTTGCTGGGTCATCTATCTGCCTGTCATCCCTACCTCGATCTAACTCTCTCATGGATCAAAGAGAAAATTACAGAGGATTCTTTTCAGTCAAGCACATGTATAGATTTAGTTATTATTCATTTCCATACTAACAATTATTTAGATTAAAATTTTCAACTACATCCCCTCTCTTTTAAACTAGGGATATTCACTTTATATTTCCATTCTTTTCTTCCTTGTTTGAGAACAAGTGCCAATTAAATACTTGCTATTGAGCTATGCACTTTAATACATTAACTCTAATTCGTGAAAAGATCATTTAATTGGTAAGGGAACTAAGCCATAGAAAGGTTAAGTAATCTACCCAAGTTCACATTAAATCATGGAAAGTATTATTTGTAGCTAATCTGGTTTTCAATTTTGAGATAACTGAGATTAAATCCAAAGCCTGTGGAGCATATGGTATACTTATGAGCTATATTCCTGAAATTCTAGTGAAGCTATTAAAAGCTTTCATGGAATATAATTGTTAGCGAAATGTTTTTTTAAACTACACATTCCACATTTTAAATGGCATTGCTTCCCTGAATTTTTCAAGCATTCTGCACTGACAGTTGTAAACAATTCTTACTAATTTATAAAATATCTCCTTAGTAATTAACTTTGAAAGTACCTGCAGAGCAATGCCTATTAAGTTACTGTCTTTCTAAACATATTCTAAGTATATGAGGAAATTTGTAAGCAGACAGCCTATATTTAATAAAAGCATCAAAACCACATGCAGACATGATTCCTATTTAACCAGTGGATGATTTCTCAGGGCTTTTCCCCTCAAAACAGAATTTAACTATGTAGCCAATGCACCCTTTCATGCCTATTGCATTGTCTTTATCCCAGTTTACATGTGATTCATCTATTCTACTCTCAACATAATTTAAGAATCAACTTAAAACCAATGTTCTCTGCTCTTCATTGGTTCAGAAAAACATTTGTTTATTACATTTAACAATGTGAATTATAATTCAGCATAGACCAACTACCCTTCTATGAGTTACATAATTACAATAATTAGCAATAATTGATAAACAATGTAGGTATATCTGAAAATTAATATGGAGAATTTGATAATATTTATATAAGTATATGATGTTTGCTTTTTAACTTAGCCATATTTAATGTTTTTAAATGAACTTGGAAGATATTTTTTAAAAGGGTAGTCCATCAGATTTCAACAGAGAAACTACACAGTTTACTGATACCGTGTTTGTTTGGAACTCAAAGCTTATTTCTCTGTAGAAAAACATGTTCCTTTTTGGTGGTAATGTTCCCACAAAATTATCACAAAAATATTTTACCCCTATTGTAGCACTTATAATCTTCTGTTTTCTTATTTACCACTCTAGAATTAAGCAAGATAGCCCATAAATTTTGCAGAACTTTTCACATGTGGACCAGAAGTTCATATTAATCCATTTAACCTGCAATCTAATAGACTGAGTCAGTGTTCTGGGAGTGGAGCACAGCACAGCAAAAGAAAGGGAAAAAAAGAGTTTTTCTCCATTCTTTGTACATACCTGATCCTGGGCACTTGTCACCTTTTCTTCCAGGCTTCTTGTCTTGTAAGAATCCATTCACTGATGTCAAAGAGACATATTAGGAAGAAAGCAATCCCACTAAAGTAATTTACATTATAACATGAACTACACAACACAGAGATAGTTTTTTAAAAAAAAGGTCTGTAAATACAAATAAACCTCACACGATGGAGCTGTAGGCAGTATCAATATAAAAAAAAAATCAGACTTTTAAAGGCAAAGTATTTTTGGCAGGTAGATCACCATTGTTAACTAGGCTGTTCCCTTAGTTAGAGCTTACTGTCTTCTCAACACTGAGAATACACATTTAAGGCCAGCCTTAAGTGTTTTAAATTGACTTTCAAAACACAAGCAATAGGGACCAGAAGAGGCGAGACAGGCTGGGGCTGGTGAGGAGTGGCATCTATGGGCTGCTTATAAGTTTGGTGTTTGTGAGTCAGGAGTACTTTAAGACTCTAATATCACCAAAATATGGCAGCAGTACTTGAGTACAGTGTAGGACATGAGAACACAGCCTGGAGACAAGCAAACTCCACCTGGGTGACTTTCGGTAGGTTAACCTCTTACTCTCAGTTTCTTTATTAAAAAGGGCTTTGAGATCTATTCCATACAGCGATGATTAGGAGGAAATGAGATAATGTATATACATGGTTTAGCATTTAGTAAAATGCTTAATAAATGGTGCAGATATTTGTTATTATTTTTTTATAACAACAGCAAATGTGCCATAGGCACCAGAAATGAATATGACAAGGTTGAAAAGAAATGGTAAAGAAATAACTGAGCTGATGAAAAGGATTTTAGTGTAACTCAAATATCATTGAATGTTCCCTTTATTCTCAAATAAAGAGACTGAAGCAGCAGAGATCAAATTTAGGGGGAAAGACTGTATGAATCTTCAAAGAGATAAAAAAATAAAAAGAGCCTGGAACATAACATATGATGAGAATTACAAGCTAAATTACTGAAATTAAGAAATGATGTTATCAAGGTTGACATTCCATGAGCTTGGCTCTTGGCAAGCTGATTAACAGGTAGGCATATGGCTATGGGTATGGGTATTTAAAAAGAAATACTCTTTAACAGCAGTGACATAAATGGATCTGAAAACTGAAAAATTTATAAAAAGTGAATTTTAAAATGTACATTAGGTGGCCTTATACAAATCACTAAGATGATACGTGGAAATACATGTATTTATTGAAAGTGAAGAAATGCAAGGTATAATTTTATAACAGTGATAGATATAAAATGCTAGGAGATTTTCTTTTTGGATAAGCACAAAAGTTGAGTTTCTGGTAGTATATAACACAGCCCAGCCCAATAATAGTACAGTTGAGCTGGGCCTGGTGCCCGCTGGAGGAAGAGCTGCTCCATCATTGACTCTCAAGCTACCCAGGGAACCTGGTATTCTCATGAAACAGACACCATTGTGCCAGTGATGGAATCATGTGACACATAGAGCAAGAGAATTCTAATAGGAGTGATCTTAGTAACCCGATCTCTACCCTGCAAGGTCCTCAAGGAGTAGGTTAAGAAGTCCTGTGGGAAGTAATGAAGCATCGTTTCTTGGCATAAGCAGTTCAACTGCTTTATGAACAGAAGTAGGATTCAGATTTTCAAAAAAATTCCTGCTAAGCTTAGTCTAGCCAGATATCCAGCAGAATGGTTTCATTTTTAAAAAATCAGAATTAAGATCACCTCCTCATGGTTTCCATCCCAAACTAGTCAAGAAATCTAATCACTTACTGATGAAGATGCCAGGGAGAATGCCAATGGCTGCACCTGGATTTCTTCACTGAAACCTGCCATTTCTCTAAACGTCTATTCTACTTTGTCAATTTTCTCTGTTGTTGTGTTCATTTCTGTATAACCCTGCAATAAGATAGCTTCACGTTCTTTAGCCAAATTAGCAGTGTGCTAATAATAGTACCTACCTCATAGGATAGTTTTCAAGACTAAGTCTATTTATATGTTATGTATAACTCAAACAGAGTTTGGAATATAATAAGGAATAAGTAAATGTGAGCTGTCGTGTGATGATGGTGGGGTGGTGATGGTGATGATGATGATGATGGGGAAGAAAGAGAAAAAGAGAAATTATTTTCAACAGATACCCTGCCAGCAACAGTCTGCTAGATACAGATTAGTATATCTTTAAGGTAATCCTAAAAAATAGGTGGGAGGAAAAGGGAGGAAAAAGGGAGGAAAAGTGTAAAAACTAATGATCTAAAAAGTTAAAAAGTGATTTGGGTTGTCTCATTTTTATCAGGTTAGTCAAATTTTTATCTACCACAAATTATCATTCTTGCCATTTCTACTCTTTAGCCAGCTGGAATGTACTACAAATTTAACTTAAACATAGAGAGAGAGAAAATTAAATTTACACATAATTTATCTAAATCTATGATATGCACACACACATATCCTAAAGCTCTGAGCCAAAGGAGAATTCCTCTCCTCCATATTTTAGCTGATGGAAGCAACAACTATTTATTTCTTCCTTGTCTCACATGTACAAACATACCTCACTTTATGTAGCAGACCCACAGTTACAAACTTAATAATAGATAATTTTAATGGAATTTTAGAAATTCTATAGTTTGTGACTAATCTTTGAATATAAAAGTTTCTAACTTTAGGTTTCTTTTTTCTTAACATTTGCTAGGGCTGTCATAACAAAATGCCACAGATTAGGTTGCTTAAACAACAGAAATTAATTTTCTCACAGTCTGGAGGCTAGAATTTCAAGATCAATTGTTGGCAGGTTTGGTTTCTTCTGAGACCTCTCTCCTTGGCTTGGAGTTGGCCACCCTCTTGCTATGGCCTCAAAGGGTCATCCGTCTGTGTGTGTCTGTGTTCCAATTTCCTCTTCTTGTAAGGACACCAGTCATATTAGATTAAGGCCCACCAGTGTGACCTCATTTTACCTTAATTACTTCTTTAAAGGCCTTATCTCCGAAACAGTCACATTCTGAGGTAGTAGAAGTTAGCACTACAACATATGAATTTGGGGGATATACAGTTAAGCTATAACATATCTATACAAAGTAGTTAATGGTCTTTTAGTTTATCACCTTAATGCATTATGAAAGCATATTTGATTGTAATGTAAATATGTATTTTTAGGCAACTAACTATAGCTATTTTGTTTCAAACTTTTTGATTTTTTAAAATTGTGTTTATTTTCTCTATTTCTCCAACTACCTTCTCACATCCTAGGAGATGAAATATTTTTGTGTTTGCAAGTTCATTTTAAAAATTATTTTTCGTAGTTATAAAACCACATTTAAATTTAAATATGTTTTTCTTAGCCAGACATTCAAGCATGTGTCTTCTTTCTTTACATTATATTTGTGAATTGCTACCTCATACTGTATAATCACATATCAGGCCAGGAAAACCACATGTCAGGTCAGGAAATATAAAAAAGATATTTTTAATTATGAAGAAGTCATTTGAGATGACTGGGACAGCAACTTACATGTTGTAGAACACTATAAAATTACGGAAGAAATTGTAATTTCTCTCTTTTTAGTAAATATAATGTTGCTAAAAACTAACAAAAGAAAGATCTTTAAATAAATTGCATCTAGCTACTCTCTGGTAAAAGGGTCAGTCTATGGACAATAGCTGCTATTGCCAAGAGCATAATTGCTTCCTATATATTTCCTAAGAACACACAAGGGAAACATTCTTCTTTTACCTCCAGCAAAAATAGAAATTTATGCATTCACCTTTGCTTTCATCAAGCCTCCAGGGTTGCTGGTTTGCTGACAACTAGAGTGCCCTTTGGGGGGATACAAGGAATGAATGATATGGGTCACCGAAGGGTGAGAGATCTTGCTTTATAGAATCAAGGAGGATAAGAGGAATGAGGAAGGAAGAAAATGTGATATATAATGCAGAAACATTCTTTCCAACTCAAATTTCATGTAATTTAAAAGGATTAAGTATAGCCATATAAAAAATTACAAATATAAGAATATTCAAGACAACAGAGATATGAAAACATATAAACCCTCTGAACCAACCATGACATTATCACTTCCTAAAATACATATATTCTGTCTTATGTGGTGCTTATTTGCTTGTTTCTTACTTTTTTATTAAACTTCACACTTCTTGAGAATGGGGATATAGTTTATTCATCTTTGTAGTTTCTCCAGGGGCAAGTAAGGACAAGATATGAACTTCTGGAGAGGGTATGGGTAGGTTATTACCCAAGAGTCTAAAACAGATTTTCTAATGGACATATGATTATTGGTTTCTGTATAGAGTTAATCATAATAGAAAGAATACTCAGAAAGAATTGGAAGACTTAGGTTCTAATTTTGATTCTGCCATTTATAAGACTTTGGATACATTGCCCAATAGTTCTTCACAACCCAACCTTTTTCTGTGTACAAATTCTGTGTTATCTATAAAGTGCTACCCAAATATATGGTAGTTTGGAGGCCATGTTGAAAAACATCATTATATATTAACACTTGGGTTTTAGGCAGCCTCATCATTAATTAAGCAAATCATTTAATCTTGTAGCTTAATCTTTAAAATTAGGTTTGAACTAGATCTTCTGTATTTCATTTCCTTTATCTAGTGTTGTCTCATTATTGATTCAGTAATCTCTGATCAGTGTCAGGCTCTCTACTCAATGTATTCTCACAAATGATTGAATCTACAGATTTTATAATTAACTTATGGCATAATAATTATGATTTATAGAATAAATGTATGTGTATAATGTTTTTGCTTCATACTTCACATGAAATAATTGAAAACTAAGTTTGAATTGAGACTTAAGTCAAAACCTTTAGTCAATTAAGGCAATCAGTCAACTAGGAGGGCAGCATGGAGTCTTCCACGTCTATAATTTCAATTTAATTTGGCTAATTATAATTTGAACATATCTACAATTTTATTATGTAATAGCTTTGCTCATGAGCACAAAAACTAGTTGTAACTTTTCTTCAGTTGGAAGGATTACAGATATTATTTATTAGCAAAATTAATTTACTAATATCTTCCTAAACATGGAATTTTGATTATTTCTACATCATCAATTTTGAAAATTATAAAATAATACTCCAGACTGGAAATAATATAGCTAACCTTGGAATAGATCTCTTATGAGAGAAGGAACTTTTGGCTGGTGATAATTTCAGGAGGTAGAAATATTGTATGTAAAAGAGTACAGAACTCAGCTTGGCACATGGGAAAGCCCAGTAATGGTAGCTGTTTTTATTATTTATTATAACAAGTGAGGTAGGAGTAACAAAAACTTTACAGTTGAACTCAGTTCTGATAGATGAACCAAAACCCACCATTCAATATAGCTTTCTGACTAACAAAGAAATGGCTATGATTTTATGATTGACCCTTCTTAGGTCATTTTCATGACTAGGAATACTCACTTCAAGGCTAACAGTCTTCAGGGTCAGTCATGTAAGAACATGTTACTTCTCAAGCCCATTTTCACTCTCTGCCAAAAAGAAAAATCATCGGAGTTTTAGATGGAATATGAAGGTGTTATTTCAAAATGACATAAAATGTCTTTTTATTCAAGTTTGTTTGTATTTTTTTTATTATTTAAATATCTTACTTGTTTAAAATTCATCCACATATAGTTATAAGTAGTATAGTAGTGTTACTTCCTTGCTGGTTTTGTATTCTGATTATACATGTCATTTTATATAGTTTTCAAATTTCAGAAAAGGAAGAAAATCTTTATTTTAAAGAAGAAAACTATATGTGAATATTTTAAAAAGAAATGGCTTAGGTTCTAAATAGGCTGCCTAGTATCCCATTAAACATGAATTTATGGTTCACAATTTATTTTGATGAAAAGAAATAGAATGACTTTAATACTGACAAGTTAGTTGTATAAGCTTAGTTAATTCATTTAACTTATTTCTCTCAATTTTCTCATCCATAAAATGAGGAAGGTAGATTACATCCTCTCTGAAGTCACTTTCAGCTTTAAAATACTGTGATTTTTTTTGAATGACTCAGTGACGAGTGAATAACTAAAAGTATGTTTCAGTGCCAAATAATTTTCCTGGGCTTTTTTTCTTAAAGGATGGTTATATGAGTCCTCCTTTTTAAATATCTGAACGTATTTTGTTATCTCGGGGAACATTTAGTAATGTTTTCTTTCCTGCTACTCAGAACTGCATACCACAGGTATCTCTGAAGCTGATCAGCTTTAAGTCTGCATTCTGGTTCTGCAACATTAAAAGAAGAAAAATTACCAGATAAACAATCAAATAAATAATAATAAAATGGAGGACTAAGTGAATGAGGAAGGAATAAAGGAAGAAAGGGATAAAGGCAGGAAGAAATGCAAAAAAGAAAGAGGAGGGAGGGAGGAAAGGAGGAAGCAGGCAGGCATAATCCTTCCAGTCTAAGAATTCATAATTTAATTAGGGAAACATGCACAAAAAGTAGTGCTCATACAAAGTAGGCCGTGTTAAGTAGTACAATACAAGTAAATCATGCAAAGGAAAAATAAAATGAGAAATATTCATTTGGCTTGAAGAAATCTGGGAATACACTGTAGAATAAGGCATAATGTGAAGGACATAACAGGCAGAGGGAGAGCTTAAGCAGAGTTATAAAAGCATATGAGCACAAGCTGTGTTTTAAGGAACAGCTAGTAGTTCTTTAGAATAGAAACATTTAACAAATTGGGATACGTATTAAGAGGTAAGAATGGAAAAGTTGTCTGGGACCAGATTGTGGAGGGCTTTAGATCACTCAGTTAAAAATCCAGAATGTTCTTCTTTAAAATCATAAGCTTTGAAGATTTTTTTAAGTCACCAGTATCTACAAATCTGTGCTTTTAGAAGATACTCTAATGGTATACTTCAGATGAATTTGAAAAGGGTGTTAAAGACAAGGAGTCCTATTCAGATGCTACTGCTAGAGTCTGAGCAAGACATAATTGTCATTCCTTGCCATGTTTGACTGTTGACTCCACCCCAAATGGTCTTCATGCAAATCCAACCGATCCTACCCTACCTTCTCACACAAGGAGTAAGGGTAGTGGACCTCTTCCAGATTTTCAACAGAATGTAATTATATCTGCCCTGTGCTTGCATTTGATCCATCAGGGCAATTCTCAGGCCCTTTTAGTTTCTTCAATAATATGTTGTTTTTCAGGCTGTTATTTAGCTCTGATTCTCTTAGATGCAAGTACCTTGAGTTACTTTATTACTTTCTAAGGTATTAATATTTGAAAGGGAACACCACTTCATATCCTCAATCCATTAATTTTTCTTGTATTTTTGCCCGTTATAGATTCCCAGGACCATGATCCTACTGCTATGTTCTCATGTCTTATTTCCGTTACAACTTTGGGGATGCTAGCCTGCTACTTAATATCTATAATATCACCACCCTATGTCCTAATAAAAGATATAAATATTCTCTAAAAAATTACATAATAAGCCACATAATAGTTAAAGATGTTTACAAAGAACTAAATGTCAGGAATTTTATGACTAAGGAGAGTTTATTTATGATATTTCCTAATTCTAGCTGGATCTTACAAGTCTATAATCCGAGGGCTTGGAGAAGCATTTAATCATAATAATGGTATAATTGCTTTAATAGTAACTCCTTTTGTGGAAGAATAATGGCCTCATTGGTTTTTCACTAGCAGCAGGCATTCTGTTCTACTCTCTCTGAGCTTGGATGTAAATGAAATGTTACGTATATCAGAATGAGATATTGTTATTAATACATTTAAGGGTCTGGGAAGAACAGACTTCTTGATTGAGGCAGAAATTTCAGATGACATTTGTTTGAGCTATTACTGAAAAATAAATGGCATAAAAATAAATCTAAGACTCAGTAAAGCTGTGGAAAAAGAAAATTATTTACCTTATGTGGATACATCTAAAATAATAAATGGCTAAGTATTAATACATATTATCTGTAAATTTAAAAAGTAATAGCTGTCAGATGTTGGGGAAAAGAAAGTAATATATAAAATATATGAAAGTTGTTTGTAAACCATTAAAATTATTCACATTTTAGTAATTATTAGTGTTATGGTCATGGATTGTTATGTTCTTTAGTTTAACTTTCCTTGATGTCAAGTATAAGCATAATTATAAAAACCAATCCAGGGGGCTTCCCTGGTGGCGCAGCGGTTGAGAGTCCGCCTGCCGATGCAGGGGCCACGGGTTCGTGACCCGGTCCGAGAAGATCCCACATGCCGCGGAGTGTCTGGGCCCGTGAGCCATGGCCACTGAGCCTACGCGTCCGGAGCCTGTGCTCCGCAACGGGAGAGGCCACAACAGTAAGAGGCCCGTGTACCGAAAAAAACAAAAACAAAAAATCAACCCAGGTTAACTATTTCAAGAATGAAAAAACATGAATTTCCAAGTCAGGTTTAATGTTTTCCTACACTAAGTAAATAAGCCAATCTGGTGTCAAAGGACAATGCCTTTTTTTTTTTTTTTTTGCGCTACGTGAGCCTCTCACTGTTGTGGCCTCTCCCGCTGCGGAGCACAGGCTCCGGACGCACAGGCTCAGCGGCCATGGCTCATGGGCCCAGCCGCTGCGCGGCATGTGGGATCTTCCCGGACCGGGGCACGAACCCGCGTCCCCTGCATCGGCAGGCGGACTCTCAACCACTGCGCCACCAGGGAAGCCCAAGAGTGTACCTTTTTACCATGAGGTCAGAACAGGCACAGAACAGGATGAGTGATATACCATTTGGATTGACATTCAGATGTTCATAACAAATAGACAAAGTCATCTGAATAAATAAGGATCTTTTTTTTTTCCATAAACAAGAAATTCAAGCAGCAGTTCAGGGCTGGTACTACTGTTTCAAAAGCCAAGCTCTCTGTTCTTAAAACTTGTCTTTCTGCTCCCTGTTCTTACAGGAAGGCATTCATCCCCATTGTCACAAAATGACTACTAACGTAGGCTCATATGTAAACTCCAATCAGAAAGAAAAGCCAAGAGGGAAAGGCAAAGACCATAACAGCTAAGCCAGCCCACTGTAATCAGAAAAGTAATAGTTCTCTCCAAACTGTGTCCCCTAAGTTCCTACTTATACCTCAGAGGCCAGACTCAAGTGAAAGGATCACCCTAGCTACAAGGGATTCTAAAAAATGAAGTTCTTTTCTTTTTTTGTTGTTGCTGTTAGACCACCAAAATAAATCTGATTCTTTTAGTAAAGAACAAAGGGGAAGAAAGAATATTGGTAGACATTCAACAGCAAGTGAGACAAATAAGTAGGTATAACAGACTCTATGAATATGAAAGACCAAGGACCCATTCATAAGTCCCAAGTAGCTTATCTTATTATCCAGATATTTGTTTGCATAAAATTAGTGATACTTCTTAACTGATTAGAATGGAGAATATTGGAGAGAAAGCAGTCAAAGATAACTCACAAGTTTTCTAGGTTTTAGTTGGTTATTAAGCCTATGAAATAATGGAGGGAATATAAGAGATACAAGAACAGCTGGTTTGGAGTGAAAGAGAATAAATTTGATTTGGGCCACATTGAAATCGATGTACCTACAAAACAACATATGGGAGATGTCCTGTTAGATGTCCTGGAAATACAGGTCTCAAGCTTGGGAGAGAAGTGAGGGGGAAAGATAAGGATTTTTTAGTCATTACATGGGTAGATAATGGGTTAGATCATTCTGTGGGAATTCGTATAGTGAAAAGAAAAGAAGGCTAAAGATTGAAATTTGGGGATAATCTAATTTAAAATCAGGTTAGAGAAAGTGACGCTAGCAAAGGAGATTAAGAATAAACAGAGGCCTTCCCTGGTGGTGCAGTGGTTAAGAATCCGCCTGCCAATGCAGGGCACACGGGTTCGAGCCCTGGTCCGGGAAGATCCCACAGGCCGCGGAGCAACTAAATCCGTGTGCCACAGCTACTGAGGCTGTGCTCTAGAGCCCACGAGCCACAACTACTGAGCCTGCGTGCCACAACTACTGAAGACCACGTGCCTAGAGCCCGTGCTCCACAATAAGAGAAGCCACCGCAACGAGAAGCCCGAGCACTGCAACGAAAAGTAGCCCCCGCTCACTGCAACTGGAGAAAGCCCGCACACACAGCAACAAAGACCCAATGCCGCCAAAAATAAATAAATTAAATAAATAAAATTTTAAAAAAGAATAAATAGAGAGATAGGGGAGAAACCATGAGTGACATTATCTGAGAAGCCATTATGGAAAAGTTTCAGGAAAAGAGAGGACTTCAACAATATTAGATGTAATAGCAAAATCAAGAAAGAAGACACTGCTGGCTGATAAATTAGGACATTTTTGGTATTTGTTTGTTTTTTGAGAACAGTTCTAGTAAATGATAGATTAGAATGGGGGAAGAGTTAAGGATCCTGAGAAGGAAAATAGTAAATGCATTTGTTAAAGGCAAAAGCACAAGCTCTGCAGCTACCTGAGATTTCTAAACCTGGGATTTCATCGCAGAACTGGCCTTTCCATCTCTGAAAATTGTGAGGAATCAATGGAAGTAAATAAAGGATGAGGTACCTTGAACAGCTAATTACTAAGAGACACAGAGTTCCCACAGAGCCAGACCTTTGAGAAAGTCATCATTGACTACTAGCATTAATTCCTCCTCTACAAATTCTCCAGGAAACTTACAAATTTCCTTCAGACCAAGGAACAGTGGCTCTTTAGTAAGTCTTTGCCTCCAAGCTAATGGCTACTCTGTCTGCAATTGTGTTTCTTTATCTTAAGCTGTTATTGTTCCATCTTTCACAAGATGAGTAGTTTGCAGGTATGATATCTTGTTGTCCCGTACATCTTTTCTCCTAACAAGTCTTTGTGAGTCCTACAAATAATGCATTTATTTCTAAGCCCCCACCCCTGGTGGTATGCACCAACTCTGCATTCAGTGACCATTTGGTAACTTGAAATCAGCCACAGTGGGAGTATTTAGCCTTCAGAAATGAGCCGGCTCTGTAAATCAGAACTTTTTCCTTTTGAATAGCTGGTTGTTAAATACGTATAAGCACACCACTTCCTATCTATAGCCATCACAGAGAAGGAAAGGATTAAGTGACTCAGCTCTATTCAGCTATCATTACAGTAGTTTATACTCTGATTTGGTACTTCATACTGGAGATAATACCTCAGTATATAGCCCAGATAAAACAACCATTCCACTCATTTCTATTCATTAAACATTCATTGAGTTTCTAGTCAGGCACTACTGATCTAGATAATGGGAATACTAAAACAAATATGACAGTAATTATCCTCAAGGAATTTATAATCTAGCAGGATAGATAGATGGTAGATAAATAGATGATAGATAGATGACAGATGATAGATAGATAAGAGAGAGACAGAGACTGAGACAGAGAGACATGATAAAGGTATAAGAAAGGCATAAATTAGTTTAGGAATACTCAAGGCAGTGATTAATTCTCTTTGAAGGAATTAAAGAGTTTTCTAGCTGGGATTTCATTTGCAGGATACTGTTTACAAAACTAAATCTTAAATTAACCCTCAGTTTTCTGTGGCCTTTCCTCACTGTCTTCTCCCTCCAAAGTAGAGAACTTAACACAAAATACCTTCTTTAGGAGTCCTATCTAAAGAAAATTATCTATTTACAAGCAGATTTTTACACAATCAGCATTCAAATCAGACAATGATAAGAACTTTGGCTAGGACAGAGAAAAAATCATCTGGAAATAGCTCCTCAAAAAGCAAGTACCTACAGTTGTGCTACTAACAAAACACAACTTCTACTCTCTTGGAATTATTATATGGAATAAAAATAAGATGATGCAAATGAGAGCATCTTCTTGCTCTTATGATTGTTTCATTTACCACAGTGCCAGGACTCCCTCTGCTCTGTTCTTTTCTCCTCTAGACCCGCCAGACTGATATCAAGAGCCCTGCCCAGAAATTCAGCCCCCCTCTTATCTTCCAAAGATTATGTTTGCCTCAATTTTTTCCTACTTTTCGATCTACTCATGTTTTCTCTCTGAATATGATGTAAATATTCCTACAAGTACTTCTTGATGGCCTAAAATATTTTTCTTCAAACGTGAGCTTTCTTGCTTCCCAGTATTTTGCCATAACCAATTCTTGGACTAGAGTTTTAGACAATAAATCGCAGTTTTATGGTGAGATTCAATAAATTGAAAACAAGCAATGCTTAAGGACGTCTCATAGAGGTTCACGTACAAAGCTCAAATGACCTGAGTTGCTGAGATGCTGTAGAGAACTCAAACTAGGAAATTACTTAATCTAAGAACTTGAAATGAGTATATAGGAGAAAATGAAAATTTTATTTTAGAAATCTGAGTTTACTTTTTTCTCAGGAATGTTATTATAAAATTTTGATAATAACTTTCCTTGCAGTAGAGCTCTGCTGATGTACTGTTGCTTTCCACTAATGTTAGATAAATAGGGAGAACATTAACTTTTCCAGGCCACTTAAGAACTGTAGGGTCTGGAACATCCCGGAGAACAATAATTTCCCGTAAATTTTTCTGTTCCATGATCTGCTTAATAGTAATGTACAAAACATCAAAATGTTGTCGGGAAAAGCTCCCGCACTGTCGTCCAAGACTTTAATGATCTCCAGTCAGCACAATTTTCAGCTGAGATCCTGTAATCCTATGCAGTAAACCTTCTTTGTTTGTTTCATTAAAGATAATGATGAGCACATCATCCATTGTTCATGTCAGCTGGAAACTAATAGATGCTAATTGTTTAAAGCATTTATTGTATAGTGCCAAAACAATACCAACCATTTCCTAAATAAATGAACTTATTCACATTCGTAACTCATTACCTTGGTATAATAATAATTTAGCTGCTTCTGTCTCACTTAAATTATATAACTTTTGTTTTTCATACTTTAGGAAAAGCAAAAAGAATGAACCATTTTAAAAGTAAACTCCCATAGTAGGTCATTTATAACTTTGCTTTGGGTTTTTTGTGAATTATATACTTGAAGATGCTATAATCTAAATGTATCCAAAATACGTTCCTCTTAAGTTTTACTTTTAAAACTTTTTCCCATTATTTCTCCCTTTCCATATTTCTCATTCTGTTAATCATATGTCTATTTTTAATGGAAGCCTGAGCTATATTCCGAAGGTAAACATGTTAGAAATAGACAGAAAAATGCATTTGGTACAAGCCTTAGGTAGACAACAAAATCATCATCAAACTAGAGCTTTTAGCTAATTTGTAGTTTTCCTTTATTTAAACTATTCCATTCAGTGTCTTTTTATTTATGACCCGCTGCTTTCGGTGTTGGAAATGAGCAGCTGCTATGCGCTAAGCACACGATTGGGTATTTTGAATATATTATTTCTCTTACTCCTCACAAGAATCCTTACAATGAAATTTATCCTTATCTTACTGGTACAAAAGCTAAACCTCCGAGTTTAAATTAAATTAAATATTTGACTCTTAGGTGCTAAGAGACTTACAAAGATAAGGAAGATATTGTTCCGGCTTTTTGGAGCTTTTATTCTAATAGGTTTGAAAACTACCAATAAATATGAATACACTCACACCCACACACAGACACACACACACACACACACACACACACACCTATAACAAGAGGTAGCATGTGATGAATTATATAAAGGCTTAAAACTATAGTATGTGGAATCTTATCTTTCCTTAAATTTTACATATCCAAAATTTCAGCTCAGCAAACTAGATTATGTGAGAGGTCTTAGCCAAAGATATGTGCAATGTATATATACCATGTGTGTTTAAAAAAAAAAAATTCTTAAGCCTTAGGCTAACCTGTATGTACCTATGAATCATAGCAACAGGATCAAAAGTCATGATGACCTGAAAAGACAAAGGCTAGAATATGCAAAGTCAGAATCCTAACTACTGAAATACAAAAGTCAAAAAGCAGTTAGGATTCAGAAATGAAGGCAAAGAAAATCAGAAAAGAACCAATCAGGAAGACATGGGATACACAGGTACCAGGTGGCTTTGGATATTAGGATAAAGTACCAGAAGCAAATATTAAAAACGAGGTATCTTCTATGTCAGCCAAGAAGTGCCATTTATTTCCTGCTGAGATAAAGCTATTCCTTATCCTGCAGTTGAGAATTAGTTCCCTATGAGGCGATGGGATATGAATGAACCTGTCCAAATGGGCAGGTGAGGCCTGAGAACATACTGGGGGGAAAGTTTGATTTAATATTTTATTTTGCTTTATAAATATATTTTCTGAAATGTGTCTCTTAGATATATATAGAAATAGTTACATTTTATTATAGCTTAGAGCAGTCTTAAAATAGTAAATTTACTCTTGGGTATTTTACCTAATATTTCTTTTAGTAAATATATTCCTGGAATTGATACTAAGCCAGTATTCAGCTACTATCTAATCATCATGACCATCATTGTCATCATTTGTCATTTATTAAACACTTCTTATGTGTCCAATAGTGCTTTATGTACATTATTTTATTTAATCCTTGCAGCAAACCTAGGAGATGGGTATGATTGTTGTCCACATTTTAACAGATAAAAAACTGTCCGGGAAGATCCCACATGCCGCGGAGCGGCTGGGCCCGTGAGCCATGGCCGCTGGGCCTGCGCGTCCGGAGCCTGTGCTCCGCAACGGGAGAGGCCACAACAGTAAGAGGCCCGCGTACAGCAAAAAAAAAAAAAACTGGAACTCAAGATCACAAACCAAATAATTTATGTAGCCAAGAAAAGCATGTGCTTTTCATGATTACATTTACCCTTAGTACTTCCTGAAGTTAAAAGTTGTGGCTTTTCATTTGCATTTAGATGACATAGTAATCCCATGAGCAAAAGCAAAGAAAAAAATGTAATACCAAAACTGCTTTTCTATTCAACGATAAATTATTTTTAAAGACGTAAATAGCAATATGCTTCTCCTTTTTATTATAAGTTCTAAGAATGAGTAAGATAAAGTTCTCCCAATACAGTGTAGTATTAGGAACAATTTAATAATTTTGAAAATTTTCTTGAAACATCCATTTTTCATATATATATGAAATGTCCAAAAATGGAAATTACTTCCATTTGTGTCTCAACTTGAGATCAAATTTACTTTTAATAAATGTCATGGAAAAAAATACATATATACATATATCCAACGTTATCTATGCTAGCCAGTATATACTGGCTATATATGTGTATATATATTATATATATATTTTTTAAATATAATAGTTAACATAGATAATATTGGATCCAACCACTGAAATGCTGTTCTAGGCAATGGCTGAAGACATTGTCATTTAAAGTAACTTGTTTTTGATTTTTTTTTTTTTCTTTGTGGTACGCTGGGCTCTCGCTGTTGTGGCCTCTCCCGTTGCGGAGCACAGGCTCCAGACACGCAGGCTCAGCGGCCATGGCTCACGGGCCCAGCCGCTCCGCGGCATGTGGGATCTTCTTGGACCGGGGCACGAACCCGTGTCCCTGCATCGGCAGGCGGACTCTCAACCACTGCGCCACCAGGGAAGCCCTGCTTTTGATATTTTAAAATGACTTTAGTTTGAAAAAGAATACCATGGACTAAATGTTCTCCAAATAAATCCACTGTAAATAAATAGTTTTCCTTTTAAAATCAAACATAACAGTTCTATTTACATAGATATTTCCTGAAAAAAAGGCAATAGCTTTTTGAAGAATTTAACTGTATTTTTTTTTTTTTTTTCTTTTTTGCGGTATGCGGGCCTCTCACTGTTGTGACCTCTCCCATTGCGGAGCACAGGCTCCGGACTCGCAGGCTCAGTGTCCATAGCTCACGGGCCCAGCCGCTCTGCGGCATGTGAGATCCTCCCGGACCGGGGCACGAACCCATATCCCCTATATCGGCAGGCGGACTCTCAACCACTGCACCACCAGGGAAGCCCTAACTGTATTTTTTTTTTGATAATTTAGAATTCCAACAAAGTCGAAAGTTAGAGTGGATTAAGAAAGGCCATATCTCACCTAATATAAATATATATTTCTAGGTTAAGGATTTGATTATTAAAATTTTGTGTAGCCTTCAAAATAATTCTTATATTTTACATTTAAAGAAAATGACCAGTTATTAACTCAAAAATATACAACAAGATACTGGGAGATCCTGGGGGAAAAAAAAACAGCTCATTTGAAGCTGATCTAATGTTTACGCTACACCCTACTGCCATTCAACTTGTCTTACCAAAATGTTTATACCTAGCTAATATTTTCAGTGAATTGTTGTTCATACAGAACTATTTATTAGGGTAATGATTATTCAAGTCACAGTAAATGGTTTATATAAGATAATCATCTTTCTAATGCTTTATGAAATTTGCCAGTATCTATGATATAAAGATCTCCATTGTGAAACTGACCAAGTAAGGATTTTTCACCATTATGTTTAAGAGCATATTTACAAAAAAAAATCTATTAGCAGATAGTCTCTTAACCTAGTAAGAGCCATCAGGTAGTAGTCATACAGTAATAATACTGGCTGCATTATTTTATATTCTACCAGACACCACACAGGTATTATTTCTAATTTTCAAAATAGCCCTGCAAGGAAGATATTATTTTCCCTATTATTTTATAAACACTGTTTTAAAGGTGAAATAATTTGCTCAAGTTTACCCAGCTAGCAAGTTTTCCTTACTCCACATTTTTCAGACTTCAAAACCTATTCTTTTTTACATTCCACATGTCATTAACATAAAGCATTTATGAAGGTTTTCAATTTATCAGAATATTTGAACACCCAGAACACCCTGCACCCTGGCTGTGCCAGATGACCATCTGATTATTTCAGTTCCAGAAAGTTTGAACTATTGTAAATAATAATGATTTTTTCTAGTACTTCTAGGATTCATCAAAATTCCAGCAACCTTTCAGAAATTAAAC
Organism: Phocoena sinus; assembly: GCF_008692025.1. NCBI lineage: Eukaryota > Metazoa > Chordata > Mammalia > Artiodactyla > Phocoenidae > Phocoena > Phocoena sinus. The sequence goes on from NC_045779.1 coordinate 47,347,519, forward strand.
TTGCTCTTTTCTCTTGACTTTTCTTTAAAAAGTTAGTGTTTTAATAATTAGATTTTATATTATCTCTAGGTTTTCAGTGAAGCATAATGGATTAAAGAGAAAATTGATGCTACTAAAATTGGTTTTTATAAGTTACAATGGCAACTTCATCATACTTTTTTTTCAAATTCAGAAATAAAAAAAATTTTTCTTCCTAATATTAAGCCAAATGTTTATTTCCCAGATTTTACCTAAATGTTCTTCCCTGAGGCCATTCCTGTTGTGAAACTGTTTTAATGGTCTTCATTGGGGTGTGGTAAAAATTCTCTAATTGTCATTGCTAAAAACAAGGGTTTCATATAAACTGAATTTTTCTTTTAGGATAATTGCCATTCACTTTTGTTTTATATGCAACTGAGTGGGGTTTTGCAGTATCCTCTGTGGACAATTAAAGTGCTGAAATAGGAGAAGCGAATAATTGCTTTGTGTGGTAATACTGACAACTTCTGCGTATTTGTCAATCTGTGTTAACAGTATCGATCAGGATGGGATCCTCATAGAGGGGCAGATAATATTTCCACTAAATCTTCGGACAGTGATGTAAGTGATATATCTGCGGTTTCAAGGACTAGTAGTGCTTCTCGTTTCAGCAGCACAAGCTACATGTCTGTCCAATCAGAACGGCCAAGAGGAAATAAGAAAATCAGGTGAGTAAGGGGACTTTAAGCAGGAAGTTCCTCTAAATATATTTTAGAAGATCTTTATTTTTCTTTGAATAAATGTAAAATCTTTTACTTCTAAAAGGTTAATATATATCATTAAGACAATAAGAACTTCTGTACAGATTACTTTTAATTATATTTTGGTCTCCATTTCAAACTTCTTGCACAGAAAAGTTTTACAGAACTTATAGCTATTTTCTTACTAGATTATTTGAAATAATATCATTAGGTATTTTTTCATGTTTGTTATTTAAAAAGTAATTCTTTTATTATATCTTTACTGAAATTAAAGTGATGGTTAAGTGAAGACCTGAATTTTTTAATATTCTAAGGAATATGAAAAATCATATTTTAGAGGGGATTTTTCCTAGCTGAATACATTGTAGTAATTCAGAAAACACAAGAACATTACTTTTTTAGTAAGGTGCTCTCCCATCCTCTTGAAACTTTTTATAAATGCATGGAAAAAGTTCTCAGTTTTTCAAGAAAATTTATAAATGTAATGTATGTTCTTTAGTGTAATTTTCATTTATCACCCAACCTATAGACTTTATGGACACCTGAGCTAAATTAGTCTTTTTTTACTCCTATTGGATCAAAAAAAAACAATAATGGAGAGACCACAATTTTTTCCATGCAACTTTGTAACAGGAAAATATGATTTAAAAACAATTATGATTTAAGTGTTGCTTACACAGTGCTTCTCTGGTGTACACTGGAGAAAAAGTTTTCAATGCTTAAAAGATGTCATTTTTATTTACGTTTTAGTAGTTATCATTACTTTTCTATTTAATTTTGTATGCACTTTTTCTTGACTTTTTCTTTCTGTTTTGTGTTTATTTGCATGCCTTCAATTTATTTCGCTTTCAAAAGGCCAAAGGGAATAGAAGAGGGAGGGAAAGAAGGGGATAAGCATGAAGAGATAGTTCATGAGGAGGAAGAGGTAAAGGAAGAAAGAATTAATGAGACTGAGAAAGGGAAAGAGATTACAAAAACATGTAATAAGGAGAAAAACAGAGAATCAGGAGACGAGGAAAAAACACAAGATATACCTGAACAAGGGAAAGAAAAAGAACAGTGGAATAAAGAGGATTTGCAAAAGCAATTCTCGCAAGATGATGACAGGTAAAATTTGCTCATTTTCGTAGACATTTCCCATTAGTAATGTCCTTTCTCCTACTCTTAAAAACTATTTTGCCATTTACATTTGGTTTATTTTCTTGTGTTTTATCTATTTAGCTTCTAATGCAACTAATTAATGTTAGCAAATTATTACCTAACAGACTGATTTATTAAACAGTCTTTAATTTGTATACCATAGCTCTGAGAGTCTGATTTAATTGGGTTTTTAAGTCCTTTTTGACTAGGTGGATCAAAGGTAAATTTCCCTTTAGTTTTTTTAGCATGAATTACTGTATATCTTCCTCATTTGTAGAGTCAAACCTTTAAAATGAGGTTCTGAAGGGGCTGAAAAAATGTAGCCTGCACTATAAGAAATACTATATACTAGAACTTTTAAAACGAATGGCAAAATAGGTAGCAAAAAGTAAGCTTTATTCTGTCTCTGAATAAAGAAAAAAGCAAGTCCCTTGCCTGTCATAGTTATCTGGTGGGGTCTAGTGCAATTCTGATTCCTGAGGAAGATTGTGGAGTAGGAACAGTAGTCTTTGATACTCTGAGAAGATAGAGGCCTTAGGGCTTATTAGAAGGCAGGCATGTTGACTTAGCCCCCTCTAGAAATTCATTCAGCTAGAGAAACTGCCAGAGAAGGAGCTTTGAACAGGGGAAAAGGGAAGAAACATAATCAGCAAGGCATAACAACAACTATGTTTTCATTTTCATAACACAATGCACTAAGTAAATATGAAACCATCTTTACAGTGCTGTACTGAAAGTCATGTCAGCACAAGTCCGCAGTAGACTCCATCCTTCTGCCTGAGGAGATGAGATCTGTCTAGTTACATTTCTCTGAGACTGAGAATTGCAAATCATGTGCATTTTGGAGGGATTTGGTTTTCTAGTAATCCATCCAGACCTTGATTTTGTGCTAGAATGCACTTGGCATAATACTCACCCCGATTGTAAGCCAAATTTTGCTTTATTGTATCTAAATCCAATCTCAGTTTGTGCTTTACTCAGAGTTAAAGAGAAAGATAATTGGAATAAATGTTTACCCCCTGGGTATACAGTTCAGTGGTCTAATTCTATGACACTTCACTTTCTGTCTCAGATTGGTATATTTAACTATATCTGTGATCTATGAAGCTTTCTATGTAACAGTCACGAAACCTAAATGTAAATCTTAAATTAGGCATATTTTGTGATTCGAGTCTAAACTAGTAATTTCAAGTCTATTTCGTTGTTTATCTAACTTTTGATAATTACATTACCTTATTAATGAAGACCATTTTTATGGTTTGTTTGGCATAGGGTCATTTCATCATTAATTCACAGAGAAAAGCTTTCCAAGATTTCCTTGGAAAGAGACACAGAGTTTCCTTTCTTCCAAAAACAAAATGTGAGCCTCTAATGTGTTTTCCATTCTATAAACTGTGTAAAGGAGAACACATGAGCCCCTTGGTGTCTGCCTGGAGCCAAAAGCCTATGTTAGCATATCTGGCTTGGTGGGGAAAAGTTTGAAGAAGATTATAACCTTGAATTCTCAATTTTTTAATATTACTTTCTTCACCATTTTCTTCTTGAAAAGACCACATTATTTTACACAGGAAAGGGAAAGATGGTATATTCCTAGCAATGAGTCATCAAGGCATTGTACTCTGCTTAAGTAACTATAATACTTTCGCAACTGTAAACTTTAGGGGGCCAGGCTGATGTCTCTAGGGAACATATATTCCATATGATGGCAAAAAGTGTCAACTGCAATTATTTGTGAGAAGATGCTGGTGTTGCTAATTAATTATTGCAGCATAGGATCTTGAATTCGCTTTCATTTCTCAGAATAAAATGAACAGTCTTTATTCCAAGAGAAGCTATGTCTGAGTACTGCCAGTAACATTTTGTTTTGGTAGTTGATGAACAGAATCATAGATTGTTTAAGTGCAAAAAACAACTTACGTGCTTATACAACATTATTGGAAATAATCTTATTCTATAATGCATCATTGACGTTTACTTGTAATCCAAATTTTGTAAAGGAAAAAACTTTCTGACTTCAGGGTTTAAGTATCTATAGCAATGCTGGTATACTTAAAATTAACAGTGACTACAATGAACCAAATCCATTTTAGTTGCTATTTTCATTACAGTAATTGTATCTCATTGTGTGATACAGAATTATGTTGTTTGTGTTATAGTAAGTATTAAAGTAAGTCTTCTGAATGTACTAGTAGGAAATGAATAGCAAAAAGTAAATTCAAAAAAAGGTCCATTAAATATTTGAATATAGTATTTTTTCAAAGTTGATTAATAAATAATGCATTCACATTTAGCTATTTATATTTCCACACATGTATATTAGCCTGGTTAAATGCCCCCCTACCATTAATGATTCTTTGGTAATTATTTCTAGAAAATCCAAAATTATATTTACCATTTAAAATATTTTTCTCACTCTCTGTACATAGGTATCTATCTACATTATATCTATCTACATTTGCTGATTACATACCATATATATGTGGTAGGCTGGCCCAGAAAAAAAGTGTTCAGATGTAAGGAGAAATCATTCGTTCAACCAATATTTATTCAGAAAATTTGTCAGGCAATATATACTATGAGCTGGGGGATAGAGGTGAAATTAAGCATTTCTAAACTTCTAAGCCTGAGGGTGAAGCAGTTTCTTAGACTTGTGTAGATGGATGTTTAAGGATAGCTCCGTATCCAGAAAATTTCATCAAGAAACCTAAACTAATTCACAAGGGTATTTGATGGGAGAATTTGGCACAAGAAGTGGAGATCTTAAGTAAATCTGCAGTGGAAGATAGAAAAACAAATATTGAACAGTATAGTATTGTCAAAACCAACAACATTTGGTAGCTTTGGGATCAGATGACTCATCCATTCCCCCAGGTTCTGTTCTGGGCATATAAGACAAAAGAAAAAATAATTCAAGAAACTCATTATCTATAAATTTTCATAGATAACCAAATAAGATATACTGAGCCTCAACAGATTGCCTGCTTCTCAGATCCTCGAATATTTTTGTATTACCCAGCTTTCCTTTTAATGGAGATGTTACAGTTTATAATGAATGCACTGCCTAAAAACTTTATGGCTTCATTATTGTAAAACAGGTTCAAGATCTACGGTAAGAGTGAAATATTCACACAAAGATTTGCATTAATGAAGACTACACAGAAAACCTTTTGAGGATTTGTGTGGATCTGATATTTAGCAAATTTTTGTGCTTTACATTCTTACGGAAGAGTCAATTTAAAAATGATTATTTGTAAGACCAAAATATAAATAAAAAGTTTCAAAAATCAAAAAAAATTTTAGTTCTCAGGCATGTCTATAAACGGTATAGAATTATGTTTTCTCTTTTTAAAGAAAACGTCCTAGAGATAGGAAAATGTTTTAAAGGAAAAAGATGGCATCAGTTCAAATATTCATGAATAGCTGTTTTTAAGACTTAAGCCATCTAAATTATCTAGTAAAAAGTTCTTATAGTCTTTAAAAGGGCAAGCAGAATAATTGTTAATGAAATATTTATTACTGCTAACTTACAGATCAGAGTTACAGATCAGAGTTAAAATGTGATAATACATTGTCCTGACTATGTAATATAACGACGCGTGCAGCATATTTACTCCTATGTTATAGACCTCCTCTGCTTTATAATTGTGCATAAAAAGGGGACTTTTAAAAAAAAACACCAAATATCACTCTTAGAATTTTGATCATGTAAGGACCCAGGAATTTGCATTTTTAAAACAAACACCCCCCGAGTGGTTATGATGCTCTCCTTCCTCTCTTTTGGGTTGCTTATATTTCCTAATGAATACTACGGTCAGCTTGTCAATTCGGGGGGGAAAAGGCAGCTGTGCTTTTTGACTGGGATTGTGTTGAATTAGATCAATTTGGGGATTATTGCCATCTTAAAAAATGTTGTCTTCCAATCCATGAACACAAGGTGTTCCATTTACTTATGTTTACTTTCTCTCGATGATGTTTCATAGTTTTCAGGGAACATATACTTCTTTTATTAAAATTTATTCCAAGTATTTTATTTTTGGTGCTATTTTAAGTGGAATTCTTTTATTAATTTCATTTTGAGACTGATCGTTGCTAGTATATAGAAACACAATTTATTTTTATAAATTGATCTTGAAACCTGCAACTGTGCTGTATTCATTTATTAGCTCTAAAAGTTTTTAGGTAATTCTTTAGGATATTCTATATGAGATCATGTCATCTGTGAATCAAGATTACTTGATTACTTCCTCCTTTCTGATCTGAATGCCTTTTTATTTCTTTGTCTTGCCTAATTGACCTGGCTAAAACCATCACTACAATGTTAAATAGAAATGCTCATGGAAAGTTCTTAAAAGAAACAGCCTAGGGGCTTCCCTGGTGGCGCAGTGGTTGAGAGTCCGCCTGCCGATGCAGGGGATACCGGTTCGTGCCCCGGTCCGGGAGGATCCCGCATGCCGCGGAGTGGCTGGGCCCGTGAGCCATGGCCGCTGGGCCTGCGCGTCCGGAGCCTGTGCTCCGCAATGGGAGAGGCCACAGCAGTGAGAGGCCCGCATACCGCAAAAAAAAAAAAAAAAAAAAAAAAGAAACAGCCTAGTAGAATTACTTTGCATTAGGTCTAAAAGCATTTTTGAGGATGTCGCCTGTGCCACTCATCCATTTTAGAATAGTCTATATGAAACTTTCTTTTAAAATTTTGTGAGCAGCTCTCTTAAAGAATAGATGTATCTACTTCACTGAAAACAAAACAATGTAATCCATTGTATGTTCTCTTTATCTAGTCTATCAGGAAGTTCAAGTTCATAGCCAAAAGACATGATAATTCCATTCAATTTCTTGAACTACATTATATTATAATCATTATATTATATATAATAATTGATATTTTTATTTTTGCCTCTTTTCTGAGGCTTTGCTCCTTTACCTCTATTTTATTACAATTGTGTTATGTAACTTTTTTAAAAAACTGCCTCAAACTGTATATGCTGCTAACTCGGAACAGTTTTCATATGGTATCCTGCCAACCTTTAGAATTCAACACCTTTACATTCTCTTCTTGAAATGCTCTTTTCTCTGAGCTCTTGTGATTGTACATTCCTTTAGTTCTCTAACCATCTCTCTGATCACCTCTGTCTTCTCTGGGAGCATTCTCTCTGCCCCTTCCATGTTGACATTTTCCAGAATCCCATACTAGGCCTTCTTTTCTTTACGTGTTCTATCTTGATGCTGTCTTCTGTTCCGTGGCTTCCAGTAGCATCTGTGTATTGATGGCTTCCAAAACTGTATTTCAAGCCCAGGTTTCTTCCTTAACCATCTGCCAGATCTATCCAGTCCTGTCCTTGCCATCTTCTTGTCTGTCCTGGGGACGTACCAAACTCAGCATGTAAAATTAAATTCATCATACTGTCACAGAACAGGCAACTACATTTAATAACCCACTCCTCCTTTTGTGCTCTCTTTCTCGGTGGGTGGCACCGGCACCCTCCCATTTGCCCAAACCAGGAACCTAGGCGTCACTCGACTAGTCCTTCTCCACTGAGCACATTCCCTCCCTCCAATCAAGTCTTATTAATCTTAATGCTTAATTATCTCTGAAGTATTCCATTTCTCCCTAACCCTATATCTACTTCTATAATTTAAGCTATTATCTCTTATGGAGATTAGTTTAGTAGTTTAGTTTCATAGATTAGTTTAGTAGGAAAATCTTGTCTTTTAAAAATAATAGCCCTTAGGGCTTCCCTGGTGGCGCAGTGGTTGTGAGTCTGCCTGCCGATGCAGGGGACACGGGTTCGTGCCCCTGTCCGGGAAGATCCCACATGCCGCAGAGCGGCTGGGCCCGTGAGCCATGGCCGCTGAACCTGAGCGTCCAGAGCCTGTGCTCCACAACGGCAGAGGCCACAGCAGTGAGAGGCCCGCGTACCACAAAAAAAAAAAAAAAAAAAAAAAAAAAAAAAAAAATAATAGCCCTTAAACCTGAACTCGTTATGCTAATAGCATAAAAACATGAGTAATCAGTTTTTCTGAAGTTGTTCCTTTGTGAATTGTGTACTTTGAAAAGATGAATTTTATGGGATGTGAATATATCTTTTAAAATGCTCAGAAGGTCTCTGCAAAAAAAAAAAAAAATCTGTAATTGGTGTTGCTTCTTCAGTAACTATTATGAGTGTAGTGGTGATAAAATGCAGATGATATTTTGTTTAAGGTTAAGTTTGTCGAGCATGTCTTTTTTTCTATTCCAATACTTCTTAAGAGCCACCTTTCCTTAAAATGTTCATGGGGAAGCAGTGTGTTCAAGAAAGCACCCGGTTTTAGTTAAGATGGTGGTAAAAAGGGTTAAGAATGAGTGGTCAGGGGATAGCTTTGTAACAGCGCCACCTGGCGGCGTTGCTTTGCTGCTGGTGTCACCACATTTTCAGAGCGGTCTTTACAGCTAACTCATAATATTTATACTTCAATACCACATGTCTACTCTTTGATATGAAATCGGAGATCAGTGTTAATTAAAACTTACTCCCACATCTTACATAAATTAATAGACTTATTCAAAGAGTAATTGAAAGAGACCTATTCAATTTAATTGACTTTGTAGTGTAATCGTTATTAGCAATTTCTGTTAATTTGTATTTCTGTGGTGACTGGTTATTCTATCCTGTTATCACACAGGAAATCTTATTCAGAGATGCCTACCCAGATTCATTTTTACTGATGAATTAATTTCATTCTGGTTAGAAAAGCAATTTAGGATTATATACATTTAAAATGTCCATTAACATTCATTTACATATTAAACTTTTGTTTTCTAGCATTACCACTACTGATTAACCTATAGGTAAATAATGTTTCTATTTACCTATCTGCTATAATGGATACAATTCATTTTTATTTATAACATTGTTAACATTTATTTCTAACATTTTCCCCACTGGCTGTATGTTAGAGAGTAAAATAAATTTAGTGTGAAAGTAGAGAAATAATTAAATTGGAATGACTTCTACCATACAAAATAATAGCAGTAGAAAAAACTGCTGCAGTAGTTTCCATAATATTCAATATTTATTTTTACAAGCCAAAAAGGACGATTAATTCACAACTGTTATTCTAGACTACATGCAATATTCTGACAGTGACTCCTAATAGAACTACAGGTATCCCTCAGGATGAACAAATTTAACATATAGAAGTTTGATTTTTATAGAAATAATAAAAATAATATCAAGTTTGAAGTCAAAGGATTCCCGTGCATGAGTATTATTGTGTTAGATACCAGTATACCAGTACAGTGTGGTACTGTATGGTGTGGCTTCATTTTCAAATGCTGATTCTCCATATAGAAAGGGGGAGTCTAATCTTAAGTGATCAAAAGTCAGAAAAAGAAAATCCACAAACACCCAGCCTGAGACTTTAGAACCGTAATGACACAATTCCAGTCTTTAATTTTTAACCTTATCTTGACTTCAGTCTTTCACATTTACTGGCCCTTTTCCTCACAGGCTCTTGCTTTTATTCCTTTGTGTATACGCTCATGTTGCTTCTGGTGTCTAAAGCATAGTTTCTTTCTTTCTCTTTATGAGTAAATTATCTGCCCATCCTTCAATATTCAAGTCAAATACAAATTCATCCAAGAGACACCTCCTCTGCTCTTCCTCCATAATTTATCTAATATTCTTTTACAGTAACAGTTTCTCCTGTGGTGCTCATTTTCCTCCCCTGTGATATAGTTAATTATGTATACATTTAATCTACCATTGTGGCCATTAGTTAGCCTTTTGAGGATATGTATTTATCATTTTTATCTTTTTGTTGTCTTACCTCTCAATATCTACAATACCTCACACATAGTAGGCACTCAATCAAAGTTTGTGCGTGAATGTGTGAATCAGTGAGATCATAATAAAGCAGTGGAAGTTTAGAGGTGTGAAGAGCTTCTGACATAGTGCAGTACCCAACATGCTCATCGCAATCTTCTCTGACAACAATGACCAAGAGGTCACTTTTTTCCCCAGTGGAAAGAAACCTATTTATTTCAGAAGTCAGTGGAATTTACTTCAGAGGAGTTTGTTTTATGACACATATGTATTCCAGTTAGAAAAGATTTAGTTGGTTGGTTGGTTTACTGATTTGATATATGATGAATGATAATCATTATTTTATAGATAAAAATCCTGTATAAAGTCTAACAAGAATGGGAGAAAAACAGACAAGAAAAGATAGCAAAGGGTTCATTAGACAGTATTTGAAGATTAGACAAACTCATACCAATCTAATGTGTCCCAAAAGAACGGTGTAAAATGAATTCTAAAATCCTATTGAAGGGTGCAAAGATGAGAGAAATGACTTCATTTGGGGATGGCAAAAATAAGAAACTTTGTAGATTAGTCTTCTGAGACTTTCTATCAAAATATTTTGAATAGATGATATGTAGCATTTAATACTGAAGTTATCTGAAGACAACTGCATATTTTCAGGACACTAAGAATTAACCAACTTAATTTTACTATTTCTGTTTATCATGGAGCATGAATTACTACCTTCCATGATGCACCTGTCATGTGCAGAGACTTAGCCTTCCAGTCTGGCACGTTGGGGATTCAGCTGGCTTGCTTTGCAAAGTTGTGAATAAGAACTTGGTGCCATGTTACACTGACTCATAGTAAGCATAATATCACTTATCCTCATCCAGAATTTATTTTTAGTATTATAAGTAATACCTAAGTCCTCCGAAAATATACATGAGAGATAATATAGCATGACTGCTAAAACTTAGCTCTGGATTCAGACAAAACTGGGTTGAATCCTAGTTCTGCCAGTTTCTAACAATAAAAACTTGGGCAAATAAAAACCACTTTCTTCACCTATATATTAGGGGTAATAATAATAATATTCTTGCAGGATTGCCATCAAAATTTAATAAGATTATATCCTGAAAGCTTCTAACATCATTCCTGGCACATGACAAGCATTTGATATATAATAGGGGTTGATAAAGAAAGAAAAGGAGAGGAGATGGAAAATACATTTATGAAATTCTCACTTTTTTAAGCTTTTAGATCTGCATATTTCATAGAAACTTTCCTATAACACTTTGCCAGATGACAATTCAGAATAAGACAGATCCTTCTTATGTTTTGTACAAGAGAAAATAATTTCTGAAATGCAAAAAAAGATTTTATTATAAGATCATTTTACAAAGTAATAAATATAGTAGAGATTCTGGAAAATTTTTATGGGATGTGCTTCCTAGTTTGAAGTGATGGACCTTTAATGGTCTTGGAGTTAAAATGATTTTATTCCTAAATTGCCTTCATTTATTCAGCCAATATTTTTGAACATCTTCTATATGCCAGATTCTGTGCTAAAATACTGGTTAACAAGACCTAATTCCTTCCCTCAAAGAGCTTAAAGTCCAGAGGGGAGATAGAGAAGTAAATAAATGATTACAATATAGAGTAAAAGTGTAAAAAGTAATTTTAATATGTGATTTGATAATGCTTACCTTTAGTAAAACATTTAGAATAAGTGAACTGAGGCAGGAAGAGACAAATTATTCTTTCAGCATTATCCAGGATAGGAAAACAATGTCAGAGAAAATCCACAATTTCTTATAAGCCACTAACCATTTAAAGTCTTTCTGAATTAATAGCTTAAGAACATACTTGAAGTTTGTCAAATAGTTGTCTTAGCTCTCATGCAAACCAAGCATAAGGCTTTTAAAAAATCTTTTAAAAAATACAATAATTAAAACATTATATATTATTTTTCATTTGAGTCTCCTAGGTTCTCCTACTTAATTGTTTGTTTGCTTTTTAATCTTCCTGCTATGTAAATCTGAAAGGGTCTGTCTCTAGCTAAAATCAGTCAGCAATGTAAGAATATGAAGTGTGAATACTTAGAAATATAAAAACAAATCTTTTGAATCAATGCTTTCCAAGTGTATTTCCAGAAATTCCCATGAACTGATGATTAAAAATAAATGGTTTTAAGGTCAATAAATTTGTACTACACATGCTATCCTTATCTTCGAGATTCATAGTATACATCAGCATTCTGAGAAGTTCTGCAAAAAAGTTGTGTTTAAGCCAGCATTCCCCAAACTTTATGATGGACTATTTTAATGTAATGTTTTCAAAATGTATTTGAGAAGTATGCTTTGATCTCAATGACATGCTTTAATTTTTCATTTCTAACGTTGGCTTTCATTCTCTCCGTGAAATAAATATTTTTATTTTTGCTGAGCTTAAGCATAGAATTATGGTACAAAACTTGGGATTGCCCAGAAGAGATCCTTGGAGCTGCGAAAACTTACTATAAGGATAGATCTTGTCCCTAAAGAAGCAGACAGGTGGGACTAGGAAAAGAATTGTAAAATCAAATAGGAATTAGCAAATCCAACAAAAAGGAGAAGTACTATCCAAGGAATATGGATAAGATTTATCTTTCAAGTAATGACAATAAGAGAGGGGATACATAAAAATAGCTTATATATTTCAGCAAATATCATGAACATTGATCATTTTGCTGACTTTTCATGTATATTTTAAAGTTTAATTCACTCTATTGTTTAAGGAATCACTTCAAATAAAGCACTTAAGCGGCAATGTAAAGAGATGGAGTTGATGAGTGGCCCATTTTATACCTTTTTTATCCTTTTCTATACTTGCAATAACACATTTGCTTGGAACCATTATTTTCAGAGATGAAAGGAGATTACAGGTGTGGAGCTTTATTTATGTCATATATACGCATGTGTGTATATATATGTATGTGGGTGTGTATGTGTGTCTACATGCCATGCTCTAATCTAGCACACACTTAGTAAAAGTCTCCCAATTTCCCTCTATATGAATTACTTCATCTTACTCTAACTTGATGCCTTCTTATTTCTAATTTTCTAGATTCCCAGAGTTGGTTTTACATTGTTATTTAATGGTCATGTAGTGCATGATTCCCATATCCAGTATTTTAGCACATCATTAAGCTTTAGTATTTCTGCCATTAATTGGTATACATACTCTTCATTAAAAGAATTAAGTCTATACATTATATAGAATAAACAACAATCTTCTCTTTATGTTTAAGGATATATAAAATATTCATCAAGGTCTATCAATATAATAATCAGTAAATATTATAAGGGACATATTTATGTACTCGTTAATTTATATAGCTACTTCATTGTGCTAGTATACTTTCAAAGTCTCCACCACTTTATTGTTATAACAAATAATAATGTTAGTATCATATTTGTAGAGTGATTTATTGGTTAAAAACTGATTTTAGGGCTTCCCTGGTGGCACAGTGGTTGAGAGTCTACCTGCCGATGCAGGGGACACAGGTTCGTGCCCTGGTACAGGAAGATCCCACATGCCACGGAGCGGCTGGGCCCGTGAGCCATGGCTGCTAAGCCTGCGTGTCGGAGCCTGTGCTCCGCAACGGGAGAGGCCACAACAGTGAGAGGCCCACGTACTGCCAAAAAAAAAAAAAAAAAACAAAAACTGATTTTATATATCATACATATATCCAAATATGATATATATAAGTATATAATATAGTATATTGATACATTATATACTTTAATATTATATGTATACATTATTTATATGTTATATACACATTATTTATATATCATATATACATATGTATATAGGATGAGATTTTAACAGTGAGGTTGACAGAGAGGTTTTTACTCTTTACATTTTGAGATGAGAATTCTCCTGGTTTAAGGTTCTGATCTGCTCTAATAAAATAAATTTAAAATTTGGGTTCAATCTGTACAAGTGGTTATCACTATAAAAATGAAAGGAAACTTTGATTTAGGCGTGCTGCTCTCAGATATTTAGGCAGTATTGAAATTTTAGCTTCATGGGAGCAGTGTCTCCATCTGTCCTGGCAGTGCTGTATCCCCAGTCCCCAGTCCCTAGTGTAGGCCCTCAACAAATACTTGTTGAAGAATGAATGGATCAACGAATGCCTAATTATTTCAGTATTTTTTTTAAATGTGTTTTTTGTTAAAACAGCTGAAAGGCAATGAATAAGAAAGACAATTCTAAAGAATATTTTAAAATATCAAATAATTAGATAAAATTAAGTGCCTTTTCCCACTATTCCTTTAACCACTATGAAATATTATAATCATCATATTCCCTCTGCTTAATTACAATTCTTCTTATTAGTGATTCACAAAATCTTAATGTAGAGCTTCTTTTTCATAGCTGGACTATAATACACAGAAAGCCACACATCATTATTGGAAGAGACTTTAGAAGTTATCTAGTACTCTGAACTTAGGAAGGAATCCTCCTGTATCAGTGGTTCCCAAACCAAGCTCATAAACATATCACTAGGAGAACTTTTTAAAGACATAATTCTGTACTCTTGACATGAGCATTCTATTTCAGTATATCTAGATGTGATGACCAGTAACCCTATACAATATCATTAATGGTTGATTATCTAATCTACCTGAAGAATTCAGAACTATCTAACCTTATAAGGCAGCATTATATTCTTAGACATCTGTAACTACCAGAAAGACTTTCCTTAATTGAGCCAAAACCTACCTGCCTCTAACTTTAAAAAAATGTTCAATGTCTTAATTTGGAGAGTGATTATAAAAGTATTTACTTTATAATTATTCTTTAATCAAACATATGTCTTATGCACTCCTTTGTATTTATATTTCACAACTTTAAGAACATGAAAACAGGATTAGAAGAGGGAGTTGTGTCAGGGATTATCATCTCAGAAATGAACCAAGTTATATTAATCCACTGGTTTTATGTATAGATACACTATATATATATATATATATATATATATATATATATATATATATAAATATAATCTAATAATAGAATATATAAATATAATCTATAACCAGTGGGATATATATAACCAGCATTGTATATAAATATATATGCATATGATAATTCTTCTTTGGTGCAGTTCTTCATGTTTTTTATAGATCTTTTATGCTCCAACCCTAGACTGCTGATCTCAAATTATGTGGGTTTTTTTTTTCAATACAACAAACTATTCCCACTATCCAATTTTACTGAGGGCTACTAAAAGATGTTTAAGCAATTCATTGATTTTTTTTTTAAATCCACAGTTTTTAGTCTTTTACCACAGTATAAAGTAGGATAATGAAATAATAGCTCCTTTATTTAAAAAAAGTAAAACTAACCACAAATAAGGGAAATGTCAAATCATGATCCATTTTGTAGATACATTGTTATGCAGCTTGTGTAGTTAAGTTAATAAACCTAGATTATTAAATATCTAAATTTGTCTCTAACAAATACATTGTTCTGATACTAGAATTCCTAGTTTATGTCAAATTTTATTTCTACATGGAAAGTAATTTTCATATTCTCCAAGTGTGTTTAAAATATTCTCACTGTTGTTTTAAAGTTATTATTTACCTTTAAAACAAAAACAACACATACCTAAGTGAAATTCTGTTTGGGCATTTTAAATGGTTTTTTTTCCCAGGATAAATGTTTGCCATGTTCCATTTATCTCTATTACATTTATATCTGCTTTTCACTCATCAAGTACAGATTGTTTCTCCACTTGAGGTTATTGCACAATTTAATATTAAATCAATATATCATACATCTTGCATTGAAAGGTTGAAAATAACTTCAAAATGTGAAAATTTACCTCTTTAGCACAATTTTAAAACATTAAAAGTTTGTAACAATGATTTTTTTTAAAAAAACAGGAATGTGAAGATGAAAGAGGACTCACAGGTGTTCATCTCTGATATGAAAGACATTGAAAGAATTAGTTAATATATTTTATTTAAGAAATATATAAATTGTGCTATAAAACTTTTTAACTAGTCTTTTGTGTAAAGTCAAATCTAGTCATTAGTAGTATTTAAGCCTTTAGAAATCTGCTCATAAATGTTAATATCTAATATTTCTGTTAGTCAAAGTAAGACTCCAGAACCAACTCCTTTACTTTGAAAAATCTGAGAGTTCCGTTTTTCTGAAGTGATGGATTAGATATCCATGCCTTAATCATCAGGAGAGTTGCTTTGGAGAATAATAGACTAAAAATTCAATATTACGACAATGCTTTTATTGTTCAATTTTGTTTTTTTCTTTTTTAACTTATTTAAATTTTTCATTTACATAAATTTCTAAGAAAAATATTTAAACCCTGATAGCTTTTTAAGTTTGTATTGAAGGATTGCAATTTTTTTTTTTTTTGTGGTACGCGGGCCTTTCACTATTGTGGCCTCTCCCGTTGCGGAGCACAGGCTCTGGACGCGCAGGCTCAGTGGCCATGGCTCACGGGCCCAGCCTCTCCGCGGCATGTGGGATCTTCCCAGACCGGGGCATGAACCCGTGTCCCCTGCATCGGCAGGCGGACTCTCAACCACTGTGCCACCAGGGAAGCCCAGGATTGCAAATTTTTAAACTCTATTAACTATGAGAACATCTGTGAGTCAATATTGTTTATGAATTGAAAATAACTAGATGTATTATCTCAGAATATTACTACATAATAGTTTATAATAATTATTCTGCAATGACAAAATATAATAGTAGCACGCTGAAGCTGAGAGTATAAATGTATTTAAATTTGCATTCAATTAATTATAAATCGTAAAATATCTTAATAATAATGATTAGATTTCTTAAACTTTTAATGAAATAAATTGCATAGGAATAAGCTGTTTCTTTTTTTCTTGTTTCTTTTTTTAGATTTATCTGTTTTTTCTACTTAATTAAAATTTTTTTTATTGAATTATAGTTGATGTACAATATTATAGAAGTTATAGATGTACAATATAGTGATTCACAATTTTAAAGGTTATAGTCCATTTATAGTTATTATAAAATATTGGCTATACCCCCCTTTTGTACAATATATCTTTGTAGCTTATTTTATACCTAATAGTGTGTACCTCTTAATCTCCTACCCCTATATTGCCCCTTCCACCTTTCCTCTACCACTGGTGACCACTAGTTCTCTGTATCTGTGACTCTGCTTCTTTTTTTGTTATAATCACTAGTTTCTTATATTTTTTAGCTTCCACATATAAGTGACATCATGTAGTATTTACCTTTCTCTGTCTGACTTATTTCACTTAGCAGAATACCCTCCAAGTCCATCCATGTTGCTGCAAATGGCATTATTTCATTCTTTTTTCTGAGTAATATTCCATTTATTCCATTTACATATATATATGTATATTTATATATACCACACCTTCTTTATCCATTCATCTGTCGATGGACACTTAGGTTGCTTCCATATCTTGCCAATTGTAAATAGTGCTGCTGTGAATATGGGGTGCATGTATCTTTGTGAATTATTGTTTTGGGTTTTTTCAGCTATATACCCAGTTGTGGAAGTGCTGGGTCATATGATAATTCTATTTTTAGTTTTTTGAGAAACCTTTATACTGTTTTCCACAGTGGCTGCACCAATTTATATTCCCAGCAACAGTGTACAAGGGTTCCCTTATCTCCACATCCTTGCCAACATTTGTTATTTGTGTTCTTTTTTTTTTTTTTCGGTACGTGGGCTTCTCACTTTTGTGGCCTCTCCCGTTGCGGAGCACAGGCTTCGGATGCGCAGGCTCAGCGGCCATGGCTCACGGGCCCAGCCGCTCCGCAGCATGTGGGATCTTCCCGGACCGGGGCACGAACCCGTGTCCTTTGCATCGGCAGGCGGACTCTCAACCACTGCGCCACCAGGGAAGCCCTTGTGTTCTTTTTGATGATAGCCATTCTAACAGGTGTGAGGAGATATCTCATTGTGGTTTTGATTCACATTTCCCTGACGATTAGCGATGGTGAACATCTTTTCATATGCCTGTTGGGTATCTGCATTTTCTCTTTGTAAAAATGTCTGTTCAGGTCTTCTGCCCATTTTTTCATCAAGGTTTTTTTTTTTTTATGTTGAGTTGTATGAGCTGTTTATGTATATTGGCTATGAATCCCTTATCCGTCATATCATTTGCAGATATCTTCTCCCATATTCCGTAGGTTGTCTTTTCATTTTGTCAATGGTTTCCTTTGCTGTGCAAAAGCTTTTAAGTTTAGTTAGGTCTCACTTATTTATTTTTGCTTTTAGTTGCTTTAGGAGATGGATCCAAAAATATATTGCTACAATTTTTGTCAAAGAGTGTTCTTTGTTTTCCTCTACGAGTTTTATGGTTTCCAGTCTTACATTTAGGTCTTTAATCCATTTTGAGTTTATTTTTGTATATGGTGTTAGAGAATATTCTAATTTCATTAGTTTACATGTAGCTGTCCAGTTTTCCCAGCACCACCTATTGAAGAGACTATCTTTTCTCCATTGTACATTCTTGCCTCCTTTGTCACAGATTAATTAACCATAAATGTGTGGGTTTATTTCTGGGCTCTCTGTTCAGCCCCATTAATCTATGTGTCGTTTTTGTGCTGGTACCATTGTGTTGAGTACTATAGCTTTTTAGTAATAGTCTGAAGTCAGGGAGCGTGATTTCTCCAGCTCTGTTTTTCTTCTTAAGATTGTTTTGGCTATTTGAGGTCTTTTGTGTTTCCATACAGATTTTAAAATTATTTGCTCTAGTTCTATGAAAAATGCCATTGGTATTTTGATAAGGATTGCATTGAATTTGTAGATTGCCTTGGGTGGTATGGTCATTTTAACAATATTAATTCTTCCAATCCAAGAGCATGATATATCTTTTCATCTGTTTGTGTCATCTTCAGTTTCTTTCATCAGTGTCATAGTTTTCCAAGTACAGGTCTTTTACCTCCTTAGGTAGATTTATTCCTAGGTATTTTATTCTTTTGATGCAGTGGTAAACAGGATTGTTTTCTTTATTTCTCTTTCGATAGTTCGTTGTTAGTGTATAGAAATGCAACAGATTTCTGTATATTAATTTTTTATCCTACAACTTTACCAAATTCATTGATGAACTCCAGTAGTTTTCTGGTGGCATTTTTAGGATTTTCTGTGTAAAATATTATGTCATCTGCAAACAGTGACAAGTTTTACGTCTTCCTTTCCAATTTAGATTACTTTTATTAGGACAAAATCTTTCACTTTTCCTCCTGACAATGTAGAATCAATTGCTCAGTGTTTCTTATATTGACAAACTAGAAACAAACTATCTAGAATTGTAATTAGTTACAATTTACTCTCATGCTTTACCAGAAATAGGAAAGTACCATAAAAACTACCTACACCAGGATAACTGCGATTTCTTCTAAAGGCAACCTTCTCAGAATTTTCTGCAGACTTATTAAGTGTAATTTCTGTGACTCCTACAGTTATAGTGTTCTAATACTAGTCTGGGGATCTTAAAGTCAAAAGGCTTAACAGGACCAAATAGGTAATATGCGTGATTAAAATCAGATTTAAGGACGACGTAGTGTTGGTACTCTGGCCAACTGGAAAGCGCATGCTCCCTTTGAAGGGGGAAATTGCTGCTCGGCTTCAGCCAGTTGTTGCCACACAGGCGTGCAGGCGGTATTGCCAGATCTCATGTTTCAGGAAACCAAGACCCCTAATTCTTACATTAACTTTGTAAACCACTCTTTTGGACAAAGAAGGTGTACATCAGTGGGCCAGATCTGCTGGATGGGCCACGAGTTTGCAGCTGAAATAGTAATTATTGTTAAAATAATGACCATGAGTTACTAAAAGTTCCAAATGGTCAAAAAAGGAATAAATTCTATTCTTCATATTGTTCTAAGAAAACTGCTCATGTGTTTTAGAACATTCTTTAGTAATGTATATACAGATTAATCAGAATATTGCATTTCTAAAATAGTCATGTTAATGATTATCTAGATAGGTAAGTTGATAGGTAGGTAGGTAAGTAGGTAGAGAGAGAGATGTTATAAACAAATTAAACTTTGGCTCTGCCTCATTTTTCTCTGATAACAAGCAAAATAATAGGACATTATATGGAATTGTTGTGTATAATACTGTAAAGTCCTTAACAGATACAAAGGGAAGTTCTGTAATGGATTTTAAGTGTATAGGAATGGAGCTAATTATAGAAATGCTAAATAAGTATAAGTAAATGATGCTGCCCATGTGAAAAACTGTATTTTCTATATTTTATAATATGACTACCTAGATTAAGGGGAAATTAAATTAAGCTTTATTGAGATTGTTAGAAAATGAAAACAGTTAAATTCTAAAAAATGTTTTAATAAAAGCAGCTCTTTAAAATGCAAAATTCAATAACTATTCTTGATTGATTTAGGGTTCATATGGTATACAGTGAGATAAACTGAATTTGATACTTTTAGCTAGTAGTTTTGGAATTTAGGAGATACTATTTAATTTACCATGAAAGAGAATGGTTTCCATTTTGTTTTGACTCTGATCAAATGTGTGTCTAAAACCAAATAGGCATGGCATATTACAACATAGTAATTATTATTATTTATAAAGATAAATAAGATTCCTTTAAAAAAAAGACCAATTTTTCTATTGTTCTAACAAGTATAAACAGTATATCTCTCATAATATACTTCTCAGATTTATTTTTAAATGATAAAGACCTTTTCTTAATCACTCTAAGTATAATAAAGTATTGCATGAATTTGGAGTAATTCAGTAACTGAATAACATCAATAACTGTGCTTTGGTAATCTGCTCACAGCTTTGCCGTCTTTTTTTTTTTTTGATCTAGTAACTCAGAAATTTATTTATGCAAGTTTAATACAGCATTGTGCAAAATTCATCACACTGTACATGTTAATATTTAAATTATATAAATGATATATATGAGCATACAGTGTGTATATTGGCATATTTTCTTTATTTCATGGATATAATCTAACGCACTCAAACAGATTTACAGTTTTAGGGTAATGGAACTCTAAATTTTTGTAGGAATATATACCTTTGAAAGAAAACTTGTCTTTGAGAATTTCCAGAGAATGTAACTATGCGCAAAATAATATTTACATTTTCTATTAATTTGTTATGCAGAGTATTATCTTCTGCTTTAATCAACAAAACCCAATATCTTAAGATAAGTATTTGGGAAATTCTGTCTTCTCTCTTATACTGAATTCTGAGATCTCTACATAGCCTTATCAAATTTCTGGTTCCACTCAGGCTGCTTAATATCTGTACACATTTAAATATCTAAATGTATAATTTAAGGGAATTCTTAAGTTTTTGAATTGATTTCCTACTGGGACATTTATATTATGATTACACAGATTGTTTAGAATCATGTGAAGAGCACAGTAGAAATGGATTGCAGTTCTGGACAGAATATGCTATGAACTTCTATTGGCATTGACTACTGAAGATTTCAGTAGAAGAAATGAATTATGAGAAGAAAGTAAAAATACTTCCAGTGACTAAGAAACCTATCCCAATGATAGAGGAATTTCCTTTTCTTAACTCTATTTTACCTGTTTATTATGATAGATAAGAAATTTTAAAATTTTAGAATTCTTTATGTAGTGTGAGAGATACGTGTTACTATGAAGAAAGAACTTTATAAGGAAGAAGTTTATGAGAATGTCATAGGAAAAAACTTGATAAGAAGAGTCACTCTATTTCCAGTTGATAATTATAAATTCCTAGGTTAAAGTTTCATGGTTAATGTACATAAGACATATTTTTAAAAATTATTGTATAGAACCAGAAATTTGTATGTGCTTATAGTATTTTAGGCATGCTATGTGTGTGTGTGTGTGTGTGTGTGTGTGTGTGTATATATATATATATATATATATATATAAATATATAGCAGTTAAAGAAAAATGCTTGGCAAAATATACTTTACCCATAAGTTTGAAGAGTAAAATTTTCAAATAAGTTCAAAATGCCCCAGTGTTCACTTATTCATTAGGGTAAGATTGTCTAAATGTTAATTTTAAAAAATTATTTTTAAATTAAAAAATTATGGTATGTTATTCATTTTTGCTGACTTCTAAATTTGATTTCTCAGTGTTCTCTCTGAAACAAAATTTACAGCACAAATAAAGCGTGTCTGTTCTGGCCGTCAGCTTCTACTTGATTGGTGTCTGAATCAAGTGCTCCCAGGTTGAAGCTGAATAAGGGCAATTTAATCATTCTTGCCTGTCATATTGCTGCAGTCTTACTCAAAATAAAACCAATGGTGACTGAAAAATTGCAGTGACCTAGAGCCCGCAAAAGTGGCACACCCTTATCTTTTGATTGAACAGCAAAAGCAAGTGCATATATGGACAGAAATTTTGATTGAGATTAATATTCTGTCATGTTTAATAAAAGATTATTTTGGAACTCTGTTTTTACTTAAGCATAGTAAAGCTCTTGTATTTTTAACAAATGTGGAGCACACTGTGATAAGCAGAGTTAATGTCCAATAATTTTCCTAGCACATTTCCATATGTTGTAGTAGAAACAGCATTCAATTGGATAGATTCTAATTCCATCTGGCTATTGGTACTCTGTGAGACCTGGGGCAAGTATTTTCATTTCTCAGTTTTTGCAGTCATATAGAGAGCCAACCAGATGATCTTCAAGTCTCTTTCACCTACTGAACTTAGATTTTTATCATAATTTTAACTTTTAAGTAACATTTAATGTAAGCATTTAACAATCTAAACTCCAAAGAATATAAGCTAGATCATAATTTATAACTTTGAAAAATGAATGCTTAATATTTTTTGCTTTTACCCAATAATATAAAGCATATTTATATTATAATTTGAATGAGCCATTTAATAACTCAAGTTAGTTATTGATAATTTCTTGAAAAACTATCTAGTAACTTTTTCATCTGTGTTTTCTTCCCCATTTTATAATTTTGAGATGCGTTTCTAGACTATGCTGTTCATGAGAGTGAAGACAATGTATTAGTCATTACTGTATCCATCAACCAAAAATAGTAATTCATTCTCATTGAGAACTGTGTATTGCCTTAGATTAAATAAATAACTTACTAATTTAAAAAGTTAAAGGCTATTCTTATTCACTCTTTTGGTTCATTTTATAACACAGAATGTATAATCAAATTAAGCACTGATTTTTATTTAAAAGTTTTTAAACAAGTTTTCTAGGGAAAAACATTGGGATATTAATCTATTAATCTTACAATAGGCAACATCAGTACTAAAGTAAAACTAAAATACAAAAAGGAGAAGGAGGAAGAAAGGAAAAGACCTAAAAAATATCACATTTTAAAGTGTCCAGACATAATGAATTCCATTGCGTTGTGGGGGAAATATCACTGCATATAGGTACGTAAAGGATCCAGTCCTTTCCCTCTAGTCACCACTGAAATGTAGAAAGAAATGAACATGTAGATTAACTAAATGGCCCCTCTCCTTAGCAATATTTGACAGGTGAATGGACTAATTAACTTCCTTCTTTCTTGCCTTCTTTCTTCCCACATCCTCTCCTCTCTTTCTCTCTTTCCCTCCCTTTGTTTCTCCAGCCATTTTTTCAGTTGCTACATTTTGGCAATTGTGATAATTCCCGGAGAGGTACTGAGATGTATGAAAACAGTTCTTAATTTGAGGAAGTCAAAGCTAGTGGAGGACGTGGACACTTAAATAATTACAACACACTATTATAAATGCTATTATAAAGATATATTCAATAATTGAATATTTCATAGTTACATATATTAAATATTACAAAGTTACACACATTAAGTAATCAATGATTCCTCCTTTTCCTTATGTAAGGAAGTGTAAAGGGAAGACACACCAGTCAAGTTCTAAAGAGCAAATGCCCATTCCCAGTTTTACCATATTTCAGCATTTGCTTTATTACCTCAGAGTACTACTATTCCAATTAATCTGAAAATGGAGTTAGTTTGGTTTTAATAAGGTGCTGGACTGGAGAGATAGCAAGAAGGGCCAAGAAAGGGAAAAATCCAAGACTATTAGAAAAATTAGTCAATAGGGCTTGATAATTGATTGATTACTTCATTCATTTATTCAACAAATATTTATTGAGTGCTTATTAAGTGCCAGGCCCTATATGCTTGGGATACAGTAATGAACTAACAGACAAAATTCCCACCATCATGGAGCTTGTATTCTGATGGAGGAGACTGACAAAGAAGTAAATATACTGGATGTGAGATGATGAGAGGCGAGGAGGACAGTAGTGCGCTAGAGTAAAGGAGATGGAAACGTTGCCTCACTGCCCAGAGAACAGGGGAAGATCTGAATCCAGAAAGTTAGTGCAGGTTTAAGGATTCTGAGCTTTGTGGGGTGACTGAAATCAACAGGGATGAAGGGAATAGATAGTGAGATTAGTCCTGATAGCAGGGGTGAGGCTGTTTGCTGGAGTTGGGGTTTCTCAGCAGGAGCACACAGAGTTCCAGGGCCCACTTCCCTCAAGCCTGTGGTGTTGGAGGGGTGATCTTACACGTAGCCACTGATGCTTGGTGTTCCCTCTTGTCCTCAGTGTAGGGAGCAAAGGGAAAGGGAGAGGTGGAAAACCTCAGTATTCCTATATTTGGTAACTATGACTGTTGAAAGAAAAGTTGGGAAGTTTAAAGGGTTAGTAATTTTGAGCAGATGAAGAGTAAAAGATTTTCAAATTTTTGAATTTTTAAAAGTAAGGCATGAAATTGGCCTGAAGCTAATCAGAGTGGATTTGCATCATTTCTGTTTAGATTCACACGTATAATCTGTTAAAAGAAAACAAGAAACCATCCATGTTATTGTTACTGAAATAGATATTAACTTCATGTTTAACTTTAGTTTTTAAAGCTATGGTAATAAAAATAAGTCATTAATTATACCACTTTCAGACTATTTTAAACTGTTTCCTCTGCAGACATTTAAATTTCCTATTACCCTATATACTTCCTGAATAGAGTGCTTGACTATCAAAAAATTATTCTTTTCCTTTCAGAATGCCAAGAAACATGAATCTAAAGAAAGTTTCTTGTACTGCGGAATAAAGGAAAGAATATATGATTTACCAAATGACACTATATTTTGATATCTTAATTTTCAGTTTGCTAAGGTCTTTGCATTGTTGTCATGTTATTTTTGTATTATGTAATCTCACAAAAAATGTTCAATAAATTAGAGAGTGAAGTGGAATGACATTTTTAAGCAAAGAAAATATTGCATTTGAATATGGGAGTAACTAGATTTTTGCCATCTGAAAAAAATATATTTAATTACCTTTTATAGAATACGTTTATTTTATAACGCTAACCTTCATTCGATTTGTATATTTCTTGATTTTACTTAATCTAGGATCATAGGAAATGAAGAGGCCTTATGATGTTTCTACAACTCTAAAAAGTTTTTATTCTAATTATTATAAGCAATAATTCTGGAAAGTCTGAGTCACAGAAAAATCATTTATATCCTTCAGTTTAGTATGGAATGCCCCAGATCATTTCTACTTAGGCAACATTTCTCCCATTTAAAAAATAAAAACCTCTAAGAATAAAATTTTACACTAGTTATAAAAATAGTACTTAAGAATTGAGTATGACAAGTATTATTTACACTAAATTTCTTATTATGGGAATGAAAGGAGAACAGTAAGCTGAGGCATAACGATAGATGATTTTTTTAAAATAACATATTTGATATGCAAACTAGATCTTTCTGTTATTTCTTAAGTACATTCCATGTAGGAATAGGATATAGCCAAATGTAAAACAGTGGTAGATTACAAAAAAAAAATTGCAAATGATGGTTAACTTGTATTTTTTTAACCAATTTTAATATATAGGTCTAAGGTTGCTTCATAGTGACTTAAAATTATTTTCAAAGCTCAAAATACAAATGGTCAAATGTTTAAAACCTTCTGTGGTCAAAAATTATTTCAACTCCAGGAAAATAAGAGACTAGTAAGGTCAAAAATTTAATAAGACACAGAATACATAAAGTAAAATTAGCTAATTTCCAAATAAAATTTTTATATATAAATACATGAAAAAAATCCCAAAGTTGATTTTCTTATGTGTGGAATTATCAACCAAAGTGAACCTGTAAAATCATACCAACTGCTGTACCAAAAATACTATTTTATTTTTCTCAAAATTTAAAATCAACCAGTGTAAAAATATTTAATGATATACAATCATATCTATACATGAGGGAAAAACAAACACTTTTTATCAAAATCATTCTTAAGTGTATGCGAATTAGAATAACACGAAGAAGCATCTAACATGACTCCAGGTTATGAAGAACTAATTAAAGATAATGCAGATCATCCTTTAGTTAGATGGTTCTAAAAATATGTGTAACTGGGGCTGGACAAATCCAGTAATATCTGCTTGCTAATAGACTTAGGAATGTAACCATAAGATTCTATCTAAGCTAAAAGGCAAAACTAACTAAGATATTTTAATAAGGTCACTCCTTATTCTCCTACACCAGAGTTTCTTAGTGGGTTTTGTATGGTCACTTGCATTAGAATCACCAGAGAAACTTTAAAATGCAAATTTCTGGCTCTCGTGCCAGAAATAGCATATTAGAATCCCCAAGACTAGGCTGCAGACTGTAAGCTTGAAAAGCTCTTTGGGTGATTCTGGCAAACACTAAAACTTAAGAACTACTCTTCTAATTCATCCGGAAACTGTGTACTTCATATACTCTTCCAACTGCACAATATTTATAATTCAAGAACAAAATTTACTGCTTGGCTCATTGCCCAGCTCACTTGAGGAATCTTCAAGTTTCTGGAATTATCAAAAGCTTTGCCGATAGAGAAGCAGATTTGTCCAACCTGCAGTAAGAGAAGCTGAAAAGGTTACAGTCAGCATTCTGTGATTTGTCAGTTTGCCCCATGGAGAACAAGGAACACTTTGACTTACTGGTCATGTCTATAAAGGCTTTGCCACTGAATATGAAAAAGAAGAAGTGACAGGAAAAGAGATTGTATTAAGAGATAGCTAGTGGTGAGCAGTTGGAAGAGCAGTGCAGAGGCAGTGGAGGGGGTCAGCAGCAGACACTCAGAGGAGAGCATCGGCAGCAGAGGAAAGACTGAAATCCAAACAATTCATGTAATTGAGTTGTGCTCCCCGTGATACAGGACTGCGTTATGAACACATATAAATCAAGACATCTCGACCAATCACCTCTGAGTGATTGAAGTTGAAAGGAAAGTAAGCATCTCTACTTCTGGTCAAGTTGAAAGTCTAAATACTTCTAAATGCCAATTGACTGAGAGATGTCTATTTTAAGAAGGTGCGCTTCATCACTTCAAGAGAGGCAGCACGAGCTCTAGGGTCATACTGACTTTGTTTGAGCCCTGATTCTACACCTTCCTCAAGTTTTCTTGTCTTTCATTGAGATAAAAATAGTACTTAACATCGTAGATTCTTTAAGAGGTTTAAATTAGTTGATATACGTAAAACAGAACAGTGCCTAGCACATAAGTGGTTGCTGTTATCATTATTATTATTCAAACTAAGAGACAAAATTACGTAACTTGAGTAAAATGACAGCAATCCTAAAGCTCTGGAAGGATGTCGTGGCATTGCAAATAAGGCATCCATTGACACAGGAGTCTCCTGAACAATCTTAGTGAGCTAATAAAATATATAATGACAGCCTGCTTCCACCATGTCACACGTCAGTAAATCGGGTGTCTCCAGTTTGAAAACAAATAAGAATTGACCATCTTTTCTTAAATGTATGTTAATCTGGAGTCAGAAAATTATTATCCTAGACCTTTCAAAAGGTCACATATTTAACCACTTAAAAATGCAAGGTAAATCTTTTCTGTGGGGAAAAGCATTCACAACTCCAAAATATTTGATGAATAAATAAATGGCTGTTGATCTTGAGGGTCTCTTCCAAATTTGTGAGAAATGAAGTTGTAATAGGCTCATCTTTGCTGGTCTTTTTTTGTATTGAAAAGTTTCATCTCCTCACAAGCAAGGTTTAGTGCTCCGGTGCTTGAAATTAGGAAGTAGACTAGTGAAATTTATTTCAGTGCTGTAACACTAATATTTTCCTAATAAAAACCAACTTGTGGGGAGTTCCCTGGCGGTCCAGTGGTTAGGACTCGGTGCATTCACTGCCGTGGCCCAGGTTCAATCCCTGGTTGGGGAACTAAGATCCTGCAAGCCATGTGGCACAACCAAAAAAAAAAAAAAAAATTTCTGTATCCTCCTAACCCCCCAGATCCAGAGACTCCTCCCTCCCTAGTAGGGAGAAATCAGAATTTTGGTCAATATTTTACTATTTTCCTTACGTCTTAACTATGACTGGTAAAAAGCAAGTCCACTCTAACTTTACTTACTGAAAAGTAATAGATGTATGGAAGTTGAGAAATTGCTATCAAAATGCAAAATAAGGGACTTCCCTGGCACTCCAGTGGTTAAGACTTCGCCTTCCAATGCAGGGGGTGCGTGTTTGATCCCTGGTTGGGGAGCTAAGATCCCACATGCCTCGGCACCAAAAAACCAAAACATAAAACAGAAGCGATATTGTAACAAACTCAATAAAGACTTGAAAAATGGTCCACATCAAAAAAATCTTTTAAAAAAAAGCAAAATAAAAGATTGACCCAACCAAAAAAAGGTAAGCTAATGCATAAAAGAAAAATGATGTTGTACTGGTTCTTCTACCTTTTTGCAACTTCAGTGAAACATAATTTCCAAACTCACTTGAGGGTATCAAAACTCTTCGATGGCTAGATATCAAATAGTGTCAGTGAAGTCAAGTGATGGGTATAAACTGATTTTAGAAAGAACATATGAGGTTTTATTAGTGGGTGCATCAGACGTGCAGTAGAGTACATTGCTTCAGCAAATGGTCTCTAGAACCAGGTAAACCTGGGTTTAAATCAAAACTACTCATCAGCTTGTCAGAGTGAACAAGTTACTTCCCAAATAGTCAAGTTTCTTTATCAGCAAAATGGAGATAATTACCCACCTTAAAGTTTGTTATGAATGTGAAACGAGATAAAATATATGTGAGGTGGTTAACACAATGGCTAGCATGCAGTGAGCATTCAGTATGTTTGACAACATTAGAAGCTGTTGTTTTTGAAGCAGTATGAGAAAGATATTTTGAATGCAACTGAAAATCCAAAGCATGTTGATGACATTAGTGAAAATAAGATTTTTTTAAGGCAAGAAATATCCTTTGATAAAGTTGCTTTGGTCTTTGGTTTTATATAGCAACACTTGCCTCCAGAGATAAGGGGTCAAAGAGAAAGTACAAGTTTTCAAGCCTATTTCCATCATGGCTACTGTGAAGCTAGTGCCCATTCAGCCCTAAGTTCCACATTATCTGAAACTCAGAATAGTAAATGATATTTATAATTATCCTAGTCATCAAGAAAAAGTTAAATGATTTCAGTGGCTTTTGTAAAAGGTAGGAAAATGTATAATACCATATATATGTTAAATTTTAGTTCTGTTAACTGTCTAGAACATTCACTTCTTTCAGGCTAATTATTTCCATAAATATGTCTACTCTTGGCTATTCTAAAATATTGCCTCTTAAGGTTGTACTTGCTTTAATTTAAATTATAATTACTTCAGAAGTGACCTAAGGATTTACAAAAATGGAATAAACTTGAAGTAAAACCATTAATTCAACAAAAATCTTCTGAGTATCTTACTCAATGCCCAATGCTGGTATATATAGTAAATGCTCACTAAATGTTAGAAAGAATGGATGAATGAGTAAATGAATGAAAGAGTAATGTGTGTAGGATATAGCATTATTTTAAGAGTGAAGGCTCTGGGACCAGACGGTTGGGTATGAATCCTGGCTCTTCTACGTACTATCTTGTCTGTGCACAGACCTTGGACAAGTTACTTAGCCTCTCAGTGCCCAGTTTTCTCATCAGTAAAATTGTGATGATATTAACGGTTTCCTCACTGGATTGTTTGAGGATTACGTAAATGAAAATTAACAAACCATTTATAACAGTGACACATAGTAAGCACTGGTAATTATTTGCTAAAATAGAATAAAAAAGAAATATTAACTATAATTTTAAAGGTAAAACTTATACATGAAATGCCAACACTTTAAAGTCATGTACTACTAATTTAAAATTTCTAGGAATGAAGACTAGCTTGGTAACTCAATTGTAGCCAGCTGATACTGACTCTGCCCATATATCTCATATGCAGGCCTTTACTTCACGGGTTGGTGACCTAGGAAAAGGGGGAGGGTGTCTGAATACAGTCTATAGTAACACTCATACGTTGCTACATCAGATCACATCTTAGCCCACCTAGCCCAAGATTCCATAAGCAACAGTAAATATTCTCTACAAATTGAAAAGGTATTTAGCTCAGTTAAAACAGGTGAAACAGGGAGGGTCTTCTGAGTCTGATGAAATGACCGCTCATTGGTTGTACCTGGGAAGATGCCCAGATGTGCCAGTTTTAGGAGTGGGAATGATCTAGCACAAAATTTACATTCTCCCCAGTTACCATCTGATCAGAAGATCATACAGCTAACCCGGGCAAGAATGTGTTTATCCAGTTTTGAGGAGGGTATTTAGAAGTTCCTCTATGCTGGTGAGTTGGATATTTGAGTATCAAACAATTTCCGAGGGCATTTCCAAGGGTAATCGCTTTTCAAAATGTTACCAAAATGCTACATTTTAAATAGTCAAGTAATAGGTCATTTTATCTTCTAATCTTTGAGGAATTAAGATGTAAAAAAATCTTTCTCTGACATAACAGAATAAGTGGTACTATTTAGTCAGCTGTGCCCTATTTCATTAAAATTTTTGTTTATTTGATATGCTAGGCTAAATTTAGAGTGGCAAAACACCTTAAAATAGAGTGTTTTCACCTGTTTTAAATAACATGGCTAAATGTCTTCAATTTGTAAAAGAAAAAAATGTATTTTTTTTTTTATAAAATCTTAGGCTACACGGGCTAAAATATGATCTGATGTAGCAATTCCTGACTGTTACTCCATTCTAGATCTAAATACAATTTCTTCCTTAAGTTATGTCTTACATCCCTACTTTAAAAAACAACTGAACAACAAAGTGATACATTCTAGACTAGGCTGGTTTATGTACAGACAGAACTGAGACTTAAGAACAAGATTGTATAACAAGTAAATAAAAATATTTGCCGACATCTCACTGTATGCTTTAACTATCCGCACATCGTTGAAGATGTAAGCTAAATATAATGGAAGATAAAAGGATTAGTTTAAGTGGAAGAAAGAAGGAAGCTGCTCCAAATTAGTGAAATGCTTTCAGTATCAACATAGAAGCAAAAATGAGTGTAGTGTCCGGTAACAGCATGGTCTGCATGGGATGGAGGACTGTTGTGAAGCGTACAGGTGGACAGAGGAGATTAGTAGCATTCTTAATTTATTATCTGCAATTCTTTATTATTTGGTGTCTTTAGCATTTACTTGACACTTACCATGTTTTGCCCAGGGTTATATGTTGTCTTTATGCTTCATTTAGCAAACTGAGTTATAAGTGGTTTTAGAACAAATGCCGTGTCTTATATTTCTTTATAATTGGCATAGTATTGACTCCAGTGTCTTGTACATAGTGTGTATAAAAATAAATTGACATCTATCTATTTCTAAAACGTTTATTAGGAAGTTTTGTTTTCTTTATCATCAGCAAATATTTACTGAGCACCAAAATGATTTATGGAACGTACTAGGATTAGGATTTAATTATCCCTACATTAGGGTTTAATTATACCTACATTACTAGGAGCATTCATTCATATAATGAATTTATTGAATTCACTTATTCAATGAATTTTTTCTTTAGATCTATTTAGTGCCAAGTATCAGGTACTGGGCTGCTGAAATACACTGAAAAATGAACTGTCTGAGTTCCATTAGAGCAAACAATTTCAATATAATTTATATAATGGAGATATAATAAAACCCTGAGAAAACACTAGAATTGGCGTCCGAAAGTCCATGATGTCAAATGTAATGTTGGTATACACACTAACAAACGTAGTAAGGTAGATAGCTGGGGGGAAGCAGCCGCAAGGCACAGGGATATTAGCTCGGTGCTTTGTGACAGCCTGGAAGGGTGGGATGGGGAGAGTGGGAGGGAGGGAGACGCAAGAGGGAAGACATATGGGAACATATGTATATGTATAGCTGATTCACTTTGTTGTAAAGCAGAAACTAACACACCATTGTAAAGCAATTATACCCCAATAAAGATGTTTAAAAAAAAAAAAAAAAAAAAATGTAATGTTGGTTCATGAAATGATGTGCACCCTTGACTTTTCAACTTAAGCAACTTGGTGAATAGTTGTACTCTTTACTGAAACAGGGAAGACTGAAGAAGGAATATATTTGATAAAAAAGATTAAGTTCAGTTTGGGACACATCATATTTGTGATATCCTGTGTGACAAGTAGGTGATTGGGTAGATAGTGCTGAGTTCAGAAAAGTAGCTTAGTTAGCTAACTTAAACTTAGAGATGTTTGGCATATATACATATATATGTTTGCGTATGTATGTGTGTTTATATATATAGGTGTAAATATTTGTGTATATATATTATTTTTAAGGTAAGATAATTTCTTCCGTTAGTTCCATTTTCTCTATGAAGTGTAAGGAAAAGGTTTCTGCTAAGAGCAAAGCAAAAGGGTTTGAGTAGCAGGAAGGAGTGCGGTGGTTATTGTGGAGAGTGGGGAGCAGGTGTGAAGAGTAACCTTTGTGGCTGATGACAGTGAATTATAATGGAACCAGTGTGTCCTACTGAATTTTGTTTTCTCAGCAATGCTCAAGCGTTGAGATGTAGGCATAGAAGAAATACATCGTAGCCTTCATCAAAAGGTTCTGCCGGTTGGATGCCATATAAAGATACTGAAAAAGCTGAGGGAATTTGCAAAAGCGTGATTGAAATGATAGGCTATAGAGTCTAAGCTAGTTAAATATAAGTAAAGATGAGGGGGCTGATAATTGGCGAAAAAGTGAGGAAATTAAAGCTCTCGTAATACTGAAAAGTGAGAATACCTGATGAAATGAGCTAGAAAGAAAGGAGATAGAAAGGCCTCATAGCAAATTTCTGAATAAAGTTGGGATATTATTTTCCCCATTTTACATAATAGGGCAGCTGAGACACAAACTACTTTGATTACTCAGTTATAGCGTGAATAGTACACTACATCTTAAATGTGAGTCTCCTGGTTAAATTCAATTGGCTTCCCAGTAGATAATTATTTTTCTTCCTAGATATGCAAATCATAGATATTCTTTGTTCAAGACTAGGAATCCTTGCCCTTAATAGAGTTGAAATACATATGTCTAAATAAGTATCAAAATAGAAAAATAGATTGTTCATTTTAGTGCATGTGTCGGCCTCATCTTTGTAATAACTGTTTGCTGAATATTCTTTTACTGCTTTATATTTTCACTTTCACTGTATTTGTTTTACCTTTTGAGTGTCGTATTATAGTTGTTATTTTTAGTATTAAGCTTAATATTTTGTCAGTGATAGCATTTGATTGCCTTTACAAGGTTTTTGCACTAGTCCATTTTATTCACAGCACAACAGTAATTTCATAATTAATATCAAAGGGATAATTTACATAGGAAACTACACTTCATATCAAATATTTTTGCTGAAATCTATCTATGCCATTTTAAACCAGTTATCTAGAGCTGCAGCATCCAATAAAAATATAATGTGAGCCAAATTTGTAAGTTCAGATATTTGAGTAGACACATTAAAAAATTAAAACGAGCAGGTGAAATTAATTAAATAATATTTTTTATTTAATCTAAAATATCCAAAATATTCTCATTTCAAATTTTAATTTATATAAAAAGATTAACACATTTTATTCTCTTGGGGGGTGTACTAACACTTCTAAGCCTTGTGCATATTACAGTGTATAATTTATCTAAACAGTGTGTATATGACACAGTGAGCCTCAATTTGGAGGAGGCACATTTCAAGTGTTCATAAGCCACATGTTGCTAGTGCCCATAGTACTGGGCAGTGAGATCTAGAGCCTTCGAAAAGTATAATTAAGCAAAGTAATACAAAGTCAAGCTCTGTGTCTATTTCTCCGGACAAAAGCATGGTTTAAGAAATCTTGGTAAGGAAAGATACATATTTGTTAGAAGAAAGAAAAATAGTTCTGTTTTAAATAAACAGACTTTCAAATTGCTACAAATTTCTGGTCCCTTTTAGAACAACTTTATTGGTAAATCCTCTTTACCATAACTTTTTTCATTAAACTTTTTATATATGCCTACTTGCAAAAATATGTGGCATAATTGTGTTTATTTAGATAAATTTGACTCTAAATGACTAATGATAAATCTTGGGCAATTTAATAGTTTCATAGTGTATTAATTTATAATGTTATCATTATAAAGTTCTGAGGATTTATAATTTCCATTTATGGAACATAAGAATTTTTAAGTATAAGGATTTAATCCTGTAGAATGTAATAAATGTTACATTTTAAATTTACATTTTTACATTTAAAATTTAGGGTTTCCACTTAATGACAGTTAGCAACATTATTGGTTTCAACTTATAAATTCAAAATCCTATTATAAAATAAATATTCAGTGTAACATGAAATATAATATAAACACATCTGTTTTTTATATGCTTATAACTGAATACTGTAAGAAATGTCGAGGTGAAAAAAAATGCTTTGTATTCTCATTTGTGCATGCAATTCATTATTCACTCATTCAAACATGAGTTGAAGTGGCAGGTTATGTTCATTAAAGAAAAGAACTTAATACTAGGTTAGTATCCATGAAAGCAGAAGTAGCCAATAAATAAACTGCAGAAGTATGTTTGAAACATGACATTTACAAATTGCTTAAATTCTATTTATCTTTATTATTTCATTTTGATGAATAGATATTATCTACGTTATTTTCTAGGCTTTGGCTTCTCAAAGTTCATTTGAAAATGAAAGTGTATTAGTTTCATAAAGTAGCTAAGTGCAGTGGAGGTAATAATATCCTTGAATTCATTTTTGTTGTTAGTTTTCAACCCACACTTGAGAAAATAATACTTTAGTGTTTCATTTGAGCACTTTTGCCACAAATGTGCCCAGGTTACAGTGGAGACCCCGGGCATTATTTTAAAACCTGGACTCTAGCAGTGGACAAAAGAGATAAAGTTCTTGCCCCATACAGCTTCAAGTGGAAAGGCATAAAATAAAAAGATGAGAAAACTAAAGTTCAGAACAGGTTAAGAACTATGCTCAAAGTCATGAACTATTAAATGATAGAAATAGGATAGAAACCCACGTCTGACTGACTGTGAACCTAAACTTGCATTTCACCCTTTAATGAAATGGCCACATTTTGTTGCCTTGAATAAATCACTGATATTGTTGAAGTACATATCTACCTAAGAATCAAATATAAAACTTTTCCTCTGAGGGACCATGACCTAAGCTTAAGAGAATCTGAAAAGTAGAAGAACTATACCTCCTTACCCCAATATGAAGAATTAGGCCCATTTCAAATCTAATTTGCTTTTCTTTGAAGCATGTTGAACAGTAACTCTCTTAAAATACCTTAATTTTTGGCAAGCAAAATGTAAAACACCTAAAAAATCATTTTGTTGATTACTCCAACCGAAGAAAGTGTATAAAATACTGACACTTAGAGAAGCATAGATTTATTCCTAACATTCACACTGTATATTTTGCTTTGTTTGTTTAATGAGGGCAAAGATGCAATACTTAATACCTTACATTTATATCAGAAATTCTAAATATTAAAGAAAGCATACTTTAGCTCAGAAAAATTTAGTAATGCTTCTTTTTTTTTTTACACTGCATGGTTTTACCATGTTATTCTTTGTCTTTCAGTTTTATAATAATTGTAGGAAAACTTCAAAAACCATGCACTAAACTAAAAAATGTCCACCTAACTTCTCTATGTTAGCCCCAATTCCAGTGGATTTTCTAACCTTAAAAGACTAGCATTGTGTGTACCGAGACATGGTTCCAGAACAGAAACCCACAATCTTTGTAGAACTGATTGACTTGGAATCTAAAAGGAAAAAATAAGTTTAGATTTCTAAGAAGCTGAAGGCTTTCCTCTAAATGGTTCCAAGGAAGATTCAGTATATATGACCAAGGACATCTTGTCATATTACTGTCATTGTAATCGGTGAAGGAGATTATAATCTTTCTGTTCTTGATGATTTCTGAGTGACATGTAAAGCAAGCTTATACTTGGTTAATGATGACTGGAACATTATCTACATGCATAAATACAAGCTAAGCAAATATACTAAATTAAATCATGTATTTGCACACTTTTACATGAGAGAATAATAACATTTTCCTTACGGTGAACAAAGAGATAATGTCGGGAATTTGAAGACATTCGGTTTATCAACACTGCATTTAATCAAAGAGAAATTACCAGTATTCAGTAATACTGAATACCAGTAACCGTGGTTCTTGACAAGAAGTATTGTTATTTTACTGGGCCCGTGATGGTCGGACAGATATGGCCACAAGAGGAGACACAGAAGGGGCTCAGGAAAACAAAGTTTATAATAAACTTTGTCCCAAGAAACAGGAGGCATGCCACTCCAAGCAGAGCCATGTGGGAAAGCAGCAGGGTAGGTCAGGAGGCAGAAGGGGCAGGAGTGAGAGAAAAGTCAAGGACAGACCTTTATTGGAGGGGCAAAAAAAGACAAGCTAGGGCAGAGTAAACAGTTGAAGATTAGCTAGTTTGAATAATTTCTGCAGGCTGGGCTTTGGGTTATAGGGGTGGTCTCTAGTTGCTTTGTACCAGGCCCTGGAATGATTTAGGGCAGGGAAATATTGTTTTGGTGTAAATGGGCCAGATAGAAGAGGTTTGTCTCTGGATTTGGCTAATTTGCATATCAAAGGCATGCTCCAGGCTGAGCCCTTTACTGTCTCTAAGAATTGGCTTGCACCTGAAGGGGTGATCTCTCCCCAGCCAGGAAGGTTTTTAAATTGGCAAAACATCATAATATCTTGAAAATAAAAAATATAATCAGTACACATACACGTGCATGCACACGCACGCACACTATTTTTTAAACGTTTTTATTGGAGTATAATTGCATTACAATGGTGTGTTACTTTCTGCTTTATAACGAAGGAATCAGTTATACATATACATATATCCCCATATCTCTTCCCTCTTGCGTCTCCCTCCCTCCCACCCTCCCTATCCCACCCTTCTAGCTGTTCACAAAGCAAGGAGCTGATCTCCCTGTGCTATGCGAATGCTTCCCACTAGCTATCTATTTTACATTTGGTAGTGTATATATGTCCATGCCACTCTCTCACTTCGTCCCAGCTTACCCTTCCTCCTCCCCGTGTCCTCAAGTCCATTTTCTAGTAGGTCTGTCTTTATTCCCGTCTTGCCCCTAGGTTCTTCATGATTTTTTTTTTTTTTTTTTTTTTTAGATTCCATATATATGTGTTAGCATACGGTATTTGTTTTTCTCTTTCTGACTTCATTTGGTATGACAGACTCTGGGTCCATCCACCTCACTACAAATAACTCAATTTCGTTCCCTTTTATGGCTCAGTAATATTCCATTGTATATATGTGCCACATCTTCTTTATCCATTCATCTGTCGATGGACACTTAGGTTACTTCCATGTCCTGACTATTGTAAATAGAGCTGCAGTGAACATTGTGGTACATGAGTCTTTGAATTATGGTTTTCTCAGGGTATATGCCCAGTAGTGGGATTGCTGGGTGGTATGGTAGCTCTATTTTTAGTTTTTTTAAGGAACCTCCATACTGTTCTCCATAGTGGCTGTATCAATTTACATTCCCACCAACAGTATATGAGGGTTCCCTTTTCTCCACACCCTCTCCAGCATTTATTGTTTGTAGATTTTTTGATGATGGCCATTCTGACCGGTGTGAGATGATATCACATTGTAGTTTTGGTTTGCATTTCTCTAATGATTAATGATGTTGAGCATTCTTTTGTGTGTTTGTTGGCAATCTGTATATCTTCTTTGGAGAAATGTCTGTTTGGGTCTTCTGCCCATTTTTGGATTGGGTTGTTTGTTTTTTTGTTATTGACCTGCATGGGCTGCTTGTAAATTTTAGAGGTTAATCCTTTGTCAGTTGCTTCATTTGCAAGTATTTTCTCCCATTCTGAGGGTTGTCTTTTTGTCTTGTTTATGGTTTCCTTTGCTGTGCAAAAGCTTTGAAGATTCATTAGGTCCCATTTGTTTATTTTTGTTTTTCTTTCCATTTCTCTAGGAGGTGGGTCAAAAAGGATCTTGCTGTGATTTATGTCATAGAGTGTTCTGCCTATGTTTTCCTTAAGAGTTTGATAGTGTCTGGCCTTACATTTAGGTCTTTAATCCATTTTGAATTTATTTTTGACACACACACTTTTAGACATTAATTTTTTAATACCCACTAAAATTGAATTAAGAAATACAAAAAATTTTCACTTGGAGCTTCGTTGTTTAGAATTTTTAAATATCTGTAATCATTGGCCTGTCAGTATGTGCTATTGATGAAAGAGCTCCTTCTTGGCTTTTTATCTCTAAGCCCAGAACCCTCATTTTCTCCCGAGCAAACAAGGACCTGGTAACTGATAACAACACTGTCTCAGAAAGCACAATGTGCTCTTCTTCATTGACAGTTCCACATCCTATGGCCCAGTCTCCTGAGCCCTGCTATCTGTTAAAGAGGACAGATGGTAAAAATGGCTATCTTTTCTGATAACAAAGGCTTTACTATAGCAGTAATGCAAAGCTCACTAAAAGAATAATGTGTCAGGTGACATGATGCCACAAATTCTAAGAACTTGGAACAGTGGAAGTTATTTCTGGTTCTCTACAAATTATTTTACCTGACTCCACACATGCTAAGAAAGATAAAAGGGCAAGAAACAACTTCTTTTTGCTCAGTTATTGTCAGGCAAGTATAAGGAAAACATAGACAACTTCAATAAAGCAACCTTGTTTCTAAATATAAAGGTAATGTATGGATAATATATATTTGGCCTCTTGAAAAAAATTCTAGAATGAGTTTTTGGTTTTGTTAATCCTTTGGGACTCCAGAGATTCTGGTAGATCCTTCTATATCAATTTGAAAGATTGATTTTTAATTAGATATGGGAGTTTTATAGATAATAATTAAATTTAATCAAGATTTATAAGTTTAAA
This sequence comes from Phocoena sinus, assembly GCF_008692025.1. Classification (NCBI taxonomy): domain Eukaryota; kingdom Metazoa; phylum Chordata; class Mammalia; order Artiodactyla; family Phocoenidae; genus Phocoena; species Phocoena sinus. The sequence goes on from NC_045779.1 coordinate 47,386,421, forward strand.
GTATGTTTGATGCAATGTGATTACAAATGATGCAATGTGATTACACAAAGTAGAGATTTTTTTTAACTTGGATTTGATTTGTAATCAAGTTTTTGAAAAAAAATCTGAGTATCCACTATTTTTCAAAATATGGAACTAATGTACTTTGTACTTTAGAGTCTGAGGAATTAATATCCTTAATCTATAGCCATTTATACATTTTGAAACTCAACATGTAGTGATTTTATTTAGGTTAAAGTTACAGTCCAATAATATTTTCGTATCATAGTTTAGCTTTCAGTGTTATTTTTAGCAGCATAATGTGAATTTTTATGTAGTGTAATCATTTCAGTAGTGTAGAATATTCATTATTTGTTAAATACTCTACAAAACTTGGTACTCTGATTCTAGAGCTGGATGATTAGCAAGAATAAATCAAGTTCTCAGTTTTTGGGGGTTTTTTTCCCACCAAATTTTAGCAATTGGTGTTCCTTTGATATTAGTAAGAATGGTGAAAAGTGCAAACTGATCCTTGAAGTAATAGGCCAGTGAACATACCTTCTGATAATTTGTCATGTACTTTTTCATGTTATTGAAAGTACTATGTAATCATGTGGTAAAATCAGAAAAGCTGGGCTTCCCTGGTGGCGCGGTGGTTGGGCGTCCGCCTGCCGATGCAGGGGGCGCGGGTTCGTGCCCCGGTCCGGGAGGATCCCATATGCCGCGGAGCGGCTGGGCCCGTGAGCCATGGCCGTTGGGCCTGCGCGTCCGGAGCCTGTGCTCCGCAGCGGGAGAGGCCGCAGCGGTGAGAGGCCCGCGTACCACAAAAATAAATAAATAAATAAAACAAACAAAAAAGAAATTCCAACAAAAAAAAAAAAAAAAAAATCAGAAAAGCTGACATGAAAATGAATTAGAGGGAAGTCTATTTCTGCCTAAAATATTCACATATAGAAATAGTGAGGTTAGTTGAAAAGTACAGGTGAAACAATAGAAAAATTTAAGGAGATTATACACACATTGAATTGATGGGTTAGAATTACGGAATTCTGGAAACTTGTGAAGGGAGACATGTTATTGCTTAAAATACATATATCAAGGGAAATCGTGGGGAACAATAGGCAAAGCTGAATTAAAAAGAAAAAAAGGGCTTCCATGGTGGCGCAGTGGTTGAGAGTCCGCCTCCCGATGCAGGGGACATGGGTTCGTGCCCCGGTCGGGGAAGATCCCACATGCCGCGGAGCGGCTGGGCCCATGAGCCGTGGCCACTGAGCCTGCGCATCTGGAGCCTGTGCTCCGCAACGGGAGAAACCTTAAAATTTCAAAGAGATTAATTTTAAAAACCACATTAACAGGGGTATTATAGTCATAAAAATTTGGAGGTTAAAATTACCTTAACAATGATCTTTAACCTCCTCATTTGCTAAGTTAGGAAAAGGAGGACCAATGAGTAAAAGAAACTTTTCTGGTAAACCATTACCCATGTAGTTTTGGATCTAGAAATTGTGATAAGACAGTTTTATTAAACAGATATACAGATGGGTTCCTTCTATTCCCCTTTAATAAAATTCCTCACAGCATAAAAATTTAATGTTTTAAATCAAACTCTTGCACTTGAGTTTTTAAAAAACATTTTCTCCATCTTGAAGGAATTTCTCTATTTCAATAGGAATTTCTCTATTTCAATAGCTGCTTTCTTAAAGGTAAATTGTGCCCTCTAAATCCATAGCTTTTCTTAAATGTTCCTGCTAATTAACTCTGCATCATTTGACCACCACAACTTTCTTGAACCTCATTCTTCTCTTGTTTTCTGTGGAATTTAACCCTATTCTATTTTTCTCATTTCTGAGAATGCATCTCTATTCACCTCAGTCACTCTTCTTTTTCCTAACCTTAAAATATTTCTTGGACTGTCTTCTCAACCTTTTTCATTTCTCTCTTTACACTCTTGGCTTGCCTACTTAGGCCACCCTGGCTTCATCTGTCCTCTCCTGTTCAACAAATACTTATTGACTCCATCTGTTGAGCCCTGACTATTCCCTTGAACACTTGGCCTGAGGGTACAGCCTCCTCTTACTCAGCCTTTCCATCAGGAAATTCCACTGGTTCCGGTGTTGATCATTTCCTAAATCAGTACCACCTGTGCAAACACTATACTCTCTAAGGATCTCAGTTTTCTTTACGAGTTGTTGTGAGGATTACATGAGTTAATTCATATAAAGCACTTGAAATAGCCTCTGGAATATGGTAAATGCTTACTAATGTGAACTATGATTATATCTTATTCCCAGGTCCAGATACTAAGCTGTATAGAAGGTTCCTTCCAGATAACTTTTACACTAATCTTTGCTTTCTATTAGTAATAGCAGTACAGTAGCCTAAAGCCTAAGTTCTTATTTACTTTCCCAGTATTATTGCTATAAACTCCTAATTGATTTTTCCATAGCCAGTCTCTCCTGACTTTGTTACTCAAGACATATTAAATTGTGCTGCTGTGATAAACAACCCTGAATTCTTAGATGCGTAATCAACAAAAGTTCATTTCTGTCCATTATAGTCACTCAGGGACTTAGTCTGATAGAGGCCCTGTCTTTCACAGTCCCGGGGGCAGAGGGAAAGAGAAGTTGGAGTTGAACACCACCGATTAAATGCTTCTCCGCAGAAGTGCTAGGACTCACTTCCACTAACATTTCATTTGTCTCAACAAGTCAAAAACCCAATCACTGTGTGATAGGCAGAGAGAGAAACATACACTTTTGATCTATAAAGTTTAAAATTTCTCCTTAAAGTAAGTTTCTTCAAACTCATGGCAGGGATGGGATCTGTTATTCAATGATTTGATGGAGAACTTATAAATTCAAGAGATAGTAAAGATAGATAGGCAGGTAGTTAGGTAGGTAGGTAGATAGATGGATAGATAGATAGGTAGATAGATAGATAGATAGGTAGACCTAAGAGTTTAAATGGATTTATGAATGCTCAATTAATAAAGCAATCTTCCTGTTCCTTTAATGATCTAGCCTTTATAAATTTGTCACTGTTTAAAGAAGGTAATTATGTTGTCTCCAAAATGTCCATTAATGATATATTTAGAGGTAAAATATTGGGCTGGATCCCAGGGCTCTTGGTGCAACCAACTATGCAATGTTCTCAGACTTAGGGCCGCTCTGCTATAGTATCTGAATAGGCAGTTAAATAAGGGTAAGCAGTACAGGGCATGTATTTATTCCAACACATTCAGGCCTTATCCTGTCTTGACCTCCCCTTATATTAGTATCCTCACCTTCACCCCATTCAGTTAACACTGGTTTTATAAATTTCCTCCAACAGCCAAGCTTCCTTCTACCCCTTGGTGTATGCAGTTGCCCCCCTTTCAGTTTCGAATACTCTTCTCAGCATGACTGGCTTCATCATTCAATACTCAGCTCAATTGTCTCCTCTGCCCAGAGGCCTTCCTTGACCACCCCATTTAATGTTGTCCCTCCCCCAACTTCCTGTCCCTTGTTACCACTGTATTCTATCTTATTTTCTTCAGATCACTTATCACTATCTGAAGTTGGCATTTATTTACTTAATTATTGTCTTTCCCTACAACAATAGGAAGGAAAGATCCGTGAAGGCAGGGACATTCTCTTTTTTTCTCTGTTGTATATCTAACTCCAAGAACAGTGCCTGCCACATAGTGGGTACAAAGCAAGTATCTTTTAAATGAACGATCAAATCCTGGGAGTTGATCGTTAAAGGGAGCAAAATGTTAAAAGGGAGCAAACCTAAAAATAAGAAATAACTCTTTTTTTTGTAAAGAAATCTTTAATATAGTGGCATTTTAGGCATTAGCCAGCTGTTGGGAAAGGAGTTTTGGAGATGACCGGCCTTCTTGGTGCTCCTTAAACTATCCTAAGTGTGCAGTGACCTGCTCTGTAACCAGCAAAGGGCTGCTTCCTATCATGAGACCCAGGACTAAGGAACATTTAAACAGTTTCATTACTAATAACTATAATCAAGGCAGATGTTTTTGACAAAAAATAATTTATTGATTAGCTAAATATTCTTCCCTAACTCTGGACATCAACTTTGTGACATAGACATACACGCACATACCCTCCAACACATTTAGATACTATAATAATACATTATAGTATGTTAATAGAATGCATTTATATACAGTACCTGCAGTAATGTTAAAAATACTAAATTTTAAATTCGTGTCATCTCCAGCAATCAAAGAATTAGCATGAGAAACTCAGTTTTTATATACTCTTCAGAGAGAGATGTTTTCTTGAATGTTTAACTTAATTAGGGTTTCTTGACATTAGAGCTGGTCATTGGAATTTTAGTTATAAGCTAAAACCACATTCTTATGCAGCTATATTTGCATTTTACATGCTGATATATTTGCCAGTACATTAATTAAAAGGGACTGTGTCATACCATTTTTGTATCCCTGTATTTGTGGGGATATATATTCAATAAACATTTGAATAAATAGTTACTACTTTACTAGCCGAAACCTGTAGATGGTCATTTGAGTAAATGAAATACAGCTTATTAAATTGTAATATAGAATCATAATAATTTCAAACTCCACATTTTAGGAAAGAAATAACATTTAATATAGAGAAAATGTTTAGTGAGGTGAGCTTTAGATGGGAGCAGGGTTTGTTACCCTCCCTTCCCCCCTCCCATAAGGAATATGCCAGAATTCAAGAAATGGCACTCGAAATCCAGACCTCCACTCAATGACTGGCAACTGGTGCAATTGAATCTGAGTGATCATAGTGATGGGTATTCAGTGAGCTCTGGGCACCTGCCTCCAGAAACACAGGAATGGGAAGGAAAGGGAATTAAATCTTTCAAGGTGGCATAATGTTTGGGAACTTGGCCAGTCTCACTGGGTTTTTTCCTCCTCTATCATTATTCCTATTGTCTTCTAACTTTTAAGCCCTCTAAGCCCTCTCTAGCACCACTTACTAGCCTAAGATGTTGTAAATAGTCCCACTCAAGTGTCTTTTCTGCCCCTGCGCTGCAGTTCTCATACTCCATTGTGTGAGCTGCTGGGCCCTCTATACTTTATTCATAAAATTCTGAGTCACTCTAGTCTCTAATTCCTTGGGCAGGTTGTCTCCTAACCACCTTCCCAGCTCTCAATAAGATGAAATATTTTTTCATGACTATATTTTATTTACAGTGTTACTCTTATGCTCATACTCTCACAGACTCAGAATTTGTCCTGTGTTTGCTGTTTATCTTAACAGCTAGATGACTCAGTTCTATTCATTCAAACCTATTAAAAATACTTTTGGCCTATAAACTTCATTTAGCTTAATCACATAGCTCCTATAATCCCGTAAATATGCTATTTTAAGTCTTTGGAGAATATTTACAAATATTTTACCTGCCTTTCATTACCTTTCTCCCAATGATAGGTGATACTAGATTTGCCCTTTAAAAAATATTTTGGGGTACAACTTTCAACAACTACAATCATGTCATAAAATAAATCACTTGTATTGGCAATTTTACACATTTCAAGAATACTAAATATATAAAGTTCTTCATTATTTTTCTAATGCCAAAAATTAGAAAACATGCATAAAACAATATTTAGAAATGTGGAAACACTGTGTTTCTTTCTGGAATTGAGCATCCTATATCAATTCCCAGTATTATTGTGTAGTAATCTCTTAGAATTAGCTTGAAAGCCATGGTACACCTTTAGCCCATGGAATGAACTATGCAAATTGAATTATTTGGCCTGTTTTCATCCTTGATTGCTCTTTTCATTTGTCTGATTGTTTTAATTTTTTTCTTGTTACCAATACCTTTTATGTTCATTTTGGAAAAAACAAAATAGAAAAAAAAAGGACATTTTTAAAAAGCATAACTACCAACCAGAGAAAATTAAAACGATTTACTTTTAGCATGCTGTTCACAGTACATCCTTTAGATTTCTTGCTATGACACTTTTTTTCCCAAAGAACATAAACATCCTGAACATATTTTATTTTTCTTTATATTCCCTTAATTCCCCTCTTGTGCAGATAACTAGTAGATCATCTATGAATCCAGGTTTCCTGAACTACCCAGTTTATCAAGAGATGTTCATTTCTTTGTCTATGAATTTCTTTCCGTTTGTTTGTTTGTGACAGTGTGTCACTCTGGGATTTGAATTTACCTGTGTCCCCTAGTAGTAGGGTAAATCCCTATTTGGTATGTGTGCCAGCCAAAGCTAAGTTGCAGATACCTGCTTCCTCTTACCCTTTCTCCCATATCAAGAACATATTTTATGTCAATAAATATCTATTTACAACAGCATTTTCAAAGGTACATTCTATTTTATTGATGAACATAACTTATTTAAACACCCTCTACTGTTGGACATTTATGGAGTTTTACCGTGTGTGTATGTGTTTTACTATTGTAATCAATTCTGCAGTAAATACCATTCTTGCTAAATCTATGAACGTTGCCGTTTTCCCTTAGGATAAGTCCTAAAAGTAGTATTGATAGGTTAAAGGGTAGGCATGTTTTTTAAATGCTTTTGATACATATTGCCATATTGCCCTTCAGAAATCTGTCATTGGTACTACCACCAGCAGTACTGGAAAGTTACCATATTACCAGACCCTTACAAAATTTCTCTTTTAAAGTAATTGATAATGTAATGAATGGGTCTGTGCTTTCTTAACCACACTAAACATTCCAAATGATCGCCCATGTTTACAGATTCTTTACTACAAAGTATTCCTTAAATAAAGAGTCACAAAACTATTAAAATGTTGGTTGGTAGCTTGTTTGCTTGGAGTATTGTTTGCTTATAGTTTTAGGTGATGTCCAAGTGAGGAAAGTAAAGAAAACCAGTAGTGATAGCCTAGCCTCAGTCTCCCTCTCTTCAAAACACAGCACTGGAGAGCAACTACTCGTAAACTCATCCCTGGTGATCTCTAAGCTTCAAGGAGATGAGAAGTAGAACCATTTTACAAAACTTTTAGTAACCTTTTTTGTAGATAATGCATTATCAAAGTTGTTAGGTTGAAGAGAAGTATACTTCTTTAAAACCAAATGGTCATTAAAATACTTATCTGTAATCTGATTTATCCATTCAGTTAGTATTTTATTATATCCTGCTTAATTTTGGCCAAGTTCTTTATGCCCTTATATCCAACCATGAGAATTAAAATGCAAAAATCACAAGGTACAATATTTTGAGAGTCTATCTTTGACTTCCTTGGTAGGTAGTAGATTAGGAGGTTCTTTTAGAAAAGTATGTTTGGGGTAAAAATTCCTACATAACAGGAGTACTAGTTATTGAGACTAGGGAACATATTATTTTGAAAGTCTTAGTCTCAACTAAACTTTGACTTTCCTAGACTATGCCATGCCTCTTCTGACGATAGCATACCATAAAAGTCATACGTTGCATTTTTATGTTCATTTGCCCAGAATCCATGAAACAAGAGATACTTGGGGAGCAAAATGTTTCGTAGTTAAAAGGGACCTTATAGATATTCCAGTTCAGCATGTTTAATGGATGCTTAATGGATGATGATGGTGCTGGTGGTGGTGATAATAATAAGGAGAAGGAGGAAGAGAATAATTTTGGGAGATCTTACGTGTTTCCCATTCCGCTTAGTGCTTTACTTAGGTTTTTTCATTTATTAAATGAGGAAGTTAAGTTCCAGAAAGGGAAACAACTCTCCCAAGATCAGTCAGTAAAGCCAAAGATCAAACCCAGATTTCCTGGCTCCCAGTATAGTCCACTCTCCATTACATAGTGCTGGCTATATGAAAAACCAGTTTAGACATTTGAATCTCAGTTTTAAAATTTATAAATATCACTTCTATTGATGCTGTTAAGTATTTACATATATAATACATGTTGAAGGGCTTTAACCTTATTTTATCTATTGTCTATATTCCCTAATATGAATTTTTATTTACTGAATTTTTACTTTAGACATATTATCCCTATTCTTTAATATAAGAAAGTACAATAAGATATTCTCTTATAAATGAGGAACCTGAGGGTCAAGTAGAGCAATTAACGTTTCTAAAGGAAGTCAGTTAAGTAGCAGCAAATCTGGGATTTAAGCCCCCATCTGTTGCCTCCAAAACTCTTTCTACTTTACTCTATAGTTGCTTATTGAAGAATAGCAAAATTAAACAGTCTTGGAAATGATTGATTTGGGGCATTGTGGAAGTGTTATACAGTCTCCTCTCTTTCTCCCTTGTTTATTTATGCCTCATTTCTTCTTAAAGCTAGTGTGAAGTAATGTGAATAGTACAATTTACTGTCTTCTTTAAAAATTTCATACTAAGTCTTTTCCCTCTTAAATACTTGGAGGAAACGAACATAGGTTAATAAAGGTAACATGTGTTGAGAATTCCCTGGTGGTCCAGTGGTTAGGACTCCATGCTTCCACTGCTGGGGGCCCAGGTTTGATCCCTGGTCCTAACCTTTCAGTAGGTTTTACTCTAGGATAGAGGGGAAAAAATATTTTAAACATTTTAAAATGTTTAAAAAATTATTGCCTTCTGACCATATTGTCTAGAAAACTGATAATGTTTCTTTCTTTCAAATGAATGCAAGAGGAAAATCTTTTCTTCATTTTTGGAATATAAACATATCAATATATGAAAGTGTAAAGTGAAATAAATTATTTTTAATTCAAAACTAATGAAAACATCAATCCCTGTTAGAAAATTTAACAACTATTAGAAAAATCTTACTAATAAAATGAGAAAACTTAAAGAGCCACTCAGCAATAGATGCTGTAATTTTTGCCATTTTTTGTAAAATTTCCCCACTCGTTGAATTTCTCTTTGAAAGCTATAGTAAAGCAAATTCGAGAACAATGCTTTGGAAACTTCTTTCATATGTTATATGGCTGCCTCAAAGTGTATTGCACTTGCATGACAGCATATTCTCTTAAATGAGCCCACTGATTTTTCGCAAATATTTTTTTCCTGTGGCCATGCAAACCAGTGCCTTCTTTGAAAACAGAAAGGAAATCATGTCTGATCTTGGATAGTTACGTTAAGGTTGGCCCTGAATAGTAAAACCCATTCAAGACCATGGTATTTGAAAATTTTTGAGTCCTAAAAATATGTCCCACTAATGATATAATTGAATTATACTCCAGATATTTCATCTAAAATACCTTTTCTGTCTTTTCCTTTTTACTCTTGTCCTCACTTTTAATGATCCATCGGCCTACAGTGTCTTTACATCCAAAATGCAAAGCAGACAAATGGGCATCTCAGGGAAGAACATGACTAAAAGCACCAGCATCAGCGGAGACATGTGCTCACTGGAGAAGAATGATGGCAGCCAGTCTGACACTGCAGTGGGCGCCTTGGGCACCAGCAGCAAAAAGCGGCGCTCTAGCATTGGGGCCAAAATGGTAGCTATTGTTGGTCTCTCCCGGAAAAGCCGCAGTGCTTCTCAGCTCAGCCAAACGGGTAGGCATTTTTATGTTACTCTTTTGACTTCCTAATTGAGTTGTAATTAATTAAAATACATATTCTTTTCTCTTATTTATTCTGTCTCAGTAATGTGTAGATGATGACATGTTCCAGAAGGAAAGGGGCATATTTTAAACTAGTTAACTTTTCCGAAAATATAACAATGACTTTGTTTTTCAGTGATCGGTGAACCTGCTTCTCAGTGAACCTTGGTAACTGTTCTTGAAATGCACTTAACGTCTTTTCTCCTCAGAGAGGAGTTAAGCTGTGGTCCTCCTGATTGTCAGTTGCTGGTCCTCTGTAAATGTACTCTGATCTGTGAGATATTTACTTTTCTTTAGGTTCCTCAAGTTGGAACCAGCCAAGTTAATTTCCACTCCCAGCAAGTTACCGTGATGAAGATGACACCACATATTTTGTGTGAATAATATACTTCATTTATTGCTGACAGCCTAACTTCTTTTTCAGTTTGTAAGCAGCATTTACCAGTTGTATCAATTTTCTCACTGCAGTTTTTATTTCCCTGTTAACACTTCAAGCAGCAATATTCTCCAGCAGCAGGGATGGAGGAATTTTCTGCTGACAGGGAAGATGCTCAAAGCTTTGCTACTTTAAAATTCAGTCTCAAATCACATCTGCAAAAATAAATTAGATACCACACTCCTACTCAGAAAAGCCACTGTTAGTAATTAAGAAATTTGTGAGTCAAAGCAATGCCTTTTTTCAAATGGGTGTTGATAATTAAGCATTAAGTCCCTGGTATCTTGGAAATAATAGCGTATCTTCTACTTAACACACAAACAAAAGCATATAATATGGTGTTTCTTTTACAGCAAATAAATTATAGGCAAATGGATTAAATCTCATTTGTGTCTGAATACTAGGGTTCTGGTACAGAGAAGCCAGGGCATAAATCTACAGCACAAAAGAATTTAAGGATATGTTAATTCCTGGACCCGGCTAACCTTGGTTTTACAAACTGTAACAGTGATTCTGGAATTTGAGCCTTATATAATAGTATTATTTTGAAATAATTATTTGATGGCATTCCTTATATCCTCTTGTAACTTACTATATTTCATGTGATTATGTTAGAGTAATTTTTCACTTGGTGTTTTAAAATGTTACTTTGCATTTTAATATAGAATTAGAAATTTAATTTATGGACATAGAGGTCATATTTAAAGGATTTTTTAAATTGCTAGCATTTATACATAATTAACTGTGTCGTGCTAAAATGATAGATGTTGGCCTTTTGAAATTGAGAGGTTTTTTTCTCTCGCAGTTAGAACTTTATTTATTGCATTTTTCTCTTTAAAACTTACAAACATTTGTAAACCCAAAACTGCTCTAAAAAAATAAAGTCTATTAATCTAAAAAATGAAGAACCTAAAATAGACACTGATAAGACTACAAGTTAGAGAATGTGTGGTGTTAAATGAAATAAATAATTCTATTCATTCAGGGGTTTGAGCACTTACTATGTGCCAGGCACATGGAGAACACAGATGAATAAGAAATCATTTATAACCTGAGTTGCTTATACTCTAGTAGAAGATAGATACTTCAACAGATTGCTTCAAGATCCTATGTCAGTGGTAAAACTAGAGTTACATAGAAAGTGCTGAGTGCTCAGAGGAGGATTGTTTGAATTCCAGGAGTGAATACCTGGAGGAGATGTTGCCTGATCCAAGGCCTGAAAAAAGAGTGATTGCAAACCAGGTAAAGGACAATTAGAAAGGTGTTCCAGATAGAAACCGTAATGACAAAGGAATGGAAGTATTACATATACAGGAATGATAGGAAATAGATGTGATTTTAACAAAAAATTTTGGACTGAATGTGGCTAGAGGCAAGGTCGATAGGTCATGGAGAGTCTCATAGACCATATTAATCTGTAGGTGATAGGAAGTTTTAAAGGGTTTTCAGTAGAGAATTGATATGGATAGATTTGCATAATATATATTTTGTAGGCCATTCAGGCAGCCATTTACTTATCTAACAAATATTTTTTGAGCATCTACCATATGCTGTATTCTAAAGAAAACATGGACAAGACAAGATCCTTCTCTTGGAGCTTATATCTAGTGGAGCTGCAATAAAGAAGTAAACCTAAGTCAGCATCTGGTAAAGAGGATTTTAGGATGAATTAGCAGAATAGTACAATATTTCAGATAAGAGATAAGATCCTGAACTAAGTGAGTTGTCAGTTATAATAAAGATAGAGAGGGGTTGATAAATTCAGGGGATTGTTAACAAGCAAAATTAGTAGTCAGTCACCCGATTCATTCATGGGTCGGATGTGGGGAGGTGAAGGAGAGAAGATTCTAAGGTAATCCCCATATTTCTGGCTTAACATCCCTGGATGGATGGTTGTGGTGCTATTAATGGATATTGGAAGTATAAAAGAAGGAATAGGTTGGGAGAAGGAGAGGTGTCAATTTAGGATACTTTGAATCTGAGATATCTATGGAACATCCAAGTAGAAATGTCTAGAACGTATTTAAATAAACTCTTCTAAAGCTCGTGTCAGAACAAGAGACATAAATCTGGGAGTTATAACGTTTAGAGGTTGCTTGAAACCATGAACATGAGTGAGACTGCCCAAGAAGAACACTGCAGATAAAAGAGCAGTAGGTGAAGGCAGTGCTCTGTGGAAGGTTAACCTTTTAGAATTGGACAGAGGAACAGGAGCCAATGAAGACCAAGAAGAAATTATCATGAAGAAAGGACAAACACTCTGAGAGAGTAGTGTCACAGAAGCTAAGAGTATAGAACGTTAGAAGAAGATGGTCAGTATTTCTCAATGATCAATTTCATGTCTTCATAGTTTTGGCATTAATATCCCATATATCTTTCTTTGACAATATTTTTATTTAAAAATAGAGATGTGTTGACCATACACTGATTTGATCTTTATTGTCAAAAACACTGTGATGTTAGCAGATTTAAGAAATGTAGTTTAGTTCTTTGTTATATCATATAGCCCCTTCTTATGTATATAGCATAGCAGAAAATAACGTGTTCCTTTTTGTTGTTGTCTACATTTATATTCAGTAACATTATAATTGTTAAATTTTTTATCATTCTTAAAATGTGCAGTTGCATTCCTACGTACACAACGTATAGCTTCGACCTACATTGACAATAGAATTCAGAATATCTCTCATTTTAAAGCCAGAGATTAACTGTAGAATAGCCAACAGAGATTGTTTTGTAATTACTGGACTCCAAACTTCCAGTGGGTTTCTAAATTCTGTATTTCTGTGTATATGTCTCAAGTAAGGTTTTTATGTTTTCTTTTCTTAAAAATGCAGTAACAAGCTCTAACAGTGTTTAAAACTGAAATCTTCAAATTTAATACCTAAACTCTTTGATCATATGATAACATTATCTAAAACAATGAATGGATTTATGATGTTGCATCTTACAATAGATCCTTTGTTTTGATTTTTCTGGCCTTTGCATGGAGATCTGCATGTAATTAATTTATAGTTATCATTTAATTAATGATATACCATAATATCTTCAACTTCTTAAAATGATACTCATTGTAAAAGTAAATATCATTTTACCAGTATGGATTTCAAGACCAGATAAAGACTGCTTACTTGACTTCTGAAGAGTAGAAAACTCAGCAAAATGGTATCTTTCTAAAGAATGTCGAAATTATTCTGGATTATGATTATGTATGATTATGTAGGATCAGTAATCATACATAAACAATAATTGATGAAGGGGAAACCATTTATAAAGATATGTTGGTTAATACACATAGTAGCTAAGTCATATCTCTCTTCTTTTCCCAGGCTATTTTGTATCCTTCTTTGACTGTTGAGTGGAAACTCACCATTTTTTTTTTTTTTTTTTTTTTTTGCGGTACACGGGCCTCTCACTGTTGTGGCCTCTCCCGTTGCGGAGCACAGGCTCCGGACGCGCAGGCTCAGCGGCCATGGCTCACGGGCCCAGCCGCTCCGCGGCATGTGGGATCTTCCCGGACCGGGGCACGAACCCGTGTCCCCTGCATCGGCAGGCAGACTCTCAACCACTGCACCACCAGGGAAGCCCCGAAACTCACCATTTTTAAAGCTTAAATATATCTTGCTAAACATCACCACCTTGTAGAAAGCACATAGGGTGAATAAGGAGACTTGGATGCTATTGCTTACTCTGGGTTATATAAGATATCAAATATGGCCACTTAAGAAAACCTGCCCAGGGGCTTCCCTGGTGGCGCAGTGGTTGAGAGTCCGCCTGCCGATGCAGGAGACACGGGCTCGTGCACCGATCCGGGAGGATCCCACATGCCGCGGAGCGGCTGGGCCCGTGAGCCATGGCCACTGAGCCTGCGCGTCTGGAGCCTGTGCTCTGCAACTAGAGAGGCCACAACAGTGAGAGGCCCGCGTACCGCAAAAAGAAACCAAAAAAAAAAACCTGCCCAACATATCTGAGTCATAGAATGTTCATCTGACAGTTGGATTTAACACCTGCTGTCCTAACAGAGTTTTTATAAAGGTAATACTTTAAATGTATAAGAAAATGCTTTCAGAACTTAAAAATCATTTTATAGATGTAAGCTATAAATAGCAAATTCAGCCTCATGGGGGATCAGGAATTCTATTTTAGACATGTCAATTTTGAGATGCCCATGAGACGTCTAAGTACAGTCATTATATGGTTAGTTGGATATGCATCCATAGAAGGTCAAGGCTAAGCGTGTAATTTGGGAGTAATCAGCAGGTAATATTTAAAGCCATGGCACTAGATAATATTACTTTGTGTAGCTTGAATCAAGAAGAAAACTAAAGACAGAGCCCTGGTATATGTCAACATTTAGATATCAGGAAGAGAATCCATTAAAGGAAACTTAAAGAGAGAGCAGCCATTAAAGAAAATGAAAAAGAAGAATATGGTATCTTGGAAACCAAAGGAAGAAAATATTTTAAGAAAGCTGATCATCTCTGTCAAGTGCTTCTGGTAGTTCAGATAAGATGAAGATTGGGAGTTGACCATTGGATTTCGCAAGATGGAGGAATTTGGTAAACCTTGACAAACCTTGCAGTGGTGGACAAAGCCTGATTGGAGCAGGTTAACAAAAATGGGAGGTGAAGTAGAGTCCCTGAGAATAATTTCAAGAATAAAAATTAGAACACCTAATACTTATTGAGCACTTTCATGTGCTAGGCACTGTTTTAAGCCCTTTACATGTAAATCATTTAAATCTTACAATGTTATGGAGCAAGAATTAATTACTATTACCCTCATTTTATAGATGAGGGAATCAAAGCAGGCAGAAGGGGAGTAACTTCCCCAAGTTTACTTAACTAGTTAAGGGTCGAAGTTGGGATTTAAATCCAGGCAGTATAGATCTGGAGACTTCATTCTTAATTATTCTGTTATAGTCTAGACCAGCACTGTCCAATAGAACTTTTAGCAGTGTTGGCATTGCTCTATATCTGCATTATCCAATACAATACGGTAGCCAACATGTGGCTACCATACAACCAACATGTGGCTGTTGAGCACTTGAAATGTGGCTTGTGTGACTGAGTAACTGAATTTTAAATTATTTTACGTTTTTAATTTATATAATTTTAAGTAGACACATATGATTAGTGACTACTGTGTGCAAATAGAAACAATTTCTAGGATTTTTGATTAAAAGGGAAATAAAAAAATAGGACTATAGCTTGGAAGAAATAGATCGAAGAAGAGTTTTGGTTTTTTAATGAGAGGGGATACTTGTGGGAACAACTGAGTGGGTGAGAGAGCTTCAGATCCAGAGCTTAAGTAGAGATCAGCTGTTATAACCTGTGGCCACTCAGGAATCTCTGCTCTTTTCAACTTGTAGTAATTTCTAAGCTCACCCAGTACTTTATATTTCCTCTAATTATAATACTTAGTAACTGTAATCATTTATGTATTTGTCTATCTCTTGGCTAGACTGTTTTTTCTTATTTTGTACATCCTTCTCAGTGTCTGGTATAGTATCAAATATAGTGATCTCCGATGAGAGGCCCATGTACTCCTTTGGGGTTCATGATGAAGTTCTCTGGAGGATGGAACGAAAATGGTAGAACTTATTTTTCCTTTTAATCTAAAAGACAAAAAAGAAATTAAGCCCTACCATATTTAATATATGGCTTCACCCTAGTTTTCTCAGTTGGTCTGGATGTCAGTCAGGTGTTGCATGCCTTTCTGGAGGTGTTAGTTTCCTTAACCACAAGAAAATGGGCAAGAGGCTTACAGAGATTCCTGCAATGAAACTGGATTAAGTGTGATACTAATACTGCAACTATACAAAAAAGGTAGTCCTGGAACTTCTACTCCTAGTCAGGCTTTTCATTAGCCACTGATGAAATAAACAAAGTGACACTCTAAGATCTGACAAGGTAGTCACTAAAAAATCCTAAGTTCTCAGGAAAATTAATAAAATACAGATTTATATCCACTATTATTAACAATGAACTTTACCCTACATTTATACTTTATATGATCTATGGTGTTTTGTTATGAAGTTTCTTTTTCAACTATGACATTATTAAAGCTAAGTATGAGAAAACTGAATTTGGAAACACACCTTCGAGTTGCTCTATTTAGTAGCTAACATAATACCAGCTGCAATAAAATATAAACCTTGAAAACTTAGTACAAGAGAAGTTCATTCATTGAGCAAATATCAGTCCAATGCAGTTATTCCCAGTGGGCCGGTGGCCTGCCCTATGGTTGTTCAGAGTTTGAGGCTCTTTTCATCTCGTGGCTCTACCGTCTTCTAGGGCCTTGGGACCCTCTGTATTCAGCCAGCACATGGGAAGTTTTTATGGGCAAGATTTGGAAATAATGAAGTCACGTCTGCCTTTATTTCATTGGCTACAACTCAGTCACAAGGCTGATGCTAGAAAATGGGAGGTTGGGAAATGTAGTCTAGGGCGTGCTCAGGAAAAAGTTTTGTAAGCAAACCAATATTTTTAAAAACTATAATGTACATTACTTCAAACATTCTTCTTGAGAGCATAAAGTCTTATTTTACCATTTGAAATAATGATTTGCAAATATTTATTGTATTTTAATATTTTAAAATATTTGTATGTATTTTATGTTTTCTAAAAGTAAATACATAATTTATAATTTTCTTTTTACTGAAATGGAGGTGGTCTCTCATTGTAGTTCAGATTTGTATTTCCCTAATGATTAGCGATATTGAGCATCTTTTCATGAGCTTATTGGCTGTTTGTGTATCTTCTTTGTAGAAATGTATATTTGAGTCCTTTGCCCATTTTCTTTTTTTTTTAATTGAGGTATAACTGACATACAACATATTAGTTTCAGGTGCACAACATGATGGTTCAGTATTTGCATATGTTGTGAGATGATCACTACAATAAGTCTAGTTAACACCTATCACCTTATATAGTTACAGAATTTTTTTTCTTGGGATGAGAACTTTTAAGATCTAATCTCTTAATAATTTTCAAATATGCAATACAGTATTATTATTACAACATTATTATTAGTCACCATGCTGTACATTACATCCCCATGACTTGTTTATTTTACAACTGGGAGTTTGTACCTTTTGAATCCCTTCACCCATTTTACCAATACCCCCGCCTGGCCTCTAGCAACCACCAATCTGTTCCCTGTATCTATGAGCTTAGTGCTTTCTGTTTTTTTTTAAGATTCCATATATATATCAAACAGAATGATATTTGTCTTTCTCTGTCTGACTTATTTTACTTGGCATAAGCCTGAAGGTCCATCCATGTTCTCACAGATGACAAGATTTCGTTCTTTTCTATGGTTGAATAGTGTGTGTGTGTGTGTGTGTGTATCACATTTTCTTTATCCATTCATCCATCAGTTGATACTTAGGTTGTTTCCCTGTCTTGGCTATTATAAATAATGCTGCAGTGAACATGGAGTACAAATATCTTTTCAAGTTAGGGTTTTCATTTTCTTCAGATAAACACCCAGAGGTAGAATTGCTGGATTATATGGTAGCTCTACTTTTTAATTTTTTGAGCTGCAGCAATTTACATTCCCACCAGCAGTGTACAAAGGTTTCCTTTCCTCCACATCCTCACCAACACTTGTTATTTCTTGTCTTTTTGATAATAACCATTCTACCAGGTATGAGGTGATATTCTCATAGTGGGTTTGATTTGCATTTCCCTGACAATTAGTGATGTTGAGCATGTTTTTTTTTTTTTTTTTTTTTTTTTTTTTAAATATCATTTCTGGTTTTTTTTTTTTTTTTAAGATGTTGGGGGTAGGAGTTTTTTTTATTAATTAATTAATTTATTTTTGCTGTGTTGGGTCTTCGTTTCTGTGCGAGGGCTTTCTCTAGTTGCGGCAAGCAGGGCCACTCTTCATCGCGGTGCGCAGGCCTCTCACTATCGCGGCCTCTCCCGTTGCGAAGCATAGGCTCCAGACGCGCAGGCTCAGTAGCTGGGGCTCACGGGCCCAGTTGCTCCGAGGCATGTGGGATCCTCCCAGACCAGGGATCGAACCTGCGTTCCCTGCATTAGCAGGCAGATTCTCAACTGCTGCGCCACCAGGGAAGCCTGAGCATGTTTTAATGTACCTGTTGGCCATCTGTATGTCCTTTTGAAAAAATGTCTCTTCAGATCCTTTACCCATTTTTAAATTGAATTGTTTGGGTTTTTTACTACTAGTTCTCAGAGTTCTTTATGTATTTTGGATAGTAACCCCTTATCAGATATATTATTTGCAAATATTTTCTCCCATTCAGTAGGTTGCTTTTTCATTTTGTTGACGGTTCCTCTGCTGTGCAGAAGCTTTTTAGTTTTATGTAGTCCCACTTGTTTATTTTTGCTTTTATTGCCTTTGCTTTTGGTATCAAATTCAGAAAATCATTGCTAATATGGATGTCAAGGGGCTTACTGTGTTTTCTTCTAAGAGTTTTATGGTTTCAGGTCTTACCTTCAAGTCTTTAATCCACTTTGAGTTAATTTTTGTGTATGGTATAAGATGGTGGTCAGTTTCGTTCTTTTGCATGTGGCTGTCCAGTTTTCCCAACACTATTTATTGAAGAGACTGTGCTTTCTCCATTGTATATTCTTGGCTCCTTTGTTGTAAATTAATTGACAAAAATGCATGGGTTTGTTCCTTGGCTCTCTATTCTGTGCCATTGATCTATGTGTCTGTCTTTATGCCAGTATTATACTATTTTGATTACTATTGCTTTGTAATATAATTTGAAGTCAGAGAGTGTGATGCCTCCAACTTTGTTCTTCTTTCTCAAGTTTGCTTTGGCTATTTGAAGGGCCTTTTGTGGTTCCATACAAATTTTAGGATTGTTTATTTCTGTGAAAAATGCCATTGGAATTTTGATAGAGATTGCATTGAGTCTGTAGATTGCTTTGGGTAGTATGGACATCTTAACAATATTAATTCTTCCAATCAATGAGCACAGAATATCTTTCCATCTATTTGTGTCTTCCTCAGTTTCTTTCACCAACGTCTAATAGTTTTCAATGCACAGGCCTTTAACCTCTTTTGTTAAATTTATTCCTAGGTAATTTATTCTTTTTGATGCAATTGTAAATGGGATTGCTTTCTTAATTTTTCCTTCCTGATAGTTCATTATTAGTGTATAGAAACCCAATTTCTAATTGGACTGTTTATTTTGTTGTTGTTGTCGAGTTGAAAAATATTTTTATGGCAAAAAAATATAAAGCTGTTTTTTAGATTCTTAAGGGTCATCTGTGTATTAATAACATTTTATATATAACTTACTTGAATTTGTCTGAATCCCATTGGACTTCAAATCCTTGATGGAAAGAACTATATCTCATTTATTTTTATATCTATGGTACCTAAGATGATAGCTGGTATCTACTAAATACTCAATATTTTTTTGAATGAATGAATAAACAATTCAGTGCATCTTTGTTCTAGACAAGAAAAAAAACTATATTCCTCCAGATGTTAAACTGCTACACTGGAGTTTAAAAAGCTATAGATGATCATATAAATATATGTCAAATATTTCTTATTTCTCATCTCATATTCTAGTGTTCTGTTATTATTTTTTATGGAAAGAATAACAGAGCTCTTGAAAGATATTGTTAAGGAAGTATCCACTTACATCTACAAATTATCTTTCATTATCCCTTCTCAAGCCTAAATATTATACTCTTAAATTATTAAAAATTTGCTAATGAATTCTTATGGTATTTTAATAATTCCCCTAAAGCACAGACATTACCATGCATTTATTCATCTCATTAAGTAAACATTTTTATCACTCTTTGCAAGGAAGGCATCTTAGTGGGTGCTATGGAAGACAAAACTTAACAAAATGGAGTCCCCACTCTCTCATAGCTGTTATACTCAATCTTAAAATCTACTAGAAGAAATGAGTTGTAGGCTTGAGTAAATATAAAGCAAGTTGGAACATGATGAGGACAAGCAAGAGGTAAAAAGAATATTCTATAAGGGAGTGTAACAGAATGGAGAAAAGAGATTTTAGAGTTTTAGATACTAGAGCCCATCTCTGCTACATGGGCATGTTACTTAACCTCTCTAAACCTCCATTCTCAGCTGTATAAATAATGGAATCTGTCTTCCTACCTCATGAGGTTGTTATGCGTACTTATGAAAGCACGTAAAACATTGTCCAACAAGTTCTCAATAGATGGTGGCTGCGACTGTTAATATTATTAACAGTTTAACTGTTATTGTTAATATTATTATTATTATATTATCATTAGTATAGCAGTGGAAATGATTACTTTCAACACTGATGCCAAGGTGACAGTTGATCTGAGCCTTGAATTTTAAATGTTGTTTAAACGTGTGAAGATGCCGGGAATAGGCATGGATATTTCAGACATGGGCAATATTAGACCCTGAGACATGGAAATGCAGTTTTTGTATGAGCAGAGCAAAGAGTAGTTGACACTTAGTGGGAGATGACACGAGCAACATAGGTTGGGGCAAGATTACTAAAAACTTAATGTCAGGCCAAATAGTTCAAACCGTAGAGTTGGCAGTAGGGAGCTATTGCAGGATTTGGAGCAGGGTCATGACAATCAGAGCTGGAAAGATTTTGTCAATAAAGACTTGAGATCAAAAATAAGAGACAGTTTTATTAGTTTAGAGCAGAGATGATGCAGGCCTAATCAATGGTGTATTAGTTTTCTGTTGCTGCCATAAGAAATTACCAAAAACAAACTTAGTTACCTAAAACAGTAGAAATCTACCGCTCTGTCCGAAGTCTAGGTGATCTTGGCTGGTTTCTCTTCTCTGTGTCTTACAAGACCAAAGTCAAGGTGTCATCAGTATTGGGCTTTTATTTGAAGGCTCAAGAGAAGACTCTTTCTCTAAGTTCATTCAGGTTGTTGGCAGAATTCTGTTCCTTTCCTTCGTAGGACTAAGGTTTCCATTTTCTTTGACACATGACCCCCTTCATCTTCAAGCCGACAATGTCACATTGAATCTTTCTTGTGCTTCTGATCTCTCTGAGTACCCATTCTGCTGCATCTCTCTAGTCAGAGGAAGCTCTCTGCTTTTAAGGGCTCATGTAATTAGATTGGGCCCACTCAGATGATCCAGGATATCTCTCTGTTTTAAGCTCCTTAACCTTAATTACATCTGCAAAGTGCCTTTTGCAATATAATGTAACGTATTTATAGATTCCAGAGAATAGTGCATGGACATCTTTAGGGACAATTCTGCCTATCACAAATGATGATAGTGGATAGAGATGGAAAAGTGGGGAGATTCAAAGAAATATTGTAGATATATTTTTTAATGTATTATTTACATCCTGTATGCTTCCTGGGAGTCAATGCAAAATGGAAATAAAAGTTAACTTTCACAATTTACACTATCTGACCAAAGAACACATACCAGTTATTAAGATATAAGCTTTTCTTCTAATATAAAATTAAGAAAATAACTTGTCAGTCATTAAAAAGACATAATTAACAATAGCATGAGTTTGTTCATTTTAATTTTCACAAACTGAGATATATAATTTATCATCCTCATTTCACATATTAGAAAACTGAAACTTAGAATTTGTATGGTGGACAGATATACTCAAAGCTGGTACTCTTTATGTGACCCCACTGCTGCAAACAGAATGTTTTAATAACTAGTTCTTTTCATATCATTAAGAGGAAAAAAACATTCTCTTCAAAATAAAAGTTTCTCAGGGAACTACTTTTAATTTAATGTAGGTTTTATTTAATGTAATTGGACATAATTTTAAGATGTAAATAGCCAGAGGATTAGATTGTACATCCTAGCTATCAGTAAAGGCCCAATAAATAACTAAACTATAATGAGTTTAATTGTAAGCTAAGCAGCACATATTAAAGAAAAGAAGTCTTTTAATTTTATTAAAATTAAGTGCTTTAAGGTTTTTGAGCACAGTATAAACAGAGCATAAAAATCTAATTTTAAGTTAAAGGCCATTTCATTAAAAATGAAATACCTGCAACTGTCTCTTTGCAAGTCTTCCTAGTGGGTAAGAGAAAAAGGACTCATCAAATAAAAAGCAGCTACTTGCAAAGAGACAGTTGCAGGTATTTGTTGGAAATGTAATAAAGCCCTAGCTAAGCAGTGTAAAATTCTACTAGGAGTAATCATAATTTGTTTTTTCAACATATGGAAGAAGGTAGGAGTGTTGGCTCATTGCCCCTTGGACTTTGAAACCTCTTTGGTATCACAGACTTTATAGAATGAAAAACACTAAGGCAGAATCTATCTTTCCTCTCTGATGCTGCTCTAAGTAGACAAATCCTTCTAACTTTTTATTGTATGACTTTTTAAAAAAACTGACATTCCTATTCACTACCTTATAACATCTTAACATACTGTTTTTTTTAATTTATTTATTTATTTATTTATTTTTGGTTGTATTAGGTCTTTGTAGCTGCACATGGGCTTTCTCTAGTTGCGGCAAACAGGGGCTACTCTTTGTTGTGGTGTACGGGCTTCTCATTGTGGTGGCTTCTCTTTGTTGAGGAGCATGGGCTCTAGGTACGTGGGCTTCAGTAGCCGTGGCACGTGGGCTCAGTAGTTGTGGCTGGCAGGCTCTAGAGCACCGGCTCAGTAGTTGGGGCGAACGGGCTTAGTTGCTCCGCGGCATGTGGGATCTTCCTGGACCAGGGCTCGAACCTGTGTCCACTGCACGGGTTGGCAGGTGGACTCTTAACCACTTCGCCACCAGGGAAGTCCCCATATTGTTATTTAATAAATATTTATTGAAATTCTACTCTGTGGCAGACACCATGGTATATATTAAGTGGGATCCTCTTCATATGGTATTTATGTTCCAGTGGGAAAGACAGGCCTTAACAAATAAATAAAGTAATAATTAGTCAAAATTACAAAGTTTGCCTTGATGGAAATGTACCACGTAACATGAAAGCATATCACAGGAGATGCTAACTTAGTCTGGCTCATCTTTACATCCACCCTGGCTCTTGCACATAGTCGGGTTTCAACAAATGCCTATTGAATGATATGCATATACGTACAGTGCCCTTCTGTCTTTATGTATGGTTTATTTATGTATGGTTTATTCACATTTATGAATATGGTCCACAAATAATCTCCCTGTGGCATCTGTGTGTGTTTCTGTTAAAAACAGTTGAAAGCCAAATGACCTTTTGAAAAGGGATTTAAATTCAACTGTATAGGATCTGAATTTGTATACTATGTATATTCTGAGGGAGAGAGGCAATAGATACTAGTTTAACTTAGATATATGCTTGGTTGAAAGAGTGAGAAAGTGGATCCAGTATAATTCTCTTACACATTAAAGTTTGGTACTGACATGAGAATGTAATTTCTTTACCTTTTAGTCCAAAGAATAGTTTGGTTTGGTTTGGGTTTGGGTTTTTATTTTGTTCTAGTATGTGAGGAATCCATTGCTTTTTACTTGAAGCTTCATGATGGCTTACAAAATGAGATTGGGACAATAGCTAATAGTGAAGTATGAGATGAGGTGGGGAATATACTGATGAGGCAGTTGACGGTGAGGCAGCATGGAATGCAGAAGTAAGAAAAAATAGAAATGTGTAGAGACAGGGAAATAATTGCAGAAAACCACAGAGAACCTGCAGTGGGATGTGCTCATAACTGAGTCATTTCTACTTCAGCACCTTTCATCCAAACCCTCCTTTCTAAGGGAAAGATAGTAGCAAAATGTAGGAGAACAATGGCCACCAGCCTCCTCTTGTGTCTTCCTCCTTCCTCTGCCAGAGCTAATTTATCCTGAATTAGAGCTATCTGTGTCAAAGGGAAGATGTGTGACTAGAGGTTTCTTACCTCCTCGCAGCCAGGCTGAATTCTTCTTTTAACCAGTCAGTTGTAAAATTGTTTTTCAGGAAGCAGCAGTTTGTTAGTTCTACTTCAATACGTTAAAATAGATTCCTTTAAAAAATACAAATGCGGGCTTCCCTGGTGGCGCAGTGGTTGAGAGTCCGCCTGCCAATGCAGGGGACACGGGTTCGTGCCCCGGTCCGGGAAGATCCCACATGCCGCAGAGCGGCTGGGCCCGTGAGCCATGGCCACTAAGCCTGTGCGTACGGAGCCTGTGCTCCGCAACGGGAGAGGCCACAACAGTGAGAGGCCTGTGTACCGCAAAAAAAAAAAAAAAAAAAAAAAAAAAGCGAATGCTATTTAAGAATCTGCGTTCATTTGACTTCTTTCATTTTAAAAGTTTTCCCCCCAAAATAAGGACATTAAAAATTATTTTGCACAAATGAAAATACCTGTGTTTTAGAAACAAAATAGTAAATGTACTGAACAATGAGAGAGATGGCATACCATATAACTAAATACCTATAACTCTATGTTTGAAAGTCCATTTCTTATTTCCAACTGAAATGGAAAACTGAAGTTTATTTCCTTCCTCAAGGGAGTACAATATTTCTTCTTCCAAATCATATAGCACATGCACAATTTTAAGCCTACGCAGGGTCCTCTCTTCGAATCATGTTCTAGAATTTAATCCAACTTACAATCAAATCGTTTTTTGTTTTATATTTTAAGTGATGAAGACCAAGTGGTTCACATTCTCTGTATAGTTGAATAATATTTTTCATATTTAGATATGAATTAGCCTTCTTATTCTGAGTTACATAATCTCAACTTCAATAAAATTTCCTCACTGACTGCATAATGGACTATTCCTCTTTTTTTTTTTTTTTTTTTTTTTACTATTCCTCTTTTTAATCCTTTCAGTCATATTCAGAATTCCCTGGATGTGTATTCATTCTGCATTTATCTTAATGAGTAGAAACTTGAACTGGAAAATATTATACAAATGTTATATAAACATACTGATTTTTTCATGGAATATTTGTGTGTCAGTAAAATCTTATGATGGCTCTGCTTCATTTTGAATAAGAGAACTGTATGAGTTCATTTAGTTTTAATCTGCTTTATCTTTTTGGTCTTTTATGGTTGCTAATTCTTTATCTATTCTTGGTGTAATTTGATTTTTGTTCCTGTAAGAGTCCCCATTTAGTTTCATTTTGTTTCCAATGAGATATTTAAATATAAGGTCAGTTAAAATTCCATTGCATTTAACTATTGCTTAAAATTTTAAATAGACTATTAAACTAGCACTGAACTTTGACTTTTTAAAAGTATTACACATTTAAAATATTCAGTCAATATGATTAACTGTGTTTCTAATAAAGTAAGAGTGCTGTGCAGGTACTATGGACTACTAAAAAATTATACAAATTATACAAAAATTATACAAATCACAGACACATCTTCAAAAAGCTTAAAATCTATTAGGGAAGATGTGTTAGATAGCATTTCAGTAGCAGAAAATGCTGTAAGATTTCAGAAAGATCACTTCTGACTGGAATGAAATTTTGGATGACTTCTTGGAAGGTTTACGATTTGAGCTAGAATTTGAAGATTAAGTAGCCAGAATTTTAAGATTAATGAAATGATATAGGAGTGCATGTCAAGCATAGAAAGCTTTAGTAGTATAAGTTTAGGAAAACATAGAGTATGCATCAGGGAAATATCAGTGATCTAATTTGACTCAAACTTTCAAACTTTTTTCTAAGCAGTTGGAGACCTTTTAATATTTGGAAGAGCCAGACAGTATAATCTGTAAGGGTGTTCAGAGGGGAGTATGGCATGCTCAAGGAACTAAGCTATGTTCAGGGTACCCAAAGCATAGAGTACAAGAGATAGGGTTGAGATGTGAGGATGGAGAGCTGGGCAGAGGACAGATCATGGAATATCTTAAAAGTCATGTTCAGGAAATTGAATTTTAACCTAAAACTATTGACAGTTTTGCTAAAGGGAGACTAGAGGTAGGGAGAAGCTGCTGGAGAGCTTTGCAGTGATTTTTCAAGGGAGGTAATGGCCTGGACCACCAGGTAATAATGGGGGGAGGGAGGATATGAATGGGCGTGATTAGAAAGAATTAATAGGAGTAGATGGTAGAGGTGAGGCAGTGAGAGGAATCAAAGCTGATTTCTGAAAGTCTGGCTTGAGCAACTGGGTAGACAGTTGTTTTGCTATTTATTGAGGTAGGCAATGAGAACCACTGAGGTTACTTTGATGAATATAAATCTGTATTAGTACTTACTATTTGCCAGGCACTGTGCTAAAAGTTTCATATACACTGTCTTCAATGCATTATCTATTAATTATCTTTAATGTATTACCTAATTTAATCCTGAATAAATATTAGCTTTTAAGATGGAAGAAAGCCAGATCATCAGGGCTTTTAAGGAGGAAATGGGTGGTAGAATCTGGAGGTCCCTGCTATAGAGAAGCTCTAGTTCAGGGGCTGGCAACCTATGGATCAAAGATCAAATTTGGCCATGCTGCTTTTTTTCTCGATAAATAATTTTTTCATTTGATAAAGTTTTATTGGAACACAACCAAGGTCATTTATTTACATGTTGTCCATGGTTACTTTTGTGCTATAGCAGCTCAGCTGAGTGGTTGCCAGAGAAAATAATGTGATCCAAAAAGCCTGTAGTATTTATCATCTGGCCCTTTACAGGGAAAGTTGGCCAAGCCCTTGTCTAGTTTGTTGCAGGTGGGGATCCAAACATGATTTTATCCTCCAAGATGAGAAAAATCTTTTTATGATTGCACTTATAGGGAAGGGATTAATTGAAGATAAGAGAGGAAATGACTAAGTGTAGAAAGAGACTCCCAAACATTTTTATTGGATAATTTAAAAATCTCAAATATAAAAAGACTTTAAATGTCACTTAGTCCAGCCAGCTTTCCATCTGCTGCTTAATTTTTAGTTCTTTCAAACTCCAAAAGGAGTTCTCTACCCTGGCAAAGCTGATCACTCCAGGAGTATCCAGTCAGGAAGTGTTGCTCCCTTGCTGTGAGAGAGTGGGGTTTTCCACTAAAATAACCTCGAAATTTTATCAGTGTCCATACATCTGCCATCTAGCACATTTGTCATACGCTCTGCATAAAACGACAGCTGTCCTGCTTACCACCTCTGCCTTTGATTCACTGAACAATGCTTCCTCTCACTTTTGATCTTCTCATTTTGTTTTTCGGATTAATATAGCATAAGCATTTAAGATTGTAAAACAAGTATAACAAACTCAATACACGTTAAAAGAAAAAATTCTTTGCAGTGTTCCTTATCATTTCTCCACTTTGTCCAGAATGCTATTGGAAGATCCTTGTTTCTTACCCTGTAACCTAGAATTTTTATCTCTGGATTTTGGCAGTCTTTGAGAAAAATGACACGATCATAGCAGTTAAGCCATGCTTCTTCCAGATGTGTGTAGTTTAGCAAGTTCTGTTCTTTGTGGATAATTGTGTAATTAACGTTGAATGCTATTTATTTTAATAAACATCAGATTATGTTACTGAAGTAATAGTCAGTGTGTTTTACTATGAATTTAGTCATGAGCTTCTATATTGTTATGAAACAAAAGTCTGTTTTATACAGAAGAAAAAAGTATAAGCTATTGCTTTCTTAAAATATTTACTGCTGTAGCTTTTGTGACTTTTTGTAATTGAATCTGATTCTAGGACTCTTAAGTTATGCATTATCTGTTACAGATAATGTGTAACATCAAAGGGAACATTTTAGCCATTACTAAAAATGTTTGACAAAAAGGAATCGAATAAGTGAAATTTAAAGCAGACCCTTGTGATAGTTGTTAATAGGTTCCTGAAATCTTTTCTTGGGGATGAAGGTTAAATGGCAAGTTGAAAAAATTTGAACTTAAAAAGGCACATAGGGCTAAAAAAAAAAAAGTTTAGGAATAATGTTAATATATCATCTTCTTGAGATCTGTTTATTTACCGTCAAATTCATTGAGAAAATGCTTTCCCTCTTAAGCCAAATGAAACAGAGCCAAGAGCCACAGAAAGAGAGTAATGGACATTTACTGGAGCACCAGCTATGTTCTAACTTACTAACTCTTTTGATCTCCATATTTGCTCTTCAAAGTGGGGACTATAATCCCTACCTTTCATTTTTTATATGAGGAAACTGAAAGAAGCAATAGAAAGAATGATGGTGAGGGTAGCAGGGGAAGGAGAGGAACAGTGCCTTGAGCAAGTCCTATTCAAAATTGTGAAGCAGGAGAATTTTCTCTGATGGTCTCTGCTTTCTGTTCTCCTTGAATGGACTCCCTTCCTTTCTATAGCTGATCCCCCTTAAATATTTCCAGACTCTTTCACCTTTTTCTTTTTTCAGGAAATAATTGACTACTCATTCCCATTAGGATATAGAACAATAGCTGGGAATGCTTAAAAGCCCTCTACAAGTATTTGTACATTCAGAATTGGAAAATCTTAAAGCAAAGTACCGAAGCTGTATTGTTGAGATTTCAGGCATCAACAAATGGAGAGAAAAGTTTGGAGAGGCAAAGAGTCTCCCTGTATCTCCAAAATCACCCCTATGATGATTATATAATCTTTCTTTTCCATACCCAAGTCCACTTTTGAAGAGCTGCCATTTTTGTTAAGCCAAGTGATGTGTTACCTGCTAAAATATTATGGTTTTAGCATAACGACTTTTCAGGAACTTGTAAGTTGCACTAGCAAGCACAGAGACTTCCCTATTCACATTATTGGAAGTTAAATCCCTCCTAGGTGCAATAAACTTACTATTCCTCAATATGGATTTTGAAGAACAGAGATACAAGGACAAAGAACAAGTAGAGAAAAGTGTACCATCATTAGTCATGTACGGCTTTCACACCTTGGAGGAGTTCTTTCCATAAAGCTTGCAGAAGTACCAACATCTGAAACATCACTGAACAGACCCAGTAATCTCTATAGATCCAGGTTGTGGCACAGTTTCTAGAGGTGACCAGTCACGAATGTATGTTCTCTTCTTTCACTCTTCTTTCCCCTAAAGAGGAAAAAGAACTGAGCCAAGCTGCATATTCCTCTCTACCTTGGGAAAGGAATAAAGTCCGTAGCTATGTTCCAAAACCAGTTCAACTTCTCAGGATGGCAAATTCATTCTCTCTCTCCTCTTGTTCTATCTAAGGCAGGAAATATCTCCATATCAGGAGCCCTTGGCCCTACAGTTTCATATCTGTTACTCTGACTTTCTTACAGCTGTGCTGTCTTGCATTGACCCCCTGGCAACACGTGCTCCCTCCCTTCTAGCTTCTTGGCTGGTTCTGATTCATGGCTTAACCTGTATCTCCAGCTCTCCAGCTCTGGCTTCTTTTCCTGTCTTCCATTCTAAACTCATCCAAAGAACTAAGGTAATAGGTGGATTTCTTAAGCAAATTTTCTTCTGATTGTAATAGCATGCTGAATCAGGAAAAAATCTAGAAACTTTCTCTGATTGGACTATAACACTGACCACCTACCACCACCATTAGTACCACCACCACCATCATCATTCTTGCCAGTCTATTCCCTTACACCAGTCCTGGCCTGGCTTCGTAACATAATGAGCATTTAATTCTGGCTTTAATTCTGCTGCTTTAAGCTACTGGTTTATTTATTCTCTCCTCTTTGATGTTAAATTATA
Organism: Phocoena sinus; assembly: GCF_008692025.1. Lineage (NCBI taxonomy): Eukaryota > Metazoa > Chordata > Mammalia > Artiodactyla > Phocoenidae > Phocoena > Phocoena sinus. The sequence goes on from NC_045779.1 coordinate 47,415,861, forward strand.
GAAGCTATTTCCATAGTAAAAGTAATAGTATCACCATAGCTGTGGAGAGGAAAGGTGAGGCATAATGAAGAGATGCATACACATTATATGATAGCGTTCTTTTTAAACAAATAAATTTATCAGATATTATTAAATGATAGTCGTATTTCTTCCACCAGGCTTTTCAATATTTCTGAACTATATAGAAGTTATGTATACTTTTGAACTTATAACTGAAGGGCAGAAAGCATGTGGTTTTATGTATTACTATTATTTTATCATTAGCAACCTTTACAAATATTTACTTAACTACAAGCAGTATGGTTATTTGACATACGTGAGAAATGTCACAAATTCAACAACTGAGTATATATTGAAATATGAAAGGCCAATATACACATGTGCATAGGACAATTTTATAATATGAGTTAGTCAACTATAATATGTTTAAATATTGGTGAGATTATTTGTGAATGTGAAACTAAAGCAGAAAATGTTGTGACTTTCTTGAGTTCTCATAATAATAATAATATAGCAAAGATCAAAGCTAGTTCTTTGTTTAATAATGTGATTGTGTTGCCTTCGTACTAGGAAAGTTTCTATGTAAATTCATAGCTATTGTCTATATAGTAGCTATTTTCAGAAGGAGTACATCAGGATGGCAAATTTATATAACATACGTACTATCTTTACTTTTTTCAGAACTAAATTGACACCTTGCTTAATAAGATATCACAAATTTATGCCCAATTTATAGCTTTTACATGTCAGTCAAGATGAACTGCTTCTAAAAAATTTTCCTGACATATAATAAATGATTATAAAGTTAAAATAACAATGCTTAAAGGAGATTTCTTCAAATTAGTTACACAGGCAAAGAAGGAAGAACCACACATTGAATACATATGTAAGGCTGTAACAGACGGAGGCAAAGTGTTTGGTAATAGTGTCTCCACAATGCGTTTCTCTCTGGCCCTTGCTTTCTTGGTTCTAGACTTAAAGGAAGATACTAAAACTGCAGATAAGGAATACTAATGATGGACTGGGTCTACCACATGCAAGCAGGCAAGAAACTAAGATGAGCTAGAGTCTGGGAGATTATATTAGTTTTTTGTTGCTACTGTAACAAATTACCATGAATTTAGAGGCTTAAGACAACACAAATTTATTATCTAACACTTTCTTTAGCGAGAAGTCCAGTGTGGCTCAGCTGGTTCCCTGCTTAGACTCTCACAATACCAAAATCAAGGTGTCGGCAGGATTGTGTTACTTTCTGTTGGCTCTGGGGAATGAATCCTCTTTCAACCTCATTTCTTTCAAGCTTATTTAGTTGTTGGCAGAATTTCATTCCATGCAGTTGTGGGAATGAACTTTGAATGGACTCCCTTCCTTTCTATAGCTGATCCCCCTGAAATGCTTTCAGAAGTTCCCATTTCTTTGCTAGCTGTCAGATGGGGGTCATTCTCAGCTTCTAGAGGCAGCCAGCATTCCTTTGTTGGTGGGTACCTTCTTTCATTGTCAAAGCCAGCAACAGCTGGTCAAGTCCATCTCAGCCTCCCAATCTATTTGACCTCTCCTTCTGCCTCATCTCTCCTTCACTTTCCTCTTATTTTTTTAAACTTTTTTATTTTTTGTATTTTAGTTTATTTTTTTATACACCAGGTTCTTATTAGTTATCTATTTTATACATATTAGTGTATACATGTCAATCCCAATCTGCCAATTCATCCCACCACCACCACCACCACCACCACCACCCGCCCCGGACTTTCCCCCTTGGTGTCCATATGTTTGTTCTCTACATCTGTGTCTCTATTTCTGCCTTGCAAACCAGTTCATCTGTACCATTTTTCTATATTCCACATATATGCGTTAATATACAGTATCTGTTGTTCTCTTTCTGACTTACTTCACTCTGTCTGACAGTCTCTGGGTCCATCCACATCTCTGCAGATGACCCAGTTTCATTCCTTTTTATGGCTGAGTAATATTCCATTGTATGTATCTACCACATCTTCTTTATCCATTCGTCTGTCGATGCGCATTTAGGTTGTTTCCATTACCTGGCTATTGTAAATAGTACTGCCATGAACATTGGGGTGCATGTACCTTCTTGAATTATGGCTTTCTCTGGGTATATGCCCAGTAGTGGGATTGCTGGGTCATATGGTAATTCTATTTTTAGTTTTTTAAGGAACCTCCATACTGTTCTCCATAGTGGCTGTATCAATTTACATTCCCACCAACAGTGTATGAGGGTTCCCTTTTCTCCACATACTCTACAGCATTTGTTGTTTGTAGATTTTCTGATGATGCCCATTCTAACTGGTGTGAGGTGATACTTCACTGTAGTTTTGATTTGCATTTCTCTAATAATTAGTGATGTTGAGTACCTTTTCATGTGCTTCTTGGCCACCTGTATATCTTCTTTGGAGAAATGTCTATTTAGGTCTTCTGCCCATTTTTGGATTGGGTTGTTTAGTTTTTTAATATTGAGCTGCATGAGTTGTTTATATATTTTGGAGATGAATCTTTTGTCCATTGATTCATTTGCAAATATTTTCTCCCATTCTGAGGGTTGTCTTTTCATCTTGTTTGTAGTTTCCTTTGCTTTGTAAAAGCTTTTGAGTTTCATTTGGTCCCATTTGTTTATTTTTGTTTTTCTTTCCATTACTCTAGGAGGTGGGTCAGAAAGGATCTTGCTGTGATTTATGTCAAAGAGTGTTCTTCCTGTGTTTTCCTCAAAGAGTTTTATAATGTCCAGTCTTACATTTAGGTCTCTAATCCATTTTGAGTTTATTTTTGTGTATGATGTTAGGGAATGGTCTAATTTCATTCTTTTACATGTGGCCTAGCACCACTTATTGAAGAGACTGTCTTTTCTCCATTGTATATTGTTGCCTCCTTTGTCATAGATTAGTTGACTGTAGGTGTGTGGGTTTATCTCTGAGCTTTCTATCCTGTTCCACTGATCTATATTTTTGTTTTTGTGCCAGTACCATATTGTCTTGATTACTGGAGCTCTGTAGTATAGTCTGAAGTCAGGGAGTGTGATTCCTCCAGCTCTGTTTTTTTTCCTCAAGATTGCTTTGGCTATTCGGGGTATTTTGTGTCTCCATACAAATTTAAAAATTTTTTGTTCTAGTTCTGTGAAAAATGCCATTGGTATTTTGATAGGGATTGCATTGAATCTGTAGATTGCTTTAGGTAGTACAGTCATTTTCACAATATTGATGCTTCCAATCCAAGAACATGGTATATCTCTCCATCTGTTTGTGTCATCTTTGATTTCTTTCATCAGTGCCTTATAGTTTTCTGAGTACAACTCTTTTACCTGCTTAGGTAGGTTTATTCCTAGGTATTTTATTCTTTCTGTTTCAGTGGTGAATGGGATTGTTTCCTTCATTTCTCTTCCTGATCTTTCGTTGTTAGTGTATAGGAACACCAGAGATTTCTGTGCATTAATTTTGTATCCTGCAACTCTACCAAATTCATTGATTAGCTCTAGTAGCTTTCTGGTGGCATTAGGATATTCTATGTATAGTATCATATCATCTGCAAACAGTGACAGTTTTACTTCTTTTCCAATTTGTATTCACTTTATTTCCTTTTCTTCTCTGATTGCCATGGCTAAAACTTCCAAAACTATGTTGAATAGTAGTGGCAAGAGTGGACACCCTTGTCTTGTTCCTGATCTTAGAGGAAATGCTTTCAGTGTTTCACCATTGAGAATGATGTTTGCTGTGGGTTTGTCAAATATGGCCTTTATTATGTTGAGGTAGTTTCCCTCTATGCCCACTTTCTGGAGTGTTTTTATCATAAATGGGTATTGAATTTTGTCAAAAGCTTTTTCTGCATCTATTGAGATGATCATATGGTTTTTATTCTTTAATTTGTTAATATGATGTATGTATCACATTGATTGATTTGTGTATATTGAAGAATCCTTGCATCCTGAGATAAATCCCACTTGATCATGGTGTATGATCCTTTTAATGTGTTGTTGGATTCTGTTTGCTAGTATGTTGTTGAGGATTTTTGCATCTATATTCATCAGTGATATTGGTCTGTAATTTTCATTTTTGTAGTATCTTTGTCTGGTTTTGGTATCAGGGTGATGGTGAACTCATAGAATGAGTTGGGAGTGTTCCTTCCTGTGCAACTTTTTAGAAGAGTTAGAAGGATGGATGGTAGCTCTTCTCTAAATGTTTGATAGAATACACCTGTGAAGCCATCTGGTCCTGGACTTTTGTTTGTTGGAAGATTTTTAATCACAGTTTCAGTTTCATTACTTGTGATTGGTCTGTTCATGTTTTCTATTTCTTCCTGGTTCAGTCTTGGAAGGTTATACCTTTCTGAGAATTTGTCCATTTCTTCCAAGTTGTCCATTTTATTGGCAAGAGTTGCTTGTAGTAGTCTCTTATGATGCTTTGTGTTTCTATGGTGTCTGTTGTAACTTCTCCTTTTTCATTTCTAATTTTATTGATTTGAGTTCTCTCCCTCTTTTTCTTTTATTTATTTATTTATTTATTTATGGTTGTGTTGGGTCTTCATTGCTGTGCCCAGGCTTTCTCTAGTTGGGGGCTATTCTTTGTTGTGGTACACAGGCTTCTCATTGCAGTGGCTTCTTATGTGGAGCACTGGTGCTAGGTGCATGGGCTTCGGTAGTTGTGGCTTGCAGGCTCTAGAATGCAGTCTCAGTAGTCGTGGCACATGGGCTTAGCTGCTCCACAGCATGTGGGATCTTCCCAGACCAGGGCTCGAACCCATTTCCCCTGCATTGGCAGGTGGATTCTTAACCACTGCACCACCTGGGAAGTCCTCCCTATTTTTCTTGATGAGTCTGGCTAAAGGTGTATCAATTTTGTTTATCTTCTCAAAGAGCCAGCTTTTAGTTTTATTGATCTTTGCTATTGTTTTCTGTTTCTGTGTCATTTATTTCTGCTCTGATCTTTATGATTTCTTTCCTTCTACTAACTTTGGGCTTTGTTTGTTCTTCCTTCTCTTGTTCCTTTAAGTATAAGGTTAGATTGTTTATTTGAGATTTTTCTTGTTTCTTGAGGTAGGATTGTATTGTTATAAGCTTCCCTCTTAGAACTGTTTTTGCTGCATCCCATAGATTTTGGATCATCATGTTTTCATTGTCATTTGTCTCTAGGTATTTTTTGATTTCCTCTTTGATTTCTTGAGTGATCTCTTGGTTATTTAGTAACATATTGTTTAGCCTCCATGTGTTTGTGTTTTTTTACATTTTTTTCTTGTAATTTATTTCTAATCTCAGCATTGTGGTCGGAAGAATAGCTTGACATGATTTCAATTTTCTTAAATTTACCAAGGCTTGATTTGTGACCAAAGATGTGATGTATCCTAGAGAATGTTCCATGTGCACTTGAGAAGAAAGTGTAATCTGCTCTTTTCAGATGGAGTGTCCTATAAATATCAATTAAATCTATCTGGTCTATTATGTCATTTAAAGCTTGTGTTTCCTTATTAATTTTCTGTCTGGATGATCTCTTCATTGATATAAGTGAGGTGTTAAAGTCCCCCACTATTATTGTGTTACTGTCAGTTTCCTCTTTTATAGCTTTAGCATTTGCCTTATGTACTGAGGTGCTCCTATGTTGGGTGCATATATATTTATAATTGTTATATCTTCTTCTTGGATTGATCCCTTGATCATTATGTAGTGTCCTTCCTTGTCTCTTGTAACATTCTTATTTTAAAGTTTATTTTATCTGAAATGAGTATTGCTACTCCAGCTTTCTTTTGATTTCCATTTGCATGGAATATCTTTTTCCATCCCCTCACTTTCAGTCTGTATGTGTCCCTAGGTCTGAAGTGGGTCTCTTGTAGACAGCATATATATGGGTCTTGTTTTTGTATCCATTCAGCAAGCCTGTGTCTTTTGGTTGGAGCACTTAATCCATTTACATTTAAGGTAATTATCGATATGTATGTTCCTATGACCATTTTCTTAATTGTTTTGGGTTTGTTTTTTTTGTTTGTTTGTTTTTTTAACATCTTTATTGGGTTTGTTTTTGTAGATCCTTTTCTTCTCTTGTGTTTTGCTCTTGGAGAAGTTCCTTTAGCATTTGTTGTAGAGCTGGTTTGGTGGTGCTGAATTCTCTTAGCTTTTGCTTGTCTATAAATCTTTTGATTTCTCCATCGAATCTGAATGAGATCCTTGCCGGGTAGAGTAATCTTGGTTGTAGGTTCTTCCCTTTCATCACTTTAAATATATCGTGCCACTCCCTTTTGGTTTGTAGAGTTTCTGCTGAGAAATCAGCTCTTAACCTTATGGGAGTTCCCTTGTATGTTATTTGTCATTTTTCCCTTGTTGCTTTTAATAATTTTTCTTTGTCTTTAAGTATTGTCAATTTGATTACTATATGTCTCATTGTGTTTCTCTTTGGGTTTATCCTGCCTGGACTCTCTGTGCTTCCTGGACTTGGGTGGCTATTTCCTTTCCCATGTTAGGGAAGTTTTCGCTATAATCTCCTCAAATATTTTCTCTGGTCCTTTCTCTCTCTCTTCTCCTTCTGGGGCCCCTATAATGTGAATGTTGTTACATTTAATGTTGTCCCAGAGGTCTCCTAGTCTGTCTTCATTTCTTTTCATTCTTTTTTCTTTTTTCTGTTCCGCAGCAGTGAATTCCACCATTCTGTCTTCCGGGTCACTTATCCGTTCTTCTGCCTCAGTTATTCTGCTATTGATTCCTTCAAGTGTATTTTTCATTTCAGTTATTGTATTGTTCATCTCTGTTTGTTTGTTCTTTAATTCTTCTAGGTGTTTGTCCTTTAATTCTTCTAGGTCTTTGTTCAACATTGCATGGATATTTGCCTCCATTCTGTTTCTGAAGTCCTGGCTCATCTTCACTATCATTATTGTGAATTCTTTTTCTGGAAGGTTGCCTATCTCCACTTCATTTAATTGTTTTTCTGGGGTTTTATCCTGTTCCTTCATCTGGTACATAGCCCTCTGCCTTTTCATTTTGTCTGTCTTTCTGTGAATGTGGTTTTCATTCCACAGGCTATAGGATTGTAGTTCTTCTTGCTTCTGCTGTCTGCCCTCTGGTGGATCCAGTTTCCTCTTTTAATACAACTCTATAAATGACTCTTCTGCCTTCCTCTTCTGCTTTCAAGGGCTCACTTAATTACAATGGGCTCATGTGGATAATCCAGGACAATCTCCTAATTTTAACATCAGCACCTCGATCAGTATTTGATTAAGTAACCACAGGATAGGAATCTTAGTGGGACATCTTTGGAATTCTGCCTACCACAGGACCCTAGAAACAGTAAGCTATATTTTATAAATGAGATTATCTAGTTTCAGGTTAAAAATTAACATTTATTTGTTGATGATATTACAAGCATTTGTGAAGTCATATTTAACTGTTCCAATCATCTCTCTACTATGTCTCAGGGAAATTAAGGAAAAAGTTGGACACTCAATCACACATACTTAAAACAGCATTGGACGAGGATCAGTGTGGTGGTGGCAACAGCAGTTAGCAGGAAAACCTCAAAGACTTTCTTGAATAGTAAGAGAAACTGTGCTCAAAATGTGCTTCTCCATGTAGAAATTCTTACAATATTGCTGGCTTGAGAAAACTGGGATTTTATTTTATTAAGGACATGAGTATCTTTGCAGTTGCTAGGGAATAACCATGATAAATGGTAATTATTAGATGTTTACCTGAATTGATTTTTTAAAATTTAAAATACAGTCTTTAATAGTTTCCTTCTAATTGGTCTATTTGTTGTTTGAATTGAGTTTCTTGACTGTTGGACCATAGTCCTGGTATGACTAATGGCCTTCAGGTTTTTGCTGTTGTGTCATTAGACATAGGAAGACTGGGTATAATAATAAGAATAGCTCAGGTTAATCTATAAAAACCCAAAGTAGATGTCTCCTACTAATTAAGAATCAGAATCTTTTTGGTTATATTCTTATTTCAAGGACAACAGACATACATTGTAATAGTTCGGTAATAGTGACTATGTATGAAATATCAGTGCAATGGGATAATTGGATTTCTATAATGATAAGCTTCTGGTAATCACTCAGTTCTTCATGCTCATGTTTATTATTTTATTGAATTGGATTCTAAGAAGATCTTTTCTGGATTTGTACTGAAAATTTTGATTTCTCCTATACTCTGACTAGCCTTTATTAATAATAATGCACAGGAGAGTCAGTTTTTGCTTCATAAACTAAAATATGGTATTTTATTCAGAATTTTATGTAACCACTAATTACTTACTACACCAAATTTTCTCCTTTAGAATTTGTATATCTGTTTTGTTGTTAAGTAAACTGAGCCACTGAAGTAAGTGGATTGACTAAGGAAAATGTAATAAAATAATAGCACTTTATTTTCAAATTGTAAATCTCTGATGAATATGCATCTACTAAGTGTAATCATCACCTTGTCTGTCCAGGAAAACATGCATCAAAAATATTTGCTTTTCTTTGTTTCTATTTTAAAAAAACAATATTTGCTTTTCTTTTTTAAGAAATGAAATAATACAAACACCTATAATAGAAAATAAAAGTTGCTTCCTCACTTACCCACCTCCTCCCCTTTGATATCATCTCCCAGAGATAACCACTGTTAACATTTTGTTGCAGAAGCTAATCATCCAAACTTTCATCTATGCATCTTTCAGTATACACTCTCCACATGTTCTATTGCAATTTGCTTTGGGTTTTTCACTTCAAAATGTATTTTGGCATCTTTATATGTCAGTATGTATAGATTTATCTCATCTTTCAGGGAATTCTATTGACTACTCTTTTACCTCATAGATTTAACATAATGCTCTATTGAACGACATTTAGGCTTTTCTATTTAATGCTACAGTGAACATCCTTATACTGATCCTAGTGTATGTCTGACTTATTTGTAGAGTAATTCCTGCAAGTAGAATAGGTAAAAGGGTGTGCTCATTTTAAATTTTGAAAAATATTGCAAATTGCTGTTCAGAAGCATTGTACTATTTACATCCTCTCCAAGAGAATATGAGAGAACTCATTTTTGCCCACTCTTGGCCATACTAGTGTTTATTTTTTCTGTTTTTGTTAGTTTAGCACAAATTTTCATTTAATTCAGTATTCAACAAACAATGCGTTCTTTGATTATTGGTGGGGTAACAAATATTTCAATGTACTTCTTGGTTTATTAAGCATTTTTATTTCTTTATTCCTGTGAAATACTAGTTCATAGTTTTTCCTAGTTCTGTGCCATCATATTTAGTAAGCACTTTTCCTCTCCAATGCTATAAAAATATTATTATATTTTATTCTCAGATGTGTCTATAAAGTTTTTATGAGTTTAGATCTTTGATGCAGCTGGAATTTCTTTTATAGATAATGAAAATTAGAAATCTAAGTTTATTTTTTCCATATAGATAGCTGGCCCTAGGTAATTAATTGAATAACCCAAACTCTATTTTCATAAAATCCCATCCTTTATATGTATCAAATTGTCCTTATTTTTTATTGTTCCTGGATTATTTTCTATTCTGTTCTATCAATTTTAGGAGTTAAAGCAGTACCATAATGTTTTAAATACTAATCTATCTTTATAATTCAGTTTACCAACTTGCAACTTGGCAAGACTACCATTATTATTCATCTTCAAAATTCTCTCGTCTAAACTCCCATATTTTCTTTACTTGGTAAACTGTAGAGTTAAAGTTGCATTAAAATTTAGACTAATTTGGGGACAATTGGCATATTTATAATGTTGATTCTTCCTATTTAGACTCATAGTATGTCTTTCCATTGATTTAGGCCTTCTTTTAAGTCCTTCAGTAACATTACATAATTTTCATCATATATCTTCTAAACATAACTTGTTAATATTATTCCCAAGTATTTTGTAATGTATACTACTATTGTAAATACCATGTTTTTTTTTTCTATTACATTTTCTAACTGGTTATTTTTGGTATTCATCTGTTAAAATTATTGATTTAAATAGTGCTTTAAATCTTGTACCACCTAACTGAACTCTGATTAGTTAATACTTTTTTCTCATATACTTAATTCTTAGTTAATATTTAATTCTACTAGTTTTTTCTTTAGATTTCCTAAATACAACCTCAGATCTTCTGAAAATAATTTTCTCTCTTCCTCCAAGTGTACTTTCAAGGTGCATCCGCCCAGGTCTATCACAGATTAATTGGAGCGTTGACTTGAGATATGTTCAGAAATTATTTTGTATTTGTTCCCTGCTACTCTAGAAAATGGATCAATATGACTCTCTGCTTTTTAAAAAAGGGAGGGAGTAGAAAAAGCAATAGTTTTTCCTTCCCAACCCCAAATCTGCACTATATGTCATGTTGTCAAAAAAGAAAGCAAAATTGTTTTCCTTTGTAGTGTATCCTGTATAGTTCTTTGAAGCATAAACTTTTATCTGTGATTTATTGCTTTTTAAAGTCATTGCACTATTTAATGTATTGATATGACATTGGGCCTTTTGCCAATACAAGGTCTATTTCCAGCTATCAGTGTTTTCAAAGGCATGGAAAGTAAATTTTAAAAATGAATTAACAAAGTGACAGGAACAAGGACAAAAGTAATCGGAAAGAAGCATGCTTAATAAAGGTTTCTATGCCTGTAGCATTCTAACTTTCCTCATTTAAATGTGTTACTCGTTAAAAACGGACAATATCAGGCTTGAAAATGGAAAAGTTTTCACCTAAAGTATCATTTCTTGAAAAATATACCTCAGAACAATAGGTCTCTGGATGCCAACAGATGTTAAGCAGAAAAATAGGGCTTATGGTCAAATAAGTATAGAAAATGTGGGTTAAACAGTTTTAACATGTGTTTTCTGTAATTGCAGGACTTCATAAAGTCCTTTGCTATGTTTATGTACTTTTTGACTTTTCAAAAGAAAGTTAGAATATGTAACTTCTCTCTGACTCACTATGACCAACCCTTTGTCTGTGAAGCATATCTTGGAATTAATATCCTTGGAAAACACCTAAACATCCTTAAATTTAAATTGCAGCATGTTTTTTTGTTTTGTTTTTTTTTTTTTGCGGTACGCGGGCCTCTCACTGTTGTGGCCTCTCCCGTTGCGGAACACAGGCTCCAGAAGGGCAGGCTCAGCGGCCATGGCTCACGGGCCTAGCCGCTCCGCGGCATGTGGGATCTTTCCGGACTGGGGCACGAACCGGCGTCCCCTGCATCGGCAGGGGGACTCTCAACCACTGCGCCACCAGGGAAGCCCTGCAGCATATGTTTTTAAGAAAACATAGAGTTAGAAGTAGATGACAAACTTTTCTTTGATTATCTAGTTGCATATCTCTAGTTACATTTTACATTAAATGGATTGACTAAGGACTAAAATGGCCTTCTTAGCTGATTTATGTGTCTCTGCCCCATTCTTTCACTGAATCATAAAGAGACCACTCAGAACGAGCAGCATTGGTAATAAGTGAGACGAGAGGTGTAGTGGGAAGAAGAAAGATGCAATGATAGAGAAAAGGAATCAGGTGAAATAAAGGTACAGTGATCTAGCTGGAAATGATTTGGTCTAATCTTAAGTGATACCTTTGGCATTAATGGGACGTGTAGCTTTGAAATACATTGTGGTGATAAAACATACTATGAATAGTGTAATTATTTTTAAATGTCCTTAATGTTGTGTATGTAGAATCTGGGGATAACTTTGAGGGACATAGAGTAAGATTTATACCACAAATGATGAAAGCTACAACTACCAAAGGCAACAATTGAGAAATTTTTACAAAAAGGATTGTTTATTTATAAAATAGAATTATTAATGTGAATATTAAGGGCAGAGTATATTGGGAAAGTGTCAAATAGGGCTCTGAGATTTAGTTTAGACAAGTGTGTCCAAAAGAAATAGAATGTCAGCTACATCTATAAATTTAAATTTTCTAATAACACTATTGAAAAAGTAAAAGGAAACAGGTGACATTAATTTTAATATATTTTATTTAACCCACTATAGTTTCATTGTATAATCAATAAAAATTATTAATGAGATATTTTACATTCAATTTTTGGTACCATGTATTTGAAACCTGGTATGCATTTTATATTTATGGCATATCTCAATTCAGACCAGACACATTTCAAGGGCCCATTTGCCATGTGTGGGTTGTGCCTGCTGTCTTGGACAGCGCAGGTTCAGACTCCTCCACTTTGTAGATGTGCATATTCTTGAGCTTTGGCTTCCTCATCTGTACAATGGAAATAATATCCATTTCAATGGGTTACTATAAGAATCAAATTATAAAATGTATGTGAAGATATTTTGTCAGTTGTTTACTAATATTGATGATTTTTATAGTATGTCATGTTGCAGTTGCAGTTGTTCCAGAGATGCAACTAAAAGCACATTCTTCCTTTAAGCCTCAGAAAAAATGAAATAAATAAAGGTGTTGAAAATGAATCCATGAAAATATAGAAGCAACTACAACTTTCACCCCATATTGAAAGTTGTATTGCTGCTCTGTGTTCTATTCTTTCTGATGGAGTACAGCTAAACAAGATAAACCCTTTCACATACTAGTCTTCCAAAGAATTAAATTAGGAAAAAGATGGTTTTCTATGGAAGAATTGGATTTTTTTTCTGTCTAAATATTTAATTCTGTAGTCCTTATTACCTTGTCTACCAAGAAGTTCAAAATTAAATATGAAGTTTAATTATAACAATTAAGTGGGACTTTATAGCAGTATATTTCTACTTATTTACATTTTGCTATTTTTCATTCTTTTTTTCTACTTTATTTTACCATTATTTTTCCACTTATCCTTCTTAAGTAAACTCATATATTTTGTAAAACCAGAAATGTAAATAAATACAAATTTTTCAGATTTTTAAAGTTAATAGGATAGACATTAATTAGACAATTCTGAATACTAAAATATTATTCACACCAGAATACCATGAAAAAAAAAGAACATTATTTTGAAAATAAACTTTGACTTTTTTACAAAGAGAAAAAGCTAAGTTATCAAAAACTATAGAACTGAAATTTAGGAAATGCTATAGATAATCCTTTAAAAAATTAAATTCTGGACAGTCATCAGAATATAAAAGAATATGATTTTGTTGGAGGTGAGAGCCACTGCTTTTACCATAACTAAGTTTAATGATGTGTAATAGAATTAAATCTATAGTCTATATTTGATAGTCCCATTAATTATATCTATATTTATCATTAGAGGACTTTTGGGGAAAGCAGTAAGTAGTCTAAGTTCTGCAGATATAGATAACTTCTGAATTCTGCGCTAGAGTTAAAAACTATGAAAGCAACATACTTTTGGTAAAACTTCCTATAACACTCAATAGTAGTCTTACATTTGAGGGATCTACAAGGAGAAAACTATTGTTTTTTCAGTTAACATTGAAGAATCTTGCTTTAAGTATAGGCTCATCTATAAAGATTATGAAAACATGGAAAGGTTCCCGGAAGGAGGGAAGGAAGGGAGGGAGGGAGGAAGGACGGGAGAAAGGGAAGAAAGAAGGAAGGAAGGGAGGAAGGAAGGAAGGAAGGAGGGAAGGGAGGGAGGAGGGAAGGAAGGAAGGAAGGAAAGGAGGGAGAAAGGAAAAAGAGAAATAAAGAAACTGTGAGCTGTCTATGTCATAACTTGTACTCTACCTCATTATGTAGAAGACGGTATATAACGTGATTTTTTAAAAACAGGTCATCTATGCACCAGAGACAAAAAAGGTAGCAATCCTATGACATGAAATTTAGACAGACGCTATTTCTGATGCCCTGTATTTATTTTCTCAAGTTTATCATGTCTACACTCTCCTTAGATTGCTCATACTGACTTAGATTATATGCTTCTCAAACACAAAGATTTTATCTTCTTTAGAAACTATTATTCTTAAAGCATCTACACTCAACCTTATGTGTTTTATTTTTTATGTAATTTGTTACTAGTCACCCAGCTAGATTAAAAAACTACTAGAGATAAAACGCCGTTTACTCTAACTCTTTTACCTATCTTGTGATATCTAAACCAGTATTTTTTATTGGATAGTGTGACAGGTATGTCTTTCTTAATTGGTCATAAATACTCTCTTAGAGTATCAAGATAAAAGTGCTCACTGACTATGGTCCTAAGTCTGTATGATTTCTCTTCAATGTCTAGGTTTGGAACTGTTTCCAAATAGATCAAAGAAGTTTTCAGTGTTCTTGTAGTTGCTATTGAATGACTTTTTATTTTATTTTGGTTAATCCTAAAATATTCAGTAAAAAATTAAGATAAAATAAAGTGATGTACTTCCTAGAAATTGTTAGTAAAACAAAGATTGATTTTGGAAGTAATCAAGAACAAGTCATTTAAGACTCATCTACCTCCTTTGAAAAGTTACTGTGTTTAGGAAACCTTTTAGTTTAGATATATGTACATACATACCATGGTAAGAAAGTAAGATTCTAGCAAAAGTTTATAAGAGGAGAAAAAAAAGAAAATTCATGGACTATGGAATAGTTTTTTGCTTCACTTGTGCTGTTTTGCATATACCAATAGTACTAGTTAGCATCTGTTCCGACTGGTAAATTGTAAAATATTTTCAGCGTTAACCCTGGTTTGTGTGAAGTATAATTGCCTTAAATATTTATTTTTACACATATGAATAAATGAATATTTATTTATTTATTTTTATGCATATGAATAAATGAAAATGTGTTTAAATTTCTACAGTTAACATTTACATTTTATCCCAGTAACTTAATTTCAGCTCAGTAACCCCTGTGAATAAAGCATAAGATCTTGCTTAAGCCAGTAATTAATTATATTTCATTGCAAACAAAAATGATTTATTAAACTTTTATGTTTTTCCTTCCTGGTGATAGCAGATTATACATAAATTTTTAAGTATCCCTGATCTCTGTAACCTTTCAAAACTGTCATTTTTAAGTGTTCTTTTATTTTCTGATTAGAATGAAGTGTCATTTGACATGTCTAAATAATATATAGGTGTTATTTCCAAAAGGCCTAAGGCCATTCATTCTTTCTAGGTTTGCCTGATCAGTGTTATCTGTAGCCCAAAATCCTGACCAAATTCACTAATGCAAATAGTAAAATTATATTTAAAGAGAGCCTTCAGCTAAGAGATATAAATAGACATTAAAAAGATTCATCATTAAAACTCCAAATGTAATCAACATCTGAAGGTTAAACATAAATTCATGGTTTTCTCCCTCACTAAAGATCTCCTTAATTATATTTCCACCACTCTTTACTCTCAGAGCTCTGACTTCTAGCATTGCCAGGGTAGAGAGTGGGGAGGCAGAAAAAGTTGGAGAATTAATAATTCTCTTTGTCTATAGGGCTGACTACCAATGTTACTACATTCTCAGAACTCCAAGAGCTGAGAATGGCCCTTCATGTTAATAGTCAGGCCTCTGGCCTTCTGTGTTAATGCCTTCCACCAGCTACATCCTTTTGTTCTTTTAGGCCTCACCTGCTCATAGATTGCTGAGCTGCAGTGTAGAAAGCTTCTCCACATAAAGTCAGATAGTTTCCAGCATCTGTATTAGAGAATATTTGATATTCCATCTCCTTGTCCTTTTACTTATTCAAGGACCAACTCAGGATCCAAAAAAAACCAAAGCTCTTCTGGCCTAAAAAAGGCCACACCCCTTGCTTGACTCTAGTAATCAACTGGTTTTTCCAAAGTGCGGGAAAGAATATGATTCAAAGGAAAATAGAGGGAAGAACCTATTTCCGCAGGGAGGTCTGAGAAAAAGAAAGAAAGGATGAGAAGACAGTACTGACAGACTGAGAAGTAGAACAAAGCCACAATTAGTTTTAAGTCTCAAGTTATGTGATTTTAATATCCTCTGTTACAATAAGTCAAATGGTTGCCTTTGGAGCAAAGATAATCCATGCAAAAGTCGTTATATGACTCTTGCTTTTCCTCCATAGATTTCATGAGGCCCACTCCACAGAAATTTAAGTGTGGAAAATATATGTTCTTGTAAATTCCAAAAGAATTCAAAATGTAGGCACATGGTTCTGTGGTTTGTTGTTCCTCTTCACTGTGAGAATTTCTATTCAGTGATTCTAATGTGAACAATATAATGATGATAATCTATAGTGTGTTTAAGAATAAATCTCAAGGAACATAGTGATGTGACAGGCAAATAGTTTCCTGCTGCTAGTGAAATATCAATGCAGAGTTAAAATAGCCTTAGAAAATAAATCTGTAGGTGAAACTGAAACATTTCAAAGCAAGAGTCTTTTGTTCTATCACTATGTTTAGATCTACCATAAGAATGTAACTTTATTTTTATTTAGCTATGTACCTACTTGAAAACTAAATCTCTTGCTTTCAACATGAAAAGCGAAACATTGTGTGCTTCTTAAAGTTTTATTTTGAGGCATGAAATCCATTCTGTTTGGCTGAAGGTTTTTCTTTTATTCTTATATTTTTATTGAATTATTTTAAATGATTTTATGAATAATTAAGGAAGTAAAACATAATCATATTTCAAGTATATTATTTACTACTTAGAAATCGTGATATTCTGTAGAGGGTAAGACCAGCCAGACCCTTTAAGTCTTAACTTTGATAAAATTTATCAGACTTTAATCCAACATGCTTCTCTTAATAGTGAATATCTTCCAACATCACACACTTCTTTGTCATAAATTCTTATTACTAGAGGTTGAAATAATATGAAAGGGGTTTTTAATAACTTTTTTATTGTGAAATAATTATGGAAGTTTCAAAAATAATGCATAGTGTCTTGTGTATCCTTCAGCCAGCTTCCCCTGGTGGTAATATCTTCAATAGATATAATATAATATAAAAACCAGGAAATCTAAATCGGTACAATAATGTTGACTAAACTACAGACATTAGATGTGATAAATGAATGTAAGAGGGAACCTAGAAAGTTTTCCATACTTGAGATATATGATTGATTTAGTAGCTATTGTAGTTTGCTCAGGCTGCTATAACAAAATACCATAGACTGGGTGGCTTAAACAAGAGGACTTTGTTTGTCACAGTTCTGGAGGCTGAGAAGTCCAAGATCAAGGTGCCAGCTAATTTGGTTCTCCAGTGAGGACTCACTTCCTGGCTTGCAGACACCTACCTTCTCACTATGTCCTCTAATGCCTGGGAGAGAGAGAGAAAGCAAGCTTTCTGGTGTCTCTTCTTATGAGGGCACTAATTCCATCATGAGGGCCCCACTCTCATCTAAACCTAATTACCTCCCA
This sequence comes from Phocoena sinus, assembly GCF_008692025.1. Classification (NCBI taxonomy): domain Eukaryota; kingdom Metazoa; phylum Chordata; class Mammalia; order Artiodactyla; family Phocoenidae; genus Phocoena; species Phocoena sinus. The sequence continues at coordinate 47,433,072 of NC_045779.1, forward strand.
AAGTCCCCCTCTCTAAATACCTTCACATTGGAGGGTTGGTGCTTCAACATATGAATCTAAGAGAGGGACACAATTTAGTCCATAGTGATGGTAGAAGCATTTATTAAAAAATGAATGAAGGCAAGGAGAGAAATACTATTTCCATCTTGGGAATGATGAGTTTTGACATTCCTATGGAAAAAGCTAGGAGGCAGCTGATACATCAATTAGGGGATTGGGTTGGGCTGCATAGACAGAATAGGAAATCTAAGAGTCATCAAAAAATGATAGTTTATAAGATGGGAATTGATGGAGCCTAACACATCTGTTCAATAGGACAGTGCTTACTGGTTGGTGATGAAAGTTACAGAAAGGGGAGTTCAGCTTGGGTACCGTAAGGTTTTATGAAAGAAGTAGGACTTTGAGTTGTTTAAATAGAGAGGGTATATGTCTGTGTGTATATATAAAATCATCCAAGTATATAGTTGATCTATCTAATTTTTTACCTAGAGCTATCCTGAACTAAAAACTCCTCAAGATTCCCAGTATTCACTTCAGGATAATCTTGTATTCAATTCACAAAGAGTAAATAATAAACATCCTAGTGTCCCTTATGTGCGAGGCGTTATAGAACTCCTAGATAGTCAAATATAAATAAAATGTATGTATTTCCTATGCATGAAACACTCAAAATCTATCAAATAAGTCAGATATAATGTGTGCCCCATCTGAGAGGTGTGAAATAATTAACATTTTAGTGGATATTGTGGAGAAATGTGGTATCCAAATGAGCATTTGCAATGTTTGCATGGGAAAAGGCTCACAATGAGTAAATTTTTTTAGAAGGACACAAAATTATAGGGTATGATTCAGTTTTCATTAAATTTAATTACAGATAATAAATACACCAAAATATTCAGGTAGTGGAAGTATAAAGTTTATTTTTTTCATTAGACTTTTCAGTATTTTCCAGGCTTTCTACAATAAACCAATCATATTTAAAAATTATATATTCTTTTATATTCTTAAAAGAAATAAAACTAGCAGTTGTATAGCACTGCTAGTGAGCATGACTAGTCTTGAGAAACAAATATTGACCTTTCCTAAGTATTCCTCTGTTGGTTTGCCCATGTCTACAAGTTGCTCAATCTTCCTTAACTTTAATTGCTTTGTAAATAAAATTATATTTTTGTGTTTTAAAAAATAAATTGTGAGTCAGCTTCTTAATAGTTATTTTAAGACCAGTAAATAGCCAGAATTTTCCATAAGTTATCCTACAGTATAGCTGTTTCTGTGAAACAGAAAGAAAAGGAAGCCTCCAGTGTGTTTTCAAAAGAAGAAATGAGAAGGAACTGGAAAAGAACATCTTCCATCTCCTTAAGACTTATAAAGCTCTTGGCATAGAGAAACATTCCAGAACGTACATGCTTAGGTCTCTGATGGAGGACAAATCGTTAGGCTTTTGTCGCGAGGTCATTGGTCCATCTTCCAGACCTGGGGATGGCACAGGTGCTCCCTTTACCTCTGATACCCTCTTACTGTTGAATTGAACCTATTGTTTCTCTAGAGGTCCAAAAGAATGAAATAGTAGCATTATTTGATATCTAGCATAAACTCTGGAAAGTCCTGGCTAAATGTCAATATGGAAAGCAAGAAATATATGCTCCACATGTATATATATTTCAAATATATATATATAATATATGTATGCAATTAATGCTGAATAATGGCTGCAAAATTATAATTTGAGGTGGTATATTTTTATTCATTATTAACTTATGAAACAAGCCAATTTTAATATGAATCTCTGAAGACAAATAAAAACTCATTCATCACTTTGCTTCAGAGATCATAGAATGCCAGAACTGGAAGGGACCATCTAATCCAACTACCCATTTGTTGCTTGAATCTTGTCATATCACCTTCCAGGGTCATTGTCCTATGCTAACCACCTCCAGTGACAGGGAACTCACTACTTAAAGATAAGGATACTTACTTCATCTTTCCAAGAGCTTTGATTATGATTTGTATCTAACTTGCTATGACTTCCAATCATTGGTCTAGTTCTACTTGTTGGACTCGTGTAACTCATAATACATTTTTCCATATTTTCAAAGACAGTTCTGATGTCCTGCCTGAGTTTCCTTTTTAGTATTTACCCTTTTTGTCTGTACTATCCAAGTCTCCAAATGCTTTGATTCTACTCTTCCAAATGTATTCAAGTTTGCCTGTATTTCTCCTTAAGTTTGGCACTGAAAAGTAAGGTTCTGCGTGTGCAGTGACTACATTGACGCAAAATGGACTGTCACCTCCTTTCCTATAGATTTGAGAGTATTCATCTATTTTGGCAGCCTAAGAGCACCCTGGCTTTTGGGAAAACTAGTTAACAGCACTACCATTTCACAGATCATTTCAAACCATCAAAAATAAGAAAGATGCAGTTAACTGCTGTCAGGTTTTGCGTTGTTGTAGAGGGTTGCAACTATTTTAAAAGCCTATGCTCTTAATGCTTTCTCAAACATTTGAGTAATGTTACATTTAATCTTTCTCTTTTCTGTTTGTGAGTGTGTTTTAATCTCCTTCTTTTCTGGGGTGGGAAAGAGTAGGGAAATTTGGTAATACATAGAATCAAGCAAAAATATCCAGTCAGTTCTTAATGATCATTTCTAAAACCCAGAAGAGACAAAGAGTTTGTTACCTAAAGTGTTCTGCTTTTTTGGAGTCTCTCTATTAGCAGGATCTAATTTTCATTATTGGCTACTAAAAAAAAATTAATCTGTGAAGTGAAACGTAGTCTATATTCCTGTGGGATTTATAGTGGGCTTCTCAAGACAGTGATAATCAAGTCTATCATTTCAAGCCTTATTTTTGTAAAGATTGTGCCATGGCTTCTACCTAGGAAATGAATAGGATCCTGCAAAGAATATAGCTGTTTGTAAATTTCCATCTTTATGAATCAGCACACTCTACCTAATAGGTATTTTGTGGTGAAATAAACTTCTTCTAATTACCTATTATATATATATATATATATATATATATATATATATATATATATCTCAGGACCCTGGTTTTTCAGATCAGTAAAGATCTGATTTAGTAAAGTGAGGCACTGTGCATACTAGAGTGACTTCTGTGCTTTTCCAAGAAATAATTGAGCTCAAGACCAATATAGAAAGAGATTTGGAAGGAAATGTATTGAAAGTAACACATGATTAAAAGCCAGAAGAGATTATTTAGAAGCTTTAGCAGTTCCAAAGAAACTATTGTCTAAGTGCAAATTATCTTGCATTAATTAGTATTTAACCCTAAAATATTTGACTATTTCTAATCTGTTAATAATAAGCGATCAAATGGTGCAATGCAGACTTGTTAGTTTAGAGCTGATCAGCATAGCCCTATGGCAGAATTCTATTTAAGTAAATTATCTTATGTCCTGAAAAATAAGTTCATTTCCCAAGAAGAGCAGTTATCCTAGAAAAATGTTCATTCCCAGAAGAATTAAGTCTAATGAAAATTTTCACTGTAATATGTATGAACAAAAAAATGTAGTTTTACTGTAAAAGAGAAGCTAGGATGCTAAAGCAATTAAAAGATCCTTTGTTTGGGAAGTTTATTCATAGGTAAGAGTTCTTTCAATTGCAGGCAGTAGTGAATGGACATTTATGAATTCTGGTGGGAAAATCAAGGATCAACAGTATCTGCACTGAAAGGATAGGGTCATTTGTTCCATACTGTATATATCTCTTTGGCAGTACATTATTTGGTTCTAAGTGAAATACGTTGTAAATGCATACTTTGTGAAACTCTAGGTCAAATGCTATTCTGAATCATGTTGTAATGTTACATTACATGCTGAAGGAAAACTCACTGAGAGCTTTTGTGACTCAGAAATTCCAATATAAGAGAGCATAATAATCCTATTTCGATAGGAAAATTATAATATGCACACTTTAAATTTTAAAAGAGAAAAGCATTTCTTGCCATTTGAACAGTAGCATCTCTTTATCTTGCTAACAAAAAAAAGCTGAAGATAAAAATCTTTATTCTCTCCATTTTAAATGTAGAACCTAATACAAAAGTGGTTCAGCCAGTGCCACATGTGAGTATCATTGAAAACAGAATTGCTGCTCTATCTGCTTCACTTGAATGAAACCTAAGAACTTACCTTTCTTGAGATGAAACCTGGAATTTAACACTGAAAAGATCCATGTGAAATTTTTTTTCAAGATCTTAAGTTCAGCTTTTGGTTCTCTTTCTGTTAGCATGGGTCAGCCAATGTAAAATTGTGCATTCATTCATTCCTTCAACAAATATTCCTTGAATACCTACTGTGTGCAAGCATACTACCAGGTACTGAGGATACAGCAGTGAATGAGACAGACACATGGTACCCATCATCATGTGAATTAAGACCTGGCTGTAGAGACATTTAACCTATAATCACACCGTGGAGTGGTTGAAAGGAGTTAGCACAAGGAAACACTTAGGGAAACAGGGTGAAGAGGGGTCACACAGGTCCACACTGAGAGAAGAGTTTCTCTCTCCATCTCTCTCTTCCTTTCTCTCTGCTTCTGTCTCCCTCTTTACTGAATCCCCTTTAATCCCTATTTTCCTCCCTCCATCTGTTAAGATGGTTATTTTAATATGTTTAATGTATACCTTCAGTATATCTATGTGCTCTTATAAAATGTGCATTATTTTTTTATGTATACATACATGTGTTTGTGCATTTTAAAGTTACATTCCCTTTTTATTTTTCTTATTGAGCATTATGTTTTCAGAGCACCTGTGTGTACATTTATTCCTATATTTCTAACTGCTGTGTAGTATGCCCCATGGTAGGCATTTACCACATTTTTCCTCTCTGTTCTTCCAATGCTGGACATCCAGATAGACTCCAACTCCTGCCACCACAAATAACACTGAGATGAATATCCTCATTTATGTCTCCTTATGAGCCTGGGTGAGAATTTCTTTTACATATATCTATATATACCCAGAAATAGATTTATCGAGTTGTTCAGTGTGTGTTTAATTAATTTGGCCAAGTTCTGTCAGCCTTTCACCAGGTCTCCTGCTCTAGTCTACTATCCAAATAGCATGCATAAGAGTCTCTATATCCGAACATCCATGCCAGCAACTGGCATTACTTCCTAATTTTTAATATCTAATACAAGTATTTCTGATCATATGAGGGATAATTAGCATGAGTGATATTAGCAATGAGTGATTTCTCATTGTTGTATTAACTTGCTTTTCTCTAATAACTAATAAGTTTGAAAATCTTTTTATACCCATCAATCTTTTTGTTTGCTCTTATGTGAATTGCCTGTTTCTAACTTGCTCATTTTTTTTTGTTGGGACTGCTATCTTCATCATTTTGGTTTTCAACAGTTTCTGATATTAATTCATTCTTTGGTTTGCGATATTACAGAAAATTTTTCCAAATCTATCATCTGGAAGGTTTTTTTTTTTTCATTATGAACGTGGTGGGGTAAAATCTGGAAGAATCCAGAATCCCTCAAACTAGACTTTTAACCATTAGGTAGTGTAGGCATAGTGCCTAGACCCTGTGAGGGTCTTTAAATGGTCTTTCTCACAGTAGCTGCAGTATTTTCCAGACTGCTTAGAGTAAATTCCCATAGAAAACATCAATATTATGAGAGTTTTCTTTTTTCAATATTACCAAAATGCTCCTGTATTCCACTTTTGTATTTGATTCTTTGTTACATAGGTTACTCTGTAACCTTCAGATACTGTGACTCCAAAATTCATATTTGGGAGAAAACAAGCTTTCTACCAATAGTTTACCAGAATTATGAGCATTTAAGATTTCAGAGTTTACAAATATTATTGTGCATTATTTATACTGTATGATCACATAATTTTTTAAATCTTCATAGTGTTTTGTAATCAATGATAATTTTTTTCTCAAAAACATCTTAATGTCAAGACTAAATGTAAAAATAAATCAAACAAAGTGTGTTTTAGCTATTACTACATATAAAATACTATGTTAGACATAGAGTAAGGACATGAGGGTGAATGGAAATAAATTCAAATAAATAAAATATAACACTGTTCCTCTTAAAGTTCAGTTGGGCATATTCACTCATTCATTAGCAAAAATCATTTATTGAATGTCTATTACATGGCACAAAAAGTTTCCTGTCATAGGTATTCAATAAGTACTTGAAAGAATGAATGAATGAATGAATATGATTATAACATAGCTTTTAATACTGTGTAGTAGAGACAGACTCCAGATACTGTGGAATCTCAGAGAAGGAGCATTTACTTCCTCAGGAGATTAGAACTTGTTCCCTGGAAGATACCTGAACATATAAGTAGAAAATGTCTAGATAAAGAGAAAAGGAGGGAGGAAGACATTCCAGGTATCCCACCTTCAAATACATGTGGGAGGTAAGTAGTAGCCTGGAAGGTGCATGGCAACTCACACAATCCAGTATTGCTAGAGCTGGGAGTGAGAGGCAGGAAGAAACAAGAGAGAAAGAAGGATAGTAGGCATGCCTTTTAGGCCAAGAGAAGGAAAACCACTGCAAAGTTTTTAAGCAAAGCAATGTGACACGGGCTAACTTGCTCTTTAAATAGATCATCTGGGGCTTCCCTGGTGGCGCAGTGGTTGAGAGTCCTCCTGCTGATGCAGGGGCCACGGGTTCGTGCCCTGGCCCGGGAAGATCCCACAGGCTGCAGAGCGGCTGGGCCCGCGAGCCATGGCCGCTGAGCCTGCGCGTCCAGAACCTGTGCTCCGCAACGGGAGAGGCCACAACAGTGAGAGGCCCGCGTACTGCAAAAAAAAAAGATCATCTGGCTTCATGAAAAATAGATTGAAAAGTACTTGGATTAAAGATAGAGCAACAAATTAGGAGTCTTATGTAAGAGAAGTGAGAGGTTGTGGGGCCTTGAACTTGGGATGAAGAAGAATCAGTTTCATAGATATTTAGAAGGTGTGAATTAGGACTTGATGATTGATTAGATATGGATGGGGGTGTGAAGAAGAGGGAGAAGTCAAAAATGACCCCAGTTTTCTGCCTGAGGGACTGAGTGAATGAATGGTACTGTCACCTGCTAAGAGAGGGAGTACAGAATTAGGAGCAAGTTTGGCAGAGGATGAGGCATTTGGGGATATTTTGAGGGGTTTATATCTCTAGAACTTTCAACTAAAGATGTACAGTAGGCAGTTGAAAAAGAAAAGTTCAGTAATAATGCAGGTAGACTATGATAAGTACCCAAAGAGCGAACGAGATAAAGGGATTTCAGAGTAGGAAGGCATCACTATGGGCCAGGGGATTCAGAGAGCTGGTGGAATGAAACTGAATCTTGAAGGACAGGCACTGTATATAAGCAGGGATGCAGGAGAGCATTCTGACCAGCGCACATTCGTGTCTTTAACAGGCTCTGTATTTACAAGGCCCCTGGGACCTTGAATTCATAAGCCTAGGATTGGGAGGAAGGAAAGTTGAACTGGATGGTGATGGAGATGCTGTAGAGCAGGACCCTCTTCCTTAGCACCCTGAATCACAGTCTAAAGTGTGCTGTAAAGAGAGGTGTGATGAAACTGGGACCCACTTGATGAAAGGAAGTGGGGAGGGGCGAGGTGCCAAGAGAAACTGCCTAGAAATGGCAATATTAGAGTCAGACTAGAAGCTCTATCAGTGATGCTGAGGGTCTAGAGGCTGAGGGTATGAGGAATCCAATAGCTTCCAGCTCCAGGATAAAGGAAGAGTCAGGGTTGCACTTAGCTCTGGCACAGCAGACGGGAGGCTTTGGACAAGAAGACGAATTCCCCACCCTAATAATGGGCTCACATGAAAGAAAATAAGAAATGAGAAGCAAAAAGGTGTGTGGGGGGCAGTGAATAGAGTAGCAAAGTTTGATTAAAGCTGTATGTGTTTGAAAAGTAGGAGTGACATTGGAAAGTTCTTTTTGTCGGAAGCCCTGAATTCCAAGATGGGTGGATTCGATTTTGTGCTCTCAACTCGCTGAAGGTTTGTTTGTTATTTTTCTTAGAAAGAGACTTGATAATAAATCTATTCTACAAAAATGTACCTGGCAAAAATGTCCAGAATGGATTAAAAGGGAGGGACTGGAGGCAGGAATGCCAATGAGTGGGTTGTGAAAGAATCCAGACACCAATAAAGAAGTCTGGGGCCAAGGCATGGGGACTGGAAGCTGAAAAGAAGAAATATTTATCATATCAGTTTGTAAATCTGGGTTGGTACCAGCATCAATAGTTATTTTTATCTTAAGACTATGCCAATGTACACTGAAATGAAGTTGTTTTTTTTTTTGAAACGAAGTTTTAATCCTAGCATAAGAATTGATTTTTGAAATAATTTCAAGAACATAATTAGTTACATTTGCTTTGTCCGTGTGTGTGTGTGTGTGTGTGTGTGTGTGTGAATGACATAGGGTTAGGATCATAAATGCATACTTAAATTTATGGGAATTTAAAACTGCTAGGTGGATCAGTGCATTCCAACACTAATTTAGCAACAATACTTCGGGTTTCTATACTCTGTATTCTTTCAGAACTATCACAAGATTTTCAAAATATTCACAGACTAAACTTTAACTCACTTCAGTTTGGTATGTGTCATTAATGATGTCTAGGAGAAGGAGATGGTCATGAAAGCAAATGAACAATTTGAGGGGCATAAGAATTCAGCATCACAGGTTTAAATGATGATATTGGATTAAGACAAACTAGAAATACAAGATTTTACATTTCTGTTATATTTAATTAATGAGGTAGAAAATGACACAGTTAATTTTTAATGTATTCAGTGTTTAAAACATTAGCTTGGCTTCTCGTACTGAACACTTCATATGATGAAAGTAAGCAACATATGTTTACTTTTGATTTGCTTCCTGATAAGTGGAGGTAATAAAAGATGTGTTCAGGGCATCCATTTACTTTGCTGAATTGGGTAAGTTAGAACTGCATTCGGTAGAGCCTTTTAAATATCAAAAAAAAATGTAATTGTAAGTCATGGTTTGGAATGCCAATGAAGAAAAATCAATTTCAAGAGCCACATCCACGATAATAGTAGTCACATGATTCATTCACATTCACCACAGAAGCCAGTATTAGCAGTTTTCACTTTAACCCTTTTCTTTAACAAAATAATGATATAAGAATTTGAGTATGCCTGTTGGTAACGAACAGCTCCTTTATCAGAATTTATTTAGGTAAAATAGTGTCCTTAGAAGCAAATCAGTGAACTAGGCCCCGATCATGGTGGTAGGCTCTGGGAATGCAAATAATATTATCAATAAAGTACAATTTCTGCACTTAAGAAACTTAGTCTTATGTATATAAAAATGTAGTGAAAAGTCTGGGGTTTTTCTGGCACGTGTGTTTTTTTAAGAGACTATGTAAATAATTTACCTTTTTTTAAACTGGAAGCATAATATCCACCATTGGCATAGAAACACCAGCTGTTAAAACAGCAAAAGTAATTAGAAAATACCATTTGATTTATGGAAATTCACTTTACAGCTAAACTTTTATGATACAAAAAGACCTGGTTTATTGGGACATCAAAATTGTACAGGGTGTTTAAAAAAAATTAGAATAGATCTAAATATGCTAAGTAAACTTCTTAAACTTTTAGAAAAAAAATGAAAGCTTTTGAAAGCACTGTAAAGAGAAAGATTATAGGGGACTTAATCTATCTCAAAGGATAGGCAGCTAGGGCTGCCATAATAAAATACTACCGACTGCATGGCTTAAACAACAGACATTTATTTTCTCGCAGTTCTGGAGGCTGGAAGTCCTTTCTCCTTGACTTGTAGAGGGCACCCTCTTGCTGCCTGTTCACATGGTTTTTTCTTGGTGCACACACATCCCTGGTGTCAATTTGTCAAATGAAGCTTCATACAGCTTCATTTTAACTTAATCACCTCTTTAAATACCTTATCTCCAAATGCAATTACATGCTGACATACTAGGGGTTGGGACTTTGACATATGAATTTTGAGAGAACACAATTCAGCCATAACACCTGTGAAGTGGCATTATATATAAGAGATATGAATCACGATAAATTTTCTTCAATTTACTAGGACCAAGGATGGAATGAAATGTAAAGGGTTGTGTCTCTAAGACTTCCATGACCCTGGAAGTACAGGAGGTTAGGAAGCATCTTTCCAAATATTTAGAAGAGAAGTATAATTGATTGACTTCATGTAAAGTTGTACTTATAGGCAGAAATTATACCAGTACATTCTCAAGACATTTTCAGGTCTTAAAGTTATTGTCATTCTTCCCAATCCCCCAAATACAAAATGATTTATCAGGCCTAGAAACTACAAAAAAACTGTGGTAGTAACACACAGTATAATTATCCAGTTCTTTTACCAGAAACAAATTAATTTTGAGAATAGAAAGTTACATACAATTTTTAATACCACAAAATTTCATTATGTAATATATGTCTATTATTATATTCAAAAAAGAATTATATTAGAAAAGATGTGTGAGAGGGTTTTTTAAAATAGTAAATTTCTTAAACTGTTATCATGTCTCATAAATATATTATGACCCAAATGCAGAAACCTATTTAAATGATCAGGTGGGCTCAGCACTTCCCTGGCAGTCCAGTGGTTAAGACTCTGCACTTCCAATGCAGGGGGCATGGGTTCAATTCCTGGTCGGGGATCTAAGATACCATGCCACAAGGCGTGGTCAATAATAATAAAATAAATAAAATAAATGATCAGAAGGGCTCTAAGTTAAGAGAGCAACTTAGGACCATATAAAACCAACTGAATTTTCAACACAAGTTTTAAAAGTTATTTTTCATGCAACTAGAAGCTATAATTTTAAAAATTACACTAAATGAAATGATTGAAAGAATTCATCCACTAGGAACTACTTCTGAAGCATTCAGTTCAATTTGCCTTTTTGCTTTGATGATTTATGTAGAGAATGGCTATAGCTACTTCTCACTGAGTAAGGGAAGAGACAAAACCAATAGTTTGAATATTTTAAATTGACACTTTCCACGTCTTCAAAGTTGTTCCACAGTCAATGTGGCAGGAGTAGTCGATGCAGCAAGACCCTCCGCCTTCCACTCCACCCACATGAAAATGCTAGATAAAACATAGCAAAATCATTTGGGAACATAAATTTATCCTGAATCCGTCTGGCCACTTGAATAAAATAAAATCTGTGAGCAGTTATTCACATATGGACTTACATTAAAATATAAATATAAATTCCACATTGTGGACCTGTTTATGTACGTATAACAGTGTTAGGGGAAAATTCTGAACTTCTGTAAATACATGTGACACTTTAATAATCTTTGTGATGTTCACATCATAGTCATGAAGTAATGCAAACTACCTGATAAACTTATGTCCTGAAAGTGGAATGAATCACCTTGAGATGGCTGCTTTGTCAGGCTTGGTTTAATCAAGAACCTGTCTTGTCCAACGTAATGCTCTTAGGTTAATGTGTAATATTTGTGTGTGGTGTTCTCCCTCTGCCTCAAATGAGTGTTTCACAGAGGCTGGTGTTAAATTTCTTATATAGTATTAATGAAATTTGAATATGTTAAAAATATATGCACAGATAATTCTTTAACATACAAATGCCTGTCTGAAAAGCGGGCCCCAACCCCTCAACCTCCACCTGTAGAACACCTCTAGAACACCTGATTTTTAAAAGAAATTATTTGGCCTTTGTTCATTTTTAGAGGACAGAGAAAAGCTGTAACAGAGCTGGTACTCAGGAGAACTGAGCTCAGAGAAAACTCTCAGGAGAGCCTTGTTTATATGTGAGAAAATGTACCAGTTCTTCCCTAAATTTGCCTAGGTATTTTTAAAAATCACTTAGCACTGCCTGAAATTTCACCAATTAGTTAAGGATATTGTTTGAAAATGAAAATATGTCTGAAAGATGAATCCATTTCACCAGTTCATGTTAATCTTAAAACCGGCCTGAAGGTAGCAGTGCTTCAAGAGTAGAAGTCTTAATTGGAAGAGGAGAAATATGGAGCTGATGACTTGGAATTTCTGAGCTTCACACTCACTGTTAAATGAGATCATTCTCACAACAACCTACAAGGTCATTACTATTATTATGTCCCATTTACAGATGAGAAAACTGAGGCACAGAGTGTTTAAGTAATTGCCCAAGGTCATACAGCTAGGAAGTGGAAGAGCTAGGATATATATCCAAGCCTGTCTAATTCCAGAGTTCACACCATTAACCGCTGTGCAAATAGTTATGTAGATGGGCTCAAATAATATAATAATATTATTAAATTATGAAATGTTAACTAATAATAATATACAATACTTGACAGCCTGTATCATGGTCCTCAGGTTCTGAGCCTACCACCACTGTTTTTCACCGTACGAATCTGATACTTTCTCATCAGTAATAGCAGCTCACTGCATAAATGAGTCACAGGTTCTTCAGGGAAGCAGGTGTTAAGTTTTAAAGCCCTCTTGCAGCAAATGATTGTTGTGTTAAATAATCTCCAAGTTGAGATACAGCTATGAAGAATTCCTGGCCAGAGATGCAGTACCTTTCATGAGACCTGGAAAAACACGTTTGGTAGGAATTGACTAACCTTTACATAGTTCTCTTTAAACTGAAATATGAGAAGCAAGGAGGAAAGGATCTATTTAAAATTGCAGAATACTTTCTGTAGTGGATATCACTATGGCAAAACAAGAAAAACCACAAGGGAGAAAGATGCTCAGTGATTTTTAGAGTAAATAAGAGAAACTGGACACCACACAGAAGTCTTAATGGGTAATAAGGAAAACCATTTAATATGAAGAAGTAAATATAATCTTAGAGGGAGGTCATGCTGTGTGTTTGTGTTTTATGTAATTGCAGTGATAGCAGGGTAGTAACATGATCCCATATATATTTTTAAAAGATAATTCTGGCTGCTTTATGAATAATATCTTGAGGGTAAGAGTGAAAGTGGCTTGGAATAGGATTAGAGAAATGGATAGATATGAGATCTATTTTAGAAGCAGAATCAATAGAGTCTGATGATGATTGGATGAGAGAGGCATACAGTATGGGAAAATAAGGAATGAAAGAGGTTGTTCAAATTTCTGGTTTGAGCAACCATTTGGCTGATGATGTCATTTATTAAGAGAGAAGATAAGAAAAGAAGTAGATTTCTGTGGGAAAGAAATCAAGAGTGTAGTTTGAGAGATCTGTGAGATATTCTGGTGGTGATGTCAAATAGATGGTTATCAGCTCTGAAACTCAAATGAGAGGTCTGGACTCAATAATAAATTTGAGTGAATACAAATGGTTATTAAAACTGGAAATGGAACTGATCATATAGGGGGAAAGTATAATGAGAGAAGGTGGTCCAGGTTGTGTTAAAGATGTTAAAGGTAGAAATTTGATAGAAGAGATGAAGTCAGCCACAGGGGTTGATGAAGAGATGCCAGAGAAATGGGGGAAAAACTCTAAGAATGTGATCCAATGGAAGTCAAGAGAAGATAATGCTTTCAGACCAGAGTGGCCAACTCTGTAGAATGCTGCTCAGGGAGCAAGTAAGATGAGGACTTGGAAGTCCCACTGGACATGACAACATGGTGGTCATTTTGGACCTTCTAAAGAGCAGATTTATTTTCAATTTATTATATTTTTGTTGGTTTATTCTTTCTGAGTCATTTTGTGCCTCTACAATTTATGCCTCTCTGAGTGTGTGTGTAATAACCAAAGTAACTTTTCTTCAGATTTCCCCTTTAGTTCTATTTTCCTGTTGAATACTGTGCTTTTCCAAACTTGTATTTTAGAAATGTTAGTCCTATAATTTTTAAAATTAATGTCTCATGATCTTGAAAGTGTGGCATTATTATAATCCAAACAGGAATACTTAAGCTGTCTTTGTTTTGCTTTGGTGCTCATATTTTAAATGCTTTTGCGCTGCATACACATGTTCCAAGTACATGCTAGTGCATCATTATCTCTTTATTTTTAATTACATAGCATTACATGATCTGTTTCCTTAGCTTTTCTCTATTTATCAGTTGAAATAGTAATAAATGAGTAAAAGTAATAGATTTAATCGATGGTCAGTTAATTAGTAAATGATACAGTTTACTACTTCTACTGCTTAGCACTGTGCGTGGACATGGTGGTATTCAGTAAATATTTATTTAATATTGTTCAATAACAAATGTTTGGATGGTCAATTAGTTCTACTAGGCTAACAATCAGTTGTCTTTGTTAAACACTTTCAGTAGATTACCTTTTGACAGGAATATATTCATTGACCCTTTACATATATTTTTTGTGAACAATTTTTCAATGTGCAGAAATGTAAAAAAGGTTTAAACCCATAGTTTAACTGTCTAGGCTTCATCAGATCCTATCACTAATGGATGTGTAACCTTTTATCTTCCTTATACTTTAGCACATAAGAAATGGGGAATAGCACTGACAGGCTACATAGAGATGTTTTAGACATGAATGTAGAGATTTTGAAAAAATACTTGAGAGAAAGTCATTGTATAAAACAAAAGTATTATGCATTAGACTGACATAATATCTAAAAACATGGGAAAAACTAAACCACGGGAAATAAATGTCAGAAGCTGAGTGTTTGGAACTGTATGTGGAGTTTTCAGTAGACCAAAGTAATTGTTTTATGTTTCTTGGACTGTCCCTTAAAATTGGAATAAATTATTTTCAATTGTATTAGAAGATGTTAGTAAGCTCAAGGAGTGTGTAAGGGCTTGCTCCCTCTAGAATGACTCTGAAAGAACGAATTCTAATAGCTGTTTAACGTGAAACATTAAAATTCTAAGCAGTGGTCCACAAATGCAAGACAAACAATGAATGGAGGCCCGTACAGATAAGAAATTTACAGGAAAAGTGTTTTTTTTTGCGGTACGCGGGCCTTTCACTGTTGTGGCCTCTCCCGGTGCGGAGCACAGGTTCCGGACGCGCAGGCTCAGCCGCCTGGCTCACAGGCCCAGCCGCTCCGCGGCATGTGGGATCTTCCCGGACTGGGGCACGAACCCGTGTCCCCTGCATCGGCAGGCGGACTCTTAACCACTGCGCCACCAGGGAAGCCCAGGAAAAGTTTTTATAGAGATTCTTATAATATTGTTGACACAACTGTCAATAATTGTTTCGTTGGCATTCTTTTTTTTAAACCGGCACACACACAGAACATTATAGAAAATATAATTTGGAGAATTTTTCTTATAGTTATTGTGATCATTATAGTGAGAAATGCATGTTGATAATAGATTCTCATAGAGTTATTTAGTCTCCAGTGCTGTTTTACATTTTTCTTGATGGACTCCACTATGGAAAAAAACGATGATCTTCCTCACAAAAACTTGTATTAAAACGAGTGCTGTAATGTATGGACACAAAGAGGAACTTCAGTTATAGGGGGATATTTCCATCCCATCATCTAGGTCAAAAGTTCAACCACAGAGTGGTTGGTGTAAGCAAAGGAGACCTGATGGTTTGGTAAATCCGGGGTAATCACGGGATCCGAGTAATAATGAACGAGGTTGAGAGTAAAGTTGGGATAAGACTGTGGATGGAGGTGGGACTCAGATCTAAGAGTAAGGAGGTGAGTGGAGCTCTAGTTCTGCAAGGATGGGGGCAAACTGTGTCTTACAAGGTTGACAAGGGGCTTGTTCACTTGCGCTATGACTTCTCATTGACTCCTGAACTCTAGTGCTCTCTGACAAGCACCTTCTAAGTGGCTGTAGAAACCAGAAAACGTACCCTTTGTCAGCTGATCTTAGCCTATAATCTGAAGTTGAGAATAAAAATGAATTATTTTAATAAATGAAATTAGAAATAGAACCAAAAATGTTACATTGGTTTAAAATTGCAGTCATCTTGAATTGTGATAAAATATGTAACAATTACATTTTTTAAGGTCACTGTCCTTGAAAAGTGTCTTTCAGTGTTTATTCAGTTGCAGTACAAGATTTATTAAGATATAAAGTTTGTATTTTTGCCTCACCCAGAGAACCCCTGAAATGCTGCCTTCATAGTGTGAAATTCACTATTATTTGAAATGAAATTAATAGTTTATACCAGTGAGTTGTGAAGCAATGACTTTCTTCTAGATGTTAGATCAAATGCCAGATAATCACAAAAATATAAGTAACAGAACCGAAAATAAAGGAACTCAGGAATTCTACACCACAGTTTTTCTCTGTCCAAATGCTGGCTACACTGCAAATAAACATTTCTGGAAAAGCTTTTTGAATGGTGTGGCCAAATTTAAGTATATATATATATACAGTTGCATATTTAGTTATTTTTTAGGCTGTGAATCGAGACTTCTGGCTCCTCCCTAAATGTCTTTTCCCAGTTTGGTGTCAAGTATGGGAAAGGAGGCTGGGATTTGAAACACTACTCTGTTAGGCTGAGTTGCAGAAGGAGTTGCCAAGCAGAAGAATCCAAGTTATAAAGCAGTGGTCAGGGAGAAGCATTACAGAATATCCCCATAACTAGAACACATACTGATTTGCCTTTTTATAATTACTTGCGTTTCTTAGAGATTTTCTGTATGACACCACAAATTTACCTCTTACTGAGACTGTTTTCTCTGGGAGATAAACCTCTGTCTTCTTAGACCTGAGCTTCTCATCTTATTGTGGGAGGATAAATAAAGCATATTAGATGGAACCATTTTGAATTGAATTTTAGGAGGGAAACATGTTTAATCTGTATTGCTGTGTCCTATTATGAAGTTTCATATCAACACGACAGATGAACTGTTACGTTAAAGGCATCTATAACACAGAGTACCTTAAGTGGGTGTCAGCTGATAATGAGTTGCTTAGTTTGGTTCCTAAGTTGGCCACTTTGCACACAATCTTAACTGTTTACCAAAGGTACTGAGCTCTGAATAGAACTTCCTTCAGTCAGCAATTCACTTATGCCCAATCTAGGTGATGTTTGACCTGGATCTGTATACTATGAATGTTTTTCCTGGGCTTTTTATTTTTGCAATATACTATTTAAAATCCTGCAATTTTTAATGCTTTGAGAGAATCCTCATTCTTTTTTACTGCCTTTGATTTTTAACAACTTTAAATAACTTTATTATAAATTTTATGCCTTGATATATAATGAAAAATAATTAAGGTGTCTGCAATTTAAAAGTCAGCCGGGCAATTAAGCCAAATTTCTGTGAAAAATGTTAAGTTTTCTATTTTTATATCAGCATGGTATCAAGCAGTTTAAACAGTGTATAACCACTTATATACAACAAACATATGATTCAGTTAAACTCAATGGTAATCAGAGGTCTTTTATGCTGTGTATGTTGAAGTGAATACATGAAGCTTTAGCCAGTAAAGAAAAAGAAGGAACAGTGACAAGTAGGAATTAGACTTAATTGTAATTAAGAGAATCCCTCTATTGTCCATGCAAACCTAATATTATTCTCATCACACTGTGGTGTAAGGAATAAATGAGTAATGAGTAAATGAATAAACTAATAATGAATGAATAAAGCAGTTTAAATGAACGCACTTTTTATAACTATTGTATAGTTACTGGCATTGGTACCCGAAATGTATATCTAATTTTTAAACCTTGCTGTGTATTTGGGCAGAATGTTTACACTCACAAAATTGTGATGCTATTGATCTCATAGTGATGTGAGAAGTTGCTAGGTGATGTTCATCTAGAATCCCAAGGCATTTATAAATAGAAGAAATGTTTCTTCTTTTCTCTCAAATGTTTGAGAATATTACTATGAAGACTGTGTAAATTTATCACAAAGCCAGAGCACTGGCTGGAATAGTGGAAGAGAATATTGGAGCCGGAAGTTTCTCAAACTTGGAAACCATCCTTGCCATGATCACTGTCCTAAAGGACTCTGAGAGTTGGGTTTTTTAATTTAATTTTTATTTATTATTATTTATTTTTATTTTATTTTTATTTTATATTGGAGCCTAGTTGATTTACAATGTTGTGTTAGTTTCAGGTGTACAGCAAAGTGATTCAGTTATACATATACATATACATCTATTCTTTTCAAATTCTTGTCCCATGTAGGTTATTTCAGAGTATTGAGTAGAGTTCGCTGAGCTATACAATAGGTCCTTGTTGACTATCTATTTTATATAATAGTATGTATAGGTTAATCCTAACCTCCTAATTTATCCCTCCCCCGACCTTTCCCCTTTGGTAACACTGAATTTGTTTTCTAAGTCCATGAGTCTGTTTCTGTTTTGTAAATAAGTTCATTTGTATCACTTTTTAGATTCCACATATAACTGATATCATATGATATTTATCTTTCTCTGTCTGACTTACTTCACTTAGTATGATAATCTCTAGGTCCATCCATGCTGCTGCAAATGGCATTATTTCATTCTTTTTTATGGCTGAGCAATATTCCATTGTGTATATGTACAACATCTATCCATTCCTCTGTCAATGGACATTTAGGTCGCTCCTATGTCTTGGCTATTGTAAATAGTGCTGCAAGGAACATTGGGGTGCATATATCTTTGAATTATGGTTTTCTCCAAATATATGCCCAGGAGTGGGATTGCTGGGTCATATGGTAGCTCTATTTTTAGTTTTTTTTTTTTTTTTTTTTTTTTTTTTTTTTTTATGCGTTACGCGGGCCTCTCACTGTTGTGGCCTCTCCCGTTGCGGAGGACAGGCTCCGGACGCGCAGGCTCAGCGGCCATGGCTCACGGGCCCAGCCGCTCCGCGGCATGTGGGATCTTCCCAGACCGGGGCACGAACCCGTGTCCCCTGCATCGGCAGGCGGACTCTCAACCACTGCGCCACCAGGGAAGCCCCTATTTTTAGTTTTTTAAGGAACCTCCAGACTGTTCTCCATAGTGGCTGCACCAATTTACATTGCCACTAACAGTGTTGGAGGGTTCCCTTTCTCCACACCCTCTCCAGCATTTATTACTTGTAGACTTTTTGACGATGGCCATTCTGACTGGTGTGAGGTAGTGATACCTCATTGTAGTTTTGATTTGCATTTCTCTAATATTTAGCAATGTTGATCATCTTTTCATGTGCTTTTTGGCCATCTGTATGTCTTCTTTAGAGAAGTGTCTATTTAGATCTTCTGCCTATTTTTTGATTGCGTTGTTTGGTTTTTTGATACTGAACTGCATGAGCTGTTTGTATATTTTGGAGATTAATCCCTTGTTGGTCACATTGTTTGCAAGTATTTTGAGAGTTGGTTTTGAATAAAACAAACCAAAATATATCCACAAATATTTCTATTTAGTATAGAATTATTTGCTGTAGAGCGGAATAGTCCAAAGTGGCAAAGGTAATTGACATCAATTGTGAAGACTGAGGTAGAGATGAATTCCTATATTATCAAGAGCAAATGTGTATCAAGAAGAAAGAGGTTAATTCAGTCTGCAGTGTGGCTTTATAGCCTATCCTGAGCAATTCCTATCTCTTTTAGCAACCAGCCATTTCTGGGTTGACTGGATACACTAAATAGTGACAATGGAGTAGCAATAAGAGTCCTTTTTCTATCTCTTTTTTGCATATCCACTTCTAGGCCTTATTATTTGTTTGTTCCAATACTTCCCAAAAGGACTTACTTCGTCTTTCCTTCTCTTTTTTAGTAGTAGTTTGCATTCTCATCATCATCACCTACATCATTTCTAGCATAGAAAAGGGCAAGGCTGCCAAAGGCATGAGTATGTTCCCAGCTGAACTAATCCATGGTCTAGACACTACGTAACTACTTCACAAAATAACCTTTTTATGCATTCACATCAGTGACCAAGCCTCTATGTCAAGAATAAACTAATTTAACATACTTTAAAATTTTGGTGATTTACTTTGGCGAGGAAACTATTACAAAAACTGATACATAAATGACATGTAACTTTCTAGCCCTGTTAAGAATTGATGAACTGAAATACATATATGGCTATGTAATATTAATATGTTTTGATTAAAAGGGCAAATATGGATTTAACATTGGTATATAGTTAGAATAAACATTATGGCTTTTAAATATATTTTTTCGATATTTATTTTATTTTGAACCAAATCATTTACTACATAGTTCCTATTATATCTATCATCTGTGTTTTGCATGTGTTTCATCTGTGCTTATGTATATGGTATGAGACACCTGTGATACAGTGTATAGGGCACTGAACCTGAAATCAGAAAATCAGTGGCTCTGCCACTTTCTAATTAAACAAGTCATTTAATATTATTGAGTCTTTATTAGCTCATCTGTAAAGAAGAAATAATGATGACACTCTCAGGATTGATGTAAGAATTAAGTGGCATAATTGGTGTGATATGTTTCATATTCATCAAGTAGAATGCTATGATTTTTTTATGCAAGTTATATCAATCTATATATCTTTTCTTCAAAAATATGATTTTCTTATACAGTAGTGGAATCTTTTTTCAAGGCCAGAATTTGCATTTAGAAAGCAATTAGTATGTATATTTGTGAGTCACTTTTTCTGATTATTTTGGATGAGTAAGAAAGTTATAAATATATTATAAATAATTTGAATACTAGACTATAATTGTTCTGGAATTACACTTTGTTTTATGTAATGAAACTATATAGTAGCCCATCATTTGAAAACTACATCCAAAGCCATTTGAATGTATTTTCTGGTATGGAGGAAATGACATTTCCTATCTTTTATCAGTAGTTTCTTTTTTATATCAATTTTTAAATTTCTTTAGGGTTGGTAGTTCATATATCAGAATGGGATAAGGAATAGTAAATCAACTTTTAAAATATATGTAAACCAGAAATATTATTTATATAATATTTATTATATAGGAAAACAATTGAGCATAGGACAAAAAAAAGTGGAATTGTAAGTTTTCTCAGTAAGTTCAGTATATTCCACAAGTTATCATTCAAGACTAGAAGTCTCTTGGCCATTACTGTGGTTTGTCTCTCTGATACCTGTGTGCCAATAGTCTTCTTTTTCTTTGAAGCTTTCTTCCCTGAAATAAGGTGATTTTCCTCTTTAGTACTTCCTGTTTCTCTTTGTGTCATTCTTTTATCACTTATCTATATCTCTCAAATCCCAACTATAGGAAAAAATATCAAAATGCTTCCCAGGACAACTTTGTTCTGAAACTGCAAGAGAGAAGTGATGCTCATGAAGAAACAGATGCATCTGGGCTATTCCAGACTAACCTCTTCCTGGTGCATAAAGTCAGGTTATTAACATAGAGAAGGCAGGGCCCAAGCAACTTGAGTGTGACCACTGATTGAGTTCTCAGATTCCCTGTCCCCATGCAGTCACTAGTAGAAACCCAAGATAATTCCCTTCCTAAGTGACTTTCAGCTATCAGTATGATGTCCCTGGGTGCCAAAATCAAACTTTTCCACCCTTGGCTAATTTATTTTCCTAGGATTTTCCCACTTAGTCCCTCTTCCTTGAAACGTTTCTCCTGATCACAACTTAGTACACACATGTGAACACACACAAACACACAGGGGTGCATACCTATTCATGAGACAATACTGCAATTGATACAATAACTACATGGGCTACACTCCAATATTTTATTTCATTTTATTTTTTAGAATGCTGATCATTCTAATGATAAGTTATTTTCGTGACTCACTAAAAATTTGTGACCCACAGTTATAAAAAATACATCAGATGACTTAGATGACTTACAATAGTCCTTTCAGTTTCCAAAATTCTATGATTCTCTTTATTCTTATAATGAAAGTTTCATTTAATGAAAACATTTCTATTCTCTGAATAAAAGCAATATGGTATGAAAAAATACTCATAGAGTTCCTGGTTTTATCAGTGTCTATTGAAATGCGGGTATTTTAGGAAGGTGAATAACGAACAGGAAATTGAACTAAGAGAGAATTGTAGGAATATTAATGAGAAATGATAAAAGCCTATCAGAAAAACAGAAGCAAGAAACCTGGTTGGTCCTAAGTCTAAGCAACCAAAAGATGTTACTATGTTAGAGCACTCTTATTTGAAAGTTTCCTAATTTTTAGAAAGATTTGGGAGGATTATTACTTGAGTGCGTTGTTTTGTACTTCCTAAATTGTGATGTGCTATGGCCAAAGCTGTTAACATACCTAGAAGGCTCTGTGTGATCTGTCCCCTTCTCTGCCTCTTATCTCTCTGACCTCCTTTCCTTCCTACTCACTCCACTCCAGCTACCCTGGCCTCTTTGCTGTTCCAGGGACACACCAGGACCTCATATCTTAGGGCCTTTGCACTGCAGGCTCTCTTTGCCTCAAACTAACTCTCTTCCTCACATATCCGAATGGCTTACTTCCTCAACTTCTTCATACATCTATTCAGATGTTGCCTTGTCAATGATACCTACCCTGACAGCTCTTGTTTAAATTGCAGACTGTCCCATACCCCTTAACTTTATTTCTTGCCATTTTCATTTATCTCCCTTTTAACACTATATAATTTACTGATTTACTGTGTCTTTCTCCCCTTACTAGAATATAAGTTCCATGAGAGCAGAGATTTTTATCTGCTTTGATCACTGTATGTCCTAGGTGTTTACAAAGGTACCTGACATACACTGGGAGCTCAATTACTATTAATTGAATAAATATTTGTATTTCCTAGTACATCAAGCAAAGAACTTGTTCATATATAGTACTCAGTAAATATTTATTGTATGAAAGAACCATTTTAGATTGTATAATTTACATTTTACAAAACACTTTTGAAATCCCCTAAAACACACAGCCAACAATCAAGCTATGACATGGTTAGGACTGGAATCATTGTGCCCTACCTTCCCACCTGCCTAGATAGGGAAATTGAGAGGTCTAGTGACTTGTCTAAAGTTACAAAAAGTAGGACAGTCTTCTGACTTATGCTAAAATGGGCTTACGGTTGCTTTATGTTCTGGGATAGAGATTTGCAGTTTGCAGAATGTGATACTATTTCACTTATAAACTGTTTTGTTTGCGGTATGTCTGTGTTGCTTCCAAATGTATGTTAAGAGGACGTTACCTGTTATTTAGATGCTAAAGCCTTACAGTGTTCATTGTCATTCTTAGCAACAATAGGTAGCAGATTATCTAATCTGGAGGGAAAAAAAGCATTAAAAATTCCCCAAATTAAAGCAAAATTGATAAACATCACAGTACTTTTTTAGTGTTGGTTCTTTTTTAGGCTCTTGATATTTTTTAAATCTTTTTTACCTTCTGTTGACTTTTTAATCTTTTTAAGAAAGAAGGTAAACGAGAACGCTTTAATTCTAGGCTTTCATGGGACCTGTTAAAAATTGGGGAGGCTTTGTTTTATGATTTGGAGAAAATTATTTCCTATCTATGCTTGAGGAACGTTAACAAATTTTAAGCGAGACTAAGTGACTACCAAAATTTGCCTGAGATAGTTCCCATCTGTGATGCCTAACGTATTGCGTCTCATTAACGACCATTCCCTGGTGTTAATCACGCGAGGAAAGGGAAGAAACGGAAACAGCAGGAGCTCCTCGGGGCTCAGAGTTGCCCAGAGCCTGAGGAGCGCGCTCCGGAGCTGCCAGCCCGCCTCCCCGTCCGGCTGCTGATTGGCGGGGACCTCAGCATCAGCAACATCTCCTTGCGAGGGGAGGGCGGCCAGACCGACTCGCAGCCGCAGCCTCCGGGCACCTCAGCTCCCTCCTGGCGAGACCTCGGACTTCCACAGCGAGCAGCCGCGTCCCCGCTCGCCACCGCCTGGATCCCCACCTCGTACCCCTCCCCAGAAGAGTGGAGGCCCCGGCAGCCAGGAAGGACACGTCTGGTCC
Source organism: Phocoena sinus (assembly GCF_008692025.1). Lineage (NCBI taxonomy): Eukaryota > Metazoa > Chordata > Mammalia > Artiodactyla > Phocoenidae > Phocoena > Phocoena sinus. The sequence continues at coordinate 47,456,824 of NC_045779.1, forward strand.
GGACCGGGTTAGGGAGGCAGGGGCCAGTACCCCAGGGTCCCGCGGCAGCATCCCGGCCCCCGAAGCGCTGCGGTCGCCGCGCCTCAGCCGCCAAGACGCCTCGTATCTTGTACCGCGGGAAAAGCGGGTCTTCGTCCAAGATGGGCCGGCAGGGCTTGGGGGGCGCCGGCGCCGCGGGGCGCTCCATGCAGCGCTCCCAGAGCCGGAGCAGTCTCTCCGCCTCCTTCGAGGCGCTGGCCGGCTACTTTCCCTGCATGAACTCCCTGGAAGAGGAAGAAGGAGGTGAGCCTGTAGTTATTGTGTCTGTCTGTGTACATCTCGCATCTCTGAAGGTCGGTGGTTGGAGGGTTGACAGGGTTGGAGAACTCCAAGTAGCAGTGTCCCTAGCCCCTCCTCTCTGGGGGACTGTGGAGCAGGAGACCCCCCAGAGCGCCAGCTGAGCCTAGGAGAAGTTCTGTTTGGTTATTTGGGGAGCTCCACAGGCGCTGACTGGGAAGAGGCTTTCCTAATGAAGTTGAGTTAAACAGTGCTTGGCAGTTGGATGAGGATGGAGACAGGTGGGAGGCAAGGCGGCCTCGTTAGGTGCACCCAACTGTTTTGTTTTCGTTTACTCCCGCAGTCTTGGTATTCGCATTTGATTGCGAGGACAGAAATAACCAAAACTTAAAGGAAAAAGCAGCAGCAAAACTTTGAAACAGGAATCCCAGCCTGTGAACACTTAAGGTCCAAATGAGGGGAAAGGGTGATACAATGGACAGGTCAAAGGTTGATAGTACTAACGGAGGCTGGTTTGTGCTGTGGGCCTTTGGAACTTCGTTGGCAAGCACACTTTGAATCTCACCATTGGTTGTTTGTCTCTGGTGTTTGAGTGATGTCATTATAATTAAGCTAATGAGAGAAACTGCGAAGGGGACTCAAACTTTTCACCAAGAGACTTCAAGTCCTTTATAAAGTTTTCAAAACATAGGTTTTCTTTGTGAAGAACTTTCCTATAAGATTTAACAACTAATGCTAAAAACATAATTTGTAAATCAAAGTAAGAATTGACTGCTAAATAATAGCATCCCAACATTTGAAATGCTGTTTATTAATTTATTGATAAGCTAGCTGCAAACTGTGTTCACCTTTGCACGCACATATATCCAGAGTGGGGTGATTAGCATCATCACGTTACCTCTATTATTGTATATATCATTGTATAGGATAGGATTTATTTTGCTTTTATTCTGTGACAATCAATGACCTCTTACTAGGAAATCTGTAGTGACCCCTGATTTAGAAGAAACTAACTACCTGCTCTGAGAACAGGTAGAAATATTTTTTTCCCCTATTTTTCCCAGTGGAAGGCAGGGAGGAGGAAGATGGCTGATTAATAATATGTCTGAAAAGTGTTAAGATAATTCACTGGTTAGAGCTATCCAGGTTTCTTCTAGCTTATTGTTGCAGTATCAGTTTGCACTAGATCAGTACAGGTTTAATGGTAGGGTACTTCTCTATATAAATGTGACTTAATTTTCATACTAATCTTTTGCTGTTCTTGTTTGTACATTTACAGTTTGCTCATTTTCTACTATTAAATGTTTAACATTTCAGGAAATGTAAGCAAGTCAAGATATTAGAAAATCAAATTGGGTAAATGAATGATCATAATTGTAGCTAAAACTTTCAGTATCAGCTATTATCCAGGCACTATTCTAAGAACCTGACATGCACTTAGTCTTTTAGGCCCATAACAACCTTACGAGACAGTGCTTTTATTATCTCCAGTTAACAAAGGAGGAAACTGAGGCAGAGAAATTCAGAAACTTGCTCAAGGTCCCCAAGATAGTAGGTAATAGAGTTAGCGTATGAACCCAGGCAGTCAACAACACAATCTGTGCACCCAACCCAAGCTATATTAGTTTATTATTTGCATATACTTGGCCACAGTCACATACCTAGTAAGTGGTGAAACTAGAACTCAAAGCCAGGTGTGCCTAAAAATACATATTTAGATAAAACACATTATTATACACTCATTTCTCAATTTTTAGTTTTTACACCAAGTCTTCAGCCTTGACTTTGCTTCAGTTGAACTATCATCATTCTTTCTTAAGTTGTAGCTAGAGTTAATTGGATTTACAAAATGCCATCCTAAAAGCCTTTTTGAGACAAGAAAAACTTATGTAAATGTGAAATTTTTTCAAAATTTAAAGTACATTGACTTAACCTTGGCTCATACAGACTAATCCCAAAGGAAATTCCTACATCTACACATGGGAAATTGGAACAGATTTCTGTTCTATAATATGGTTTCTTGAGTCGCCAAGACAAAATGAAGCCAAAGTAAGTAACTAGAGAGGAGGCATTCCCCATAAAATAGAGGTCTTTCCACTGGGGTGTAGTCATTTTACAGCCAAGAGAAGAAATCCTAACTTTCTTCTTTGATTTTGCTATACTCTTACCACCCTTGAAAATCCTGAGATTTTTGAGGGCATTTCAACATACTGGCCTGGAGCAGTGCTTCTCTGCAGTTATTTTCTCTTGAGACACCCACACAGGACACATAAAGTTCATGTGGATAACATACTCTCATAAGCTTACTCAGGACTATGTTATTATAGTCATAACTGTGAAACCCATCCTAATTTATAAAGAAAACCCATCACAACAGATGATTGTCACACTGGTTGAGAACAGCTTTTCTAAAGAGGGCAGTGGTCTACCAACCAGTGTGATTCGACTGAAGTAACTGATCAGTAAGTCAATCTCATTTTACAGCTTCTCTCTCTCACTCTCACACTCTCTCTCTCTCTTTTTTTTTTGTCTTTTCAGATATAGTGCAATAGCTAACTAATCTCAAACGTACTCTGCCTTCCGGTTCCATATTCTCATTTTATTCTTGGACAGCACATCCAGGCATTACCATTCTACACAAGAAGTGCTGAGAAATTTATTGAGAGACCATATTCTTTTCACTCATTCATTCATTCAGAAATATTTATTGAGGCTCTGAGATGTGTTAGTCTCTATGCTAGTCCCTGAATTAGCTGAATAGGCTCCCTACCTTCTTAGAGCTCACAGTCTAATGGAGATAGATATTAATAGGAATACCTATGTAATTAAAACTGTGACAGGGCTTAGGAGGGTGAAGTACAGAGCACAATAAGAGATGATACAAAAACCTAATTGAGGAGTTAGAGAAGGGTAGGTACCCTGAGACAGTGAGGGTTAAACAGTGATAGCTCTCATTGCCTCCTGCACACCTTTGAAAGCAATTTGCCCAGAGTCCACGGCCAGTAAGTGGGGGAGCTGAGATCAAAACCCATAATCTGGCTCCGAAGTTTAAAATCCCAACTACTCTGTGTATTGTTTCTTCATTATTATACTGCATTTTCTTGTAATTTGCTGTGTTTTGCAAATCAAGTACAATAATAATAGTTACCATTTATTGAGCACCTTCTCTGTGCCATATACCTTTGATTTCATGATGATTCTTCAAGGAGATTATCATTTTCATTTTATATATGCGAAAACCGAGATTTAGAGAAATTAAACAACTTGGCCACAGGTTATAATCTCAGTGGGGCTGACTTAAATTAAGCGAGGAGGAAAGGGACATTCATATAAGCAAAATAAGTTAAGATTGTTGACTGGTCTTTGTAGCATCTCTTTTGTTTGCTTGTTGTTCTTTTTTATTTTACTTTACTTTTTGTTCTTTATCTCGGGATATATTCCAGATAACTGTTCTCCAAATCTCTGGGTAATTTTTTTTTTCAAGTAAAAGTAAGGATAATAGCACCTACATGTTCTTTAACTGTTTATAAATTATGTTTATTTATCATTGAGCCCTCTGAGATAAGTATTAGCTTCACTATATAAAGTACTTGGCCCCAACATTGAATCCACCTCCCTAATATAGAATATTACTATATGTAGAATTTTTAAACATGACAGATAATTCTAAGAGAGAAGGAACCATTGAAATGGTTACCATTCCTAGCAGGAGAAGCAAGCCTCCCACCCACAGATCCAAGGGCAAATGGTATGGTCACATAATGTAGGGAAATTGCACATATCCTAATATTTGTAGATCTGGTTTCTCAAGCTATCTTAAAGTGACTTGTGTTTCTGGGCTAGTGATTCTTTTTCAGTAATGTACATATAATATGTGATGAATTTGGTTTGCTTGATTTTATGGCCTTCCTTCTTTGTTTAAAATATGGCTTGGCAATTATACAGAAGAAGAGATCCTATCATCTTAAGGTTATTTAACTGAATAAATTAACTTATTTAATTTCTTTTACATGCCACTATCTTGAAAATTAAGTTACAGGAAAATCATCTAAGAAACAAGAATTGTTTAAAAATCACCAGAAAAACTGAGGAAAGTATCTTTACAGGTAATAGTGAAGCTATGAGGAATTAATATAAAAGGAACTAAACAGACTGTTACCAGAAGACCTAGTTAACTATCCCCCACTCTTTAAGAGGCTACTACGTTATCTTCTAATCCTTTTGTAAATAATACACTTAATTCTCTTTTAATTTAATTTTTATTTTTTATTGAAGTATAGTTGATTTACAATGTTGTGTTAATTTCTGCTGTACAGCAAAGTGGTTCAGTTATACATATATACATTCTTTTTTATATTCTTTCCCATTATGGTTTATCACAGGATATTGAATATAGCTCCCTGTTCACTTAATTCCTAATAAACGGTCCCATTTGATTAAAATGGAGCTTAACACTTTGCCCATGCTCCATTGGAATAAAAAATTCTCCATACACTTAAATATAATCCTCCTAAGTACAGACATCATGTCTAGCACAGTAGGTATTCAGTGTCTATTAATAACAACAGTAAAAGAATAACAGTATATAGTTCTACCATTCTTTTCAAGCTAATATCAATGTAACTGACTGCTAGCCATCATATTTATACTATTTTAAAATTATAACATGTGATCTAGACTTACTAAAATTCAGTGATCATAGTTTCTGTACATTTTCACAATGCCAATATTGGGGACAGGACATGGATAAACAATAATAGTCCAAATACGTGTCTTTTCTTAGGGGATATTATTTTTCCTAGATTATGATTGGTTACGTATAATAAATCATTTCTTATACGAGTCCACATCATATTCTACAATAGCACAATTTTTATATTAGATTCTAGGTCGATAAAGTGAAGCAAAAGATTTTGGAATTTGAAAGGATAAATCAAAGAACAGTTCCACTCAGAATGCTTATCAGATATTACATTTTTAATCTAAGATTCAGAATCTTTCACTACCAAGTGTCCAAATAATACCCTTAAAGTAATTTAAATTTAATACAAAAGTCAAGTTAAACCCCAATTTGCTATCATCCTTCAGCAGGTTCAGTAAATTCAAAAAACTAGAAATGGGGACAAACTTTCCTATGGAGACATCTTGTGTATAATGACATAAAAGAAACCCACTAGTAAGTTTCACTAGCTGTAACGGCAGCTTCCAGTTGCTGCCAAGGACTATGGTTAAGTGCTCTCTGCTGGTCTTCATAGACCATTATTATTGACCAGAAAAGATCGTTCTGTATATTTGTTCTATCTCATATTGTAATGGTATTTGATTGGAGAGGAGGGGATTTACCTAATGCCACGTATATACAATACTATTTGACCACTTGAAGAAAAGCTAACACAAAAATGATAAGTTCTACTTTTAAAGTATCAGTTTTTTTCTTAAATTAATTAATCTATTTATTTTTGGCTGCGTTAGGTCTTCGTTGCTGTGCGCAGGCTTTCTCTAGTCGCGGTGAGCGGGGGCTACTGTTTGTTGCTGTGCGCGGGCTTCTCGTTGCAGTGGCTTCTCTTGTTGTGGAGCATGGGCTCCCGGCATGCGGGCTTCAGCAGTTGCAGCACGCAAGCTCAGTAGTTGTGACTCACGGGTTCTAGAGCGCAGGCTCAGTAGTTGTGGCGCACAGGCTTAGTTGCTCCACAGCATGTGGGATCTTCCCGGACCAAGGCCCAAACCTGTGTCCCCCGCATTGGCAGGCGGATTCTTAACCACTGCACCACCAGGGAAGTCCCTGCAGTATCATTTCTTAAGGTTTAGATTTTACCTAATGAGACTAAAATGAAAGGGTCATTTATTTTAACTATTCCAGTGATCAGTTGTTCTCTTATTATTCCTGTAAGTCGAGGGCCAGGAAAGTAACATACATCAGTGAAGTAGGCCAGATATAATACAAAAGGGAAAATGCAGGAACTCTGAAAATCTGGAGAAAGCTTGTCCATCCAAAAAGGAATGATGAGTACTCAGTTCTAGCTAATTGATGCCAAATGGAATATCAGCCCAGGGTTGGCAAATTTATTCTTCTCTTTTCCCTAAGAGAAGCTATAAATCTGAATGTTTACTTAAAGCCTTTAAATTTTAAAATGTTAGTGCCTAAGTGAAAAAATTTAAACACTATTAATTGAACCCACATACCTATTGACCAAGTGTGGCTTAAATGTGTGCCACCAGTTGGCACCTTCTGCCAAGGAAATGGTTCCTTCCCAGCTTTTTTCAGTTCTTTTTCTTCCTTCCCATCCTCATTATCACCTTGATATCATTAGTCCTTGATAATTTAGGACTGGATTAGTCCATCTTTGAAATCATTTTCAGTTTAAGAGAAAGCTAACATAAAAATGATAATATCAGGGCTTCCCAGGTGACGCAGTGGTTGAGAGTCCGCCTGCTGATGCACGGGACACAGGTTCGTGCCCCAGTCCGGGAAGATCCCACATGCCACGGAGCGGCTGGGCCCGTCAGCCATGGCCACTGAGCCTGCGCGTCCGGAGCCTGTGCTCCGCAATGGGAGTTCTACTTTTAAAGTATCATTATTTATTTATTTATTTATTTATTTATTTATTTATTTATTTTTGGCTGCGTTCGGTCTTCGTTGCCGTGCGCGGGCTTTCTGCAGTTTGCGGCGAGCGGGGGCTACTCTTCATGGCAGTGCGTGGGCTTCTTATTGCTGTGGCTTCTCTTGTTGAGGAACATGGAATCTAGGCGTGCGGGCTTCAGTAGTTGCAACACGCAGACTCAGTAGTTGTGGCTCGTGGGCTCTAGGGCGCAGGCTCCGTAGTTGTACCATATGGGCTTAGCTGCTCCACAGCATGTGGGATCTTCCCAGACCAGGGATCAAACCTGTGTCCCCTGCATTGGCATGCAGATTCTTAACCACTGCGCCACCAGGGAAGTCCCCATCATCTTGATCTTGACACTACTGTCTCTCCAAAAACTTCAGTAGATTCCCATCTCCTACTAAATAAAACCTTTAGCCTAACATTCAAAGTCTTTCACAATCTGGTTCTTACATTCAGTTTCGCTTCCCTACCTTCCAAAGCCCTTTAGGAGCCCAGTGAATCAGTAGAACTAAGCTTTTTTGCTCTTTATCTCTAAATTCAGTAGCTTCAGATTCAAAGTTTGGGGCGGTGGTATCTGATCAGCAGAACCTCAGCCATTTACTCACGTCGTAATTGCCAGGCAGATTGGAAAAATGACAGCTGACAATTTCAGCTTCTACAGTTAAAGGATGGGTTATTTCTCATACATAGGAAGAGGGTTCAAATGCTGGTGAGCCAAAAACCCTAACAAATATCCATCTAATTATATAATTACCATTGCGGGGCGGGGCGGGGGGGAAACGTTAAGCTCAGCCTAATTACCTATTTTTAAGTCTTTAAAAATACTGGCTTGCTATTTGGTCTTTGCTCAATAAGGTAAAGTATATGTGGCTCTCTTAATTTTAACTTTTCCTGCAGATTTGGCCACCCAAAATATCTGTGGACATTTTTATTTTGCATATAGAACATAGTCAATCCCTCCCCCAGAAAGACAACCTTAAAATGTCATCCATATACCATGCAGATTGAAATCTAGGATCTTTGAGTGATGTATGGTCCTCTCCTTCATATCCACATGTGGCTTTCCAGGTTATAGTGACCTGTAAACCTAAAGACGCAGTATCTGCCTCCAGTACATCCAATTTAAATGGTAAAGCAGCAGCAGGATAACCAAAATAAAAATTTTCATCCACAGGAATTTGCCCACTTGGAGGGAATGGCGAAGATTGAGAGTAGAATACGTTTCTTGGTTTACTCATCTGGGCCCCTGGGTTCTGTTTTCTGGAAAGTGTTTATTTGTCCTTTATTCTTTATGGCCACAAAGGTTTGCATTGAAGAGGGGGTTTCATAGCTTTCATAGCCCACTTCTTCCTAGTGCAGATTAGGAAAAAAGTAGGAGTTACCTTAGGGGTTGAACAGGCTTTTTTTTTAATATATATTTTTTTAATTTTTTGGCCATGCTGCACAGCTCCCCAACCAGGGATCAAACCCAGGCCCACAGCAATGAAAGCATGGAGTCCTAACCACTGGACAGCCAGGGAATTCCTGAACAGGCTTTTGTAAATAGGCTAGTAATTATTTTTTTCTATACAGATCCTTCAAAAATTCAGGAGGCTGTTTGATTCCAGCCAGTTTCAAGTGTGAGTGACTCCAACCAAACACCTCATTGGACAAAGATTTTAAGCCTCGAGATTCTGTTCTTTTAGTTTCCACCCTCTGTGCCCTGCCTACTTCCTTTGTTCTCAATGGCAACCACCTTGATATCATCTGAAATCTATGGGTTTGTGTGGGAAAGCAACCCCTTAATCCAGTTTGGCCAGCAGGCTCTCCCCATTTCTATGGCAAGGCCCCACTTTTTTTTTTTTTTTTTTTTGTGGTACGTGGGCCTCTCACTATTGTGGCCTCTCCCATTGCGGAGCACGGGCTCCGGACGCGCAGGCTCAGCAGCCATGGCTCACGGGCCCAGCCGCTCCGCGGCATGTGGGATCCTCCCAGACCGGGGCACGAACCCACGTCCCCTGCCTGCATCGGCAGGCGGACTCAACCACTGCGCCACCAGGGAAGCCCCTCACTTTTTTATATATAGTTTTCTTCCTGCAAGTTTAGGATAATTTCACATTATTCCAGTCGTTTTTCAAAGAAGGATTTGTATAGCATTTTACAGTTTTCAAAACTTTTTCACAGAGCTTACAGTATCTGGTCCTTATTTATCACTACTCATTAAATACCACTACATTTCATATATTCTATGACATAGGCTAGGTCTGACCTCAAGTTTGCACAAAAGAACTCTGAGCTTTGGAAAGGAAGTTACCTGCCCAGAGTTTGCTAATGATCGAATAAAGACTTGAACTCATATCATCTGATTCTAAAATGGCATGCTCTTCTCACCACAAAAATGCTGCCTCAAAATAGCTAACTTGAGAGTTAAGAAGAGGTTCGTGATATTTCATGTCCATTTTTGAGAGAGAAACAGGCACAAATATCAGTGGGCTGATGCGTGACCAAGGACAGATGTCAGTTAAAAAAAAAGAAAAGCCAAAAAGCAGGGGGGACAATTTTCTAAATCATTTCATTTGCCATAATAGCAACGTCAGGTAGTAGGAACAAAAAAGTACCATAGAAAGGACAACCCCCAAAAGAGTACAGTGAGAGCTATAATTTCTTATATTTAAATGTGTTAAGAATACCAAGATGAGGGACTTCCCTGGTGGTCCAGTGGTTAAGACTCCACACTTCCACTGCAGGGGGTGTAGGTTCAATCCCTGGTCGGGGAACTAAGATCCCGCATGCCATGCAGTGTGGCCAAAAATAAATAAAGTCACTAATAAAATAAAAAATAAAAAAAAAACACCAAAATGATAAGCCTCAACTTTTATGGAAAAAGAATGATCTTACTGCAAAAGAGTCATAAGCTTGGTTTTATTTGCTAAAATAAGGATTAATAATTATTAACATATTAACAAGTAATAACAACAGGAGCAGAGTGTTCTGATTCTCTGGGGCAGTCTCTTTCTCTTGTAAGGAGCCACCAAATTGTTTCCCAGAGTGGCTGTACCAGTTTGCACTGCATGAGAGTTCCTGTTGCTCCACATCCTCACCGGCATTTGGTGTTGTCAGTGTTCTAAATTTTGACCATTCTCATAGGTGTGTACTGGTATCCCATTGTTTTAATTTGCATTTCCCTGATGACATATGATGTAGAGCACCTTTTCATATGATTATTTGCCACCTATGTACTATCTTATTTGGTGAGGTATCTGTTAGGGTGTTTGGCCCATCTTATAATCAGGTTGTCTGTTTTCTTATTGTTGAGTTTTAAGAGTTCTTTGTATATTTTGGATAACAGTCCATTATTGGATATGTCTTTTGCAAATATTTTCTTCCAGCCAGTGGCTTATCTTCTCATTCTCCTGGCAGGATATTTTGCAGGGCAGAACTTTTTAATTTTAATGAAGTCCAGCTTATCGATTCTGTATTTCATGGATCATGCTGTTGGTGTTGTATCTAAAAAGTCATCACCATACTCAAGGTCATCTAGATTTTCCAGAAGTTTTATAGTTTTACATTTTACATTTAGGTCTGTGATTCATTTTGAGTTAATTTTTGTGAAGGGTTTAAGGTCTGTATCTAGATTCTTTTTTTTCTTTCTTTGTTTCTTTTTTTTTTTTTTTTTTGCATGTGAATATCCAGTTGTTCCAGCACCATTTGTTGAAGAGACTGTCTCTGCTCCATTGTATTACCTTGGCTCCTTTGTCAAATATCAGTGTACTATATTTATGTGGGTCTATTTCTGGGTTCTATATTTCTGTTCCATTGATCTACTTGTCTATTCTTTCACCAGTACCACTGTCCTGATTACTGTAGCTTTATAGTAACTCTTGAAGTTGGGTAGTATCAATCTTCCAACTTTATTCTTCTCCTTCAATATTGTGTTGGTGATTCTGGGTCTTTTGCTCTCCATTTAAACTTTATAATCAGTTTGTCAATATCTACAAAATAACTTGCTGGCATTTTGATCGGGATTGCGTTGAATCTATAGATCAAGTTGGGAAGATCTGACATATCAACAGTATTGAGTCTTCCTATCCATGAATATGGAATAGTTCTCCATTTATTTAGTTCTTCTTTGATGTTATTCATCAGAGTTTTGTAGTTTTCCTCATATAGGTCTTGTACATATTTTGTTAGATTTATACCTAAGTAGTTCATATTTTGGATGCTAATGTAAATGATACTGTGTTTTTAATTTCAAATTCCACCTGTTCATGCTGGCATACAGGAAAGCAATTGACTTTTGTATATTAACCTTCTATTTGGCAACCTTGCTGTAATCACTTACTAGTTCCAGGAGTTTTTATGTCGATTCTTTCAGATTTTCTACATAGACAGTCATGCTGCCTGTGAACAAAGAGAGTTTTCTTTCTTTCTTCTCAATCTCTATACCTTTTATTTCCTTTTATTGTTTTATTGCATTAGCTAGAACTTTCGGTATGATGTTAAAAGGAGTGGTAAGAAGGAAAATTCTTGCTTTGTATCTGATCTTGGTGGGAAAGCTTCAAGTTTCTCACTATTAAGTATGATGTTAGCTGTAAGTTTTTTGTAGATATTCTTTGTCAAGTTGAGGAAGCCCTTCTCTATTCCTACTTTACTGAGAGTTTGTATGATGAATAGGTGTTGGATTTTGTTGAATGCTTTTTCTGCACCTGTTGATACCATCATGTGATTTTTCTTTTCTAGCCTGTTGATGTGATGCATTACATTAGTTGACTTTTGAAAGTTGAAACAGCATTGCATAACTGGGATAAATCCCATTTCATCATGGTGTGTAATTCTTTTTATACATTGTTGGATTTGAAGCTTCTACCCTAAAGTTACACAGACCAGTTTTGCTCACATTTCATTGGCCAAGCAAGTTACATGACCACACTGAACTTTATAAATGAAGGAAATGTGCATATATTTAGACAGCCCTAATGTCTACCATAATTGTGACCTCTACTTGTAGCTCACTTACTACTTCGTAATAGCTGTGACAAAGCTGTTGGAATGAATGGATTTGTGTTAAACTTTGAAACAATTTTGGAAGTCAACTGTTAATTTCTGTTTATTTTAATTGTTAATGCCAATCCTGGATTAGCCCAAAAGAAATTGTCAGATATTTGTCCGTATTTTGTTTAAACTTTCTGAGATTTGAATTATGTTTATTATAGTAAGAAGCCCCGACAAACATAAGTGCACAAGCTTTTATACACAACTACAGTAATCTACTCATGAGTGTCCCCATATTGAGGTCTTGCAGGACCAAACAGGTAAATAAATCAACCTCTTTATGTCCAGATGTAGTATCTGCTGACGGGAAGTCATTTTTCAGAATCTACCAACCTGTCTTCAGCCTGTTTCCATAAATCACTTCCCATATTAACATCAAGAAAATCTTGAGTCTAAAGTGAGTCTGTCTGCAAAAGGGGATGAGACTTTCCAGGTGAGAGCAAGCGGGAATGGGTTCTGTGGACCCAAGATTTGGAAAGAGGTCGCCCTGACAATAAGTTAGGCATTTAATTGTGAGTCTCATCTTGGGGCTTAGGAGAGTTTTCCAATCAGTAGCAGAGAGGGCCTTTTTTTTTTTTAAACCTCTTTATTGGAGTATAATTGCTTTACAATGGTGTGTTAGTTTCTGCTTTATAACAAAGTGAATCAGTTATACATATACATATGTCCCCATATCTCTTCCCTCTTGCATCTCCCTCCCTCCCACCCTCCCTATCCCACCCCTCTAGGTGGTCACAAAGCACCGAGCTGATCTCCCTGTGCTATGCAGCTGCTTCCCACTAGCAATCTATTTTACATTTGGAGGACTTTTTGATTTTTGTTGTCAAGTCACTCAAAGGGTTTCGTGGTTTTCAGCATTGTTACGGGAAACTGACACTTTGGTTGTTTATTTACTCAGGTGGCTTTCTTTGACTTTAGAGGGCACCAAGCAAATGAGTCATCAGACTAAGTAGAGCAGAATAACAAGGACACCTCCTGTGTTGCTTTATGCTTGTGATCTTTTGTAATTCAAGAACCTGATTTTTACCTACAGGCACCTTCTCCAAATATACTTCAGCTTAAAATACCACACCAAAATGAGTGGTTTAAGAACTCTGCAACAACGTAATCTGGGCCTTAGTTTTGTAGTTTGCTACCTGAGTATTTTTAAACATCTTTATACACACACACATATCATATATATAAATATATGATATGTATGTAGTGTATATATGTATATATACTTTTTAAAATACATACTTTTTCTTATCATCGCTGTTGAGTTCTTACAGATAATTTCAGTTGTTCTACTCCTGTGGTCACAACAGGTTATTTTTATAGATCTCCCATTAAAAAAATAATCTAAAGAATTACCTGTTGTTGCTTGATAATTATCACATATTTTTACCAGCTTAAAACAACACCCATTTATTAGTTCACAGTTCTGTAGGACACATGTCTGGCAGGCCATGACTGGGATCCTGCTTAGGGTATTGCATGGCTGAAATCAGGGTGTAGGCTGGGCTGAGTTCTTGTCCGGAGGCTCTGGGGGAAAGTCAGCTTCCAGGATCATTCAGGCTGTTGGAAGAATCCAGTTTTTTGCTGCCTGTCAGGCTAGGCATTGCTGACGGCTGCTCTCAGGACCTTCCCACATGGTCCCCTCCATCTTCAAGCCAGGAAAGGTACACCAAATCCTTCTTGTGTTTCAGATCTCCCTGATTGACTTTTCTGGAACCAGCCAGAGAAAGCACTCTGCTTTTAAAGTTTTCATGTGGATGTGTTAGGCCCACCGAGATAATCTTTCTATCTTTAGGTCAACTGGTTAGTAACCTTAATTATGTTTGCACAATCCCTCTTGCCATGTAAAGTAACATAGTCATGGGGGCCATCTTAGAATTCTGCCTACTATACTTTATATAGGCATTCTGTTATATAGATTCAGTTTTTAGGTTGAATAACATGACAGCATTCAAAACATTAAATGTGAATCACCATAATGAATTATATTTAGGTTAAATTACTTTTATTGTGAATGTGATGCAAAGGATTTGTGGTATTGAAAAATACACACTTTAAAATAGATAGCTAGTGGGAAGCAGCCACATAGCATAGGGAGGTCAGCTCCGTGCTTTGTGTCCACCTAGAGGGGTGGGATAGAGAGGGTGGGAAGGAGATGCAAGAGGTTGGAGATATGGGGATGTATGTATATGTAGGGCCGATTCACTTTGTTATAAAGCAGAAACTAACATACCATTGTAAAGCAATTGTACTCCAATAAAGATGTTAAAAAAAAAGAAAAATACATACTTTTTAAATAAGTCTATAAATATATCATATAAAAGTACATTTAAAAGACATATTTTAAAAAGCTATTATAGGGCTTTCCTGGTGGCACAGTGGTTGAGAGTCCGCCTGCCGATGCAGGGGACACGGGTTCGTGCCCCGGTCCGGGAAGATCCCACGTGCCGCGAAGCGGCTGGGCCCGTGAGCCATGGCCGCTGAGCCTGCGCTCCGCAACGGGAGAGGCCACAACAGTGAGAGGCCCGCATACCGCAAAAAAAGAAAAAAAAGCTATTAAATGCTCAGCATATGCCTAGAATGCTTTGATTCCATCAGATGACAGGGAGTAGCCTTATCTCCTCAATATATGCTATTAATCACGGTCTTGGTCATTCATTAATAACACAAACTCATAGACTTTAGAGCTAAAAGAGATCAGAGATCTTCTGGCACCCTCCCCCTCCTTTGTTCTTTTGTTTGTTTGTTTTTGCGGTACGCCGGCCTCTCACTGTTGTGGCCTCTCCCCTTGCGGAGCACAGGCTCCGGAAGCGCAGGCTCAGCGGCCATGGCTCACGGGCCCAGCCGCTCTGCGGCATGTGGGATCTTCCCGGACCGGGGCATGAACCCGTGTCCCCTGCATCAGCAGGTGGACTCTCAACCGCTGCGTCACCAGGGAAGCCCCCTCCTTTGTTTTTTTTTTTTCATAAATGAGGAACCTGAAACTCGGAGAGGGATATGACTCAGAGAAGGCCATAGAGCCAGCTAGTCAGTGATAAAGATTGGCCTAGAATACATGTTTTCTGATTTCCTTTCTGGTAGAAATAATGACAGTACCATTAATTGAAGATTTTCTATATAGCAGGCACTATCCTAAGCACTTTAAATACATTATTTTCCTTAACTGTCACAAAAATTATATCAGGTAGGCATTACTAGCATTGCCGTTTCACAGTTTGAGAAAGCTGAGTCACAGAGAAGGTAACTTGCTTCATGTCACCCAGCTAGTACATGATAGAGTAGGGATTCTAAGAGAAACAGCTGGACACCAGGGCCTGACCTCTTCACTATTCTCTGCTCTTTCCACCCCACCAGCTGCTTCTAGCAGGGCCTTCCACATGCACTCATAGAGTTAGCTTAGTATCATCGCCATGGACAGCTGTCCAAGCTACCCATTGGTTATATTCTGACAACAAAATAGTGAATAGCAGAGAACTTGGAGTCAGGGAACTGTGTATAAACTCTGGTTCTGTCATTTTTTGTTTGGCTTCAGGGAATCGTGTAACCCGCTGGGGCCCTTGGATACTGGATCTGTAAAATGGGGATTAGGAGAGTTGTTCTGTAGAGGACACATGTAAAAAGCAATCTGTGAACAAAAGGATTACATGCTCGTTGTATTGTTATTCTTTGCCAAATGGTCACTAGTTCTCATCAGCCTGTAATAGCAGATTTTCAAGTCACTTTTGCTGTGATAAGAGTCAGGCATTACATGAAAACCAGTAGATTTTTGACACTGCAAAGGCCATGTCCTGAGACCTTTAGGAAGTCATGTTTTCTGTACTTATCCTCATTCTGCATTTTCAAACGTCACTGAAGTTGTATATCTCACTTGGGGGTGGTTTTTCATGCTTCATAGGCACTCTTCACAGGAAGTGAATGGTAAAGCTACACGGAGAGGCCAGGACTCAGCCATTGGCCTGGCTCCCTCACACCAGCCCAGCACCTTTCATGATTCCAGTTCACACCTGGACAAAATTTTACTACTTTTTTTTTTATTAATTTTGTTTGGAGTATAGTTGATTTACAATGTTGTGTTAGTTTCTGCTGTACAGCAAAGTGAACCAGTTATACACATACATGCATCCACTCTTTTTTAGATTTCTTTTCCATATAGATCATTACAGAGTACTGAGTAGAGTACCCTGTGCTATACAGTAGGTTCTTATTAGTTACCCATTTTATACATAGTAGTGTCTATATGTCATTCCCAATCTCCCAATTTATCCCTCCCCCACCCTTTATTCCCTGGTAACCATAAGTTTGTTTTCTACCTCAGTGACTCTATTTCTGTTTTGTAACTAAGTTCATTTGTACCATTTTTTTAGATTCCACATATAAGCGATATCATATGATATGTTTTTCTCTGTCTGACTTAACTTCATTCAGTTTAA
Source organism: Phocoena sinus (assembly GCF_008692025.1). Taxonomy (NCBI): domain Eukaryota; kingdom Metazoa; phylum Chordata; class Mammalia; order Artiodactyla; family Phocoenidae; genus Phocoena; species Phocoena sinus. The sequence continues at coordinate 47,473,163 of NC_045779.1, forward strand.
TGTGGCCATTTGGGGATCACTCTCAAATGAAATCATAAATATTGAATGTATGGCTATCAAGGTCTACTCTTCATCCCCATCCTTTTTGTTATTATTTAATCCTCTTCATGTATATGTGTATTTTTTGCTATACTGTTCGAAAGTAAGTTGCAAACAATATAACATTTCATGTCTAAATACTTCAGCGTATGTATCTCCTAACGATAAGGAAATTTTTTATAATACATGCCACTATCTACCTAAGGAAATTAACAATTTTCTTATCCCATCTAATACTCAATTCATATTCATATTTTCCCTACTTGTCCTAACATTGCTTTTAGTGTTTTGCTTTTAGGGTTTCTTTTTTTGTTGTTTTTTTCTTGAAAAGAAACCAGTCAAAGTATACTTATAGCATTTAATAGTTACATCCCTGTGGTATTTTTAAAGCTGGAACAATTCCCCCACCTTGTTAGTTTTCATGATATTAACTTTAAGAGACTAAGTCAATTCTCTTGAACAAAATCCCATGCTCTGGGTTTGTTTGATTTTGTGTGTCTGTATCCTTTATCTTGTTATTCTAGCCTCTCTATTTTTGAAAACTTAGAAGTTGGTTGCAAAGACCTGATTAGAAACAGGTTGTGTACTTTTGTCTAGAACAGCTTGATAGGTGCTACAGTGATTGCCCCACTATTAGTGCTAAGTTTGCTCACCTGATTAAGATGGCAATAGCCAGGTTTCCCAGTAGTAAAGTACCTGTTTTCCTTTAACAATTAGAACTAAGTTGTGGGCTGATTTTTTTGGTTCATATGAATATCCTTTTATCTCATGGCATTAGCATCCATTGATGTGCCTTATTTGAATCATTTATTCCACTGGAGGTTGCCAATTGGTAATTTTAAAATTTTCTCACTTTTTACATGTATTAATTAACCATTTCTCTGGCAGGAAGAGCCTTCTGTCATCAATGGGGGATGTTTTAGCTCCTCTCAGTAGTTCATATCAGTACAACATGTTTTACTATCAATTATCTAAAAGAGGCTCAGATTATGGAACTGAGTTGTAGATCAGTGATAACATATTTTATGTATACTTTTTAAAGCATTTTGATGTACATTAAAGTTGGAAGTGGAGAAGAGATGAAATTTAAAGCAGTGTTTCAAAATGGTGAGCAGATATTCCAAGAGGTTTGATGGAAAGGATTTCCACAAGTCACTGTCAACATCACCAAATATTTATTGATCTAAAATGCAATTATTAATACCAGGCACTAAAAGAGCTTACCATATCCCAAAATACTAATGATACGAATAGTCAATGTGGATAAATATTTAGACCTGACAGGAAGTAAATTAATACAAGTAATTTTTTTTCTTTTTTTTTTTTTTTTTTTTGCGGTACGCGGGCCTCTCACTGCTGTGGCCTCCCCCGTCGTGGAGCACAGGCTCCGGACGCGCAGGCTCAGTGGCCATGGCTCACGGGCCCAGCCGCTCCGCGGCATGTGGGATCCTCCTGGACCGGGGCACGAACCCGCGTCCCCTGCATCAGCAGGCAGACTCTCAACCACTGCGCCACCAGGGAAGCCCAATACAAGTAATTTGAACCATCCCCCTGTTGCTCCAGCTTCAGTCATCTCTCAGCTCCACATTCCAACATGCAAGGCCTTTGATAACTGGGGCTGTTTCTTGGATCCCAATCGGCCCATTTTTCAAGCCCAGCTCAAGTCCCAACTCCCTCTGTGATGCTCCTTCCTCCCTGACCTCTGCAGATGGCACTTCGTACCTCTGTTACATCTGTGGTACTTGACTCAGTTTCCTGTTTGGTCTTCTAATTGGCTTCCATAAGCAAACCTCCTATTCAAACTGTTGAAGATCCTTAAGAACATGACTATCCAGGACCAAAAATTTAAAAGCTCTTTTTTCACATGGCGTTGCTGGGTTTTGCATTCCTTATGAGACCCTCTCTGAAAGTGACGTACAGATGTGAAAGTGTTATCAGGCGAGGCTCTCTCCTTAGTGTAGCTTTCTTTGCTTTCTAATACTGATCACCCTGCAAAAACAGGGTTTTGTGTGAAAGTTAAAGCTAGAATTGAGGATTACTCACCACCTATTCTTTGGAAATAATGTGAAGGCCTACTTCTTTGACTATGACAAAAAAAAAGAAAAAGGCATAAATTAATCTTGATTTAAATATTACAATGAAAACAAAGCTTATTTTACATAGCTTGAACCTTTTTGTTCCTTTTGTTACCAATTTGAACACTGTTTTAAATGAAAATAAAACAATGGTATTTTGTGCTTCTTGAAGATTTTTTAGAAAGTTTTCATCCCTCAACAAGACGTGATTTGAAATACCTTTTCTCTCTGTCTCCTTCATAAAAGCATTTTGTATTTATGCAGGTTCTTCATCTGAGGACCTCAAAGCATCGGCTGCTATTTTTTGTTACCAGATGATGATGACAAAACTATCACCCCTTTTGTTTTCTGTCCGTGCAGAAGCCAGTGGTAAAAAGCTACGGAGCACCGTGCAGAGAAGTACAGAAACAGGCTTGGCTGTGGAAATGAGGAACTGGATGACTCGACAGGCAAGCCGAGAATCTACAGATGGCAGCATGAACAGCTATAGCTCAGAAGGAAAGTGAGTGATGCTGGCTGTGCCGTCGTCTCCGTGCCTTGCTGGAGACCTTCTTCTCTACCTCACTCTCTGTGCTTTCACCAAAGCTAACTCACAGGCCCTATAGCACCATTTCAACTTTCACTGGCTGATTTGCTGTGAAGAAAACTTTTGCTTACCCGCCACACTGAGAAATGTGACATATCTGGCTTTTTATATCAATGGAAACAGGTTTGGGGATAAAGTGTTTCAATTTAAGGGCAAGATGCTAAAATGTGACTGTCACAAATAGAAGTTTGCCCTACCTTGAAATAATACATAAAAGCACAGAAATAATAAGCACTTGTGCCCATGCCACATGTACGATGCTAATTTTTTTAAATCCTTGCTCTAAGAGTTATTACTAAAAAATATAGAATATCGATACATACTTAGTTCCATCCAGTAACAAACAGTTCAGATAAATGTAACAGCCAAAATGAAATGCCGCAAAGTTGGTGAGCCTTTCCTTTATGTAGTTATCATGTAGCTTTCCCTTGACTCCACTGTGTCTGAGATATTTTTAAAGCATTTGTCAAGATTGTACAGCCCTGTCACCAACAAATTAACAATAATTAGCAACTGCAGATCGTAGATGGGTGCGTAAAGGACATTAATAGAGGAGAGTGGGGTTTACTGACCTCATCTGTCATCACCATGGAAGCATCAGGTGCTCAGGCAACGTATGTGTAGTCAGTTCACAGGTGTGAGGCCATAGGAGCCGCTGGCAGTGTTGATGATTTGCCCTAGGGATCATTTGTCTAGCACAGTTATATAAATACGAGATATATATATGGTTTCCATACATTTGTAAGTAAGGTTATATGGGATATTTATGGAAGCATTAAAAATGTTCGGATTAACTGTATATTTGGGAATTAATTAAGCTTGGGGGACGAAATAGATTGGACGTTAATCAAGGAAGTCTTAAAGGAGATGGAGAATCAAGGAAAAAAGAAATGTGCAGTGCGCACTCATCACTGCAAAGCACTGCGTTAGACACTGTTAGGGATATAAAAATGTTCAAACTATGACCCCTGTGCTCCAGGTGTTTATAGTCTTATTGGAGAAATGGGATGAATACTCATAAATTCATTCAACAGATATTTCCATACCTTCTAGTGTTCTAGGCACTTTGCTATGAGTTGGGGATATATGTCATCCGAGGAAGCAAAAATCAGTTGGTGGTTAGACCATAGGCTTTAGAATCATTTAGGCTTAAATTCTAATCTGTTTTTTGGTGCTATAGAAACTTGGGCAAGTTATGTAATTTTTTTAAGATTCATTTTAATTAATTGATTGAGTTTAACAAGTACTTACAGTATTTCAGGCATGGTTCTAGTGCTGGATATAGATCAGTGAACAAATAAGAAAAAAAACCCTACCCTCATCAAACTTACAGTCTAACAGATAAGATGGACAATAAACTTGAAAAATTGTTCAAATACAAGAAAAATTAGGAAAATATATAATATTTAATATATAATAGATTAGGTGGTATAAGTGCTAAGGAGAAAAAGGTGAGAGAAGAGATGGCAGAGGTTAAGGGTAGGGTTTTACGTAGATTAGACAGGGGAAAGGGCACATTTGATTTAAAATCTGAAGGAAGTTAGTGAACACGTGAATGTCTGAAGGAAGAACATTTCAGGCTGAAGCAACGCTGAGGCTGGAGCTTACCTGGCATCAGTAGTGGGAATGGCGGCACCGGGGAATGAGGGCAGGAATAGTAAAAAAAAACTAGGAATTAAGATATGGGGGGCAGGGGTGGACAGGTTGTATTGTCTTTATACATCATTGCAAGGACTTTGCTTTTACCCAGATCGAGATGAGAAACCAATGGAGGACTGTGAGCAGAGGCCTGACATTATCTGGCTTCAGTTTTAACAGATCACTCTGATTGCTGTGGGAGTGGAGAGAAAGGTGGCAATGGGGAGATCATTCAGAAGGCTGTTGCAGCAATACAGAAAGAGAAAATGATGGCTTGAAGAGAAGAAGTCAAAAGATGAAGCCTCCTATATTTAGTGGCAAAATTAGCAAAGGAGACTGAGGAAGAATAGCCAAAGAGGAAAACCAGGAGGCTAGAGAGTCCAGGAAGCAAAGTGGAGAAAGTATTTCAAGGAAGAGGGAGGGATCGGTTGGGTCAAATGAGGCTAATATGTTCAATTAGACAAGTCTGGAGTATTAACGGTCGGATTTACCACTGTGGCTGTTAGGTAACCTTGATCAGAGAAATTTTGGTGGAGTGGAGAAAAATTGAGGAAGAGAGCAAGGAAAAACTGATTCGATTTTCAAAGGAGAATGAGAGGAAAGAAATTGAAGATGGTACATAGAGACAGCTCTACGAAGTTCCAAGGAGAGAAACGGGGCGGTAGCTGCGGAGGGAAGGAGGTTAGGAAAGGGATTTTTTTAAGGTGGAAGAAATAGCAGTGTTTGGGTGTTGATGGGAATGATCTGATCTGAAGACTTTCTTCATCGATAAAATGGGTTAAATAATAGAACCTCTGTCATAGTGCAGCTAAGAGATTCAGTATGCTAATGCCTGTCATGGAATAAGTGCTCAAAGTGTACTGAGTGCTATACATAGAAATCACAGTTCATGCCCTCCAGACACGGAAAAGAAAGGCACATAAACAGAGGCTTGCAATACAGGACGAGGGCTGCTAGAGGATAAGGAGGGAGAGCCATGGAGGTGCAGTGGGGAGGTTGGGATCCAATTAATGTAAGTGGCAAAATAGTGGTACCAGCTGCTCCTGCCACGGAAAGGGGGCTAGATGGAAACAGGAGTGGAGGGTTTAATCCTGTGTGTTATTTTACTTTTAGTCTGATTTTCCCTGGTGTCCGCTTGGCCTCTGATAGCCAATTCAGTGATTTTCTGGATGGCCTTGGCCCTGCCCAGCTAGTGGGGCGCCAGACTCTGGCCACACCTGCCATGGGTAAGAATTTGTCACGTGATTCATTGTTTTTCTTTTAGATTATTGAAAATCACATTCTTTAATTTCATAGGATCTTTAACAGTATTATCAGGAATGAGTATCTTAGATTTAAACAAAAAACTGTGACTAAATTTTTCCATTTTAATTTGTATGCTTTTTAAAGTAAAGTATCATTGATAAATTTTTAAATATATTTGAATTTAGGAAAAGATTTAGGAAAAGATGTAGGAAATGATGAAACAATGTTAAACCAAGGTCTTTGGCACAAACATTTCTCTCACTGTTTGTTTCTTCCTCACACGCCATTAGGTGACATTCAGGTAGGAATGATGGACAAAAAGGGACAGCTGGAGGTGGAAATCATTCGGGCCCGTGGCCTTGTTGTAAAACCAGGTTCCAAGACACTGCCAGGTAAGAACAGAAGAGATTCTTCTATTATTGTTCATAGTCCACACTTTTCAATTCAGAGACTTTGTTTTTGATTAGATACTGGAAACTTTGCTCTTAAATGATCAAGGATACTAATAAATGAGACAGTTAAGTGGTAGTTTGTGTGTTTGTCCTGAGTGAGCACCCAGTGAGAGTGGCCAGATGGGGATAAGACAAGTCGTTAGATAAATTTTGATAAATGAGAAACCACTGCAAAACAAAACCTATCACATTCATTTTGTATGACATGTACATAAGTTCTTGTTAGCTAGTGTTTTGTGTTATTCTTCAGTTTATCTGGAGCTTCTAAATTCTCCTTAAGAATCCTTAGAGTCCTGGAATTGGAATAAAAATAGTTACAGGTTCCCAAAGTAGCATAAGCCCATATGTAAAGGACATTCTAAGATTCTTACTTCCTGTAATGTATAGAGAGGCACCATTATAAGTTTTTATTGTGATGTCACATATTTCATACCGAAATGTCATAATCTAAGGTGCTTCGAGCCATGAGGAATGCCACAGATTCCAGATATCTGATGCAGAGATGTAGAGAACACTGGATCTGATGTATAGAACAATTCTGAAACTTGGTTTCTCCCCTCAGCACCTCCACTGACTGAACTGTAATTTTGAATCTCTAGCTTCCCTGTCCCTGCAGAAATTCCAAATTGTAATGTATGTTGTTACCTATTGTACAACCTTGCTGTGGTGATTAAGACGGTTGTGTTCATAAACGTCTTGGCGCTTAGTCAACTGACTCTGCTAGAAAGAATTCTGCAGTTTGTACATGCACGAAAATGTTTTTATGAAGAGTCTGTCAGAAAAACTTGAACCCATGGTATTCATAATTAGTTGCCTCTTCCTGGCTAATTTGAACATATTACATCAAACCCCACCCCTGTTGTGTACCCACACCATCAATAAATAAACCCTTTTGAGTGATCAATGATTTGTGGGGATGGGTGAGTAAAACAATCTAATTTCAAGCACGTTTAATTAGATTTAAGTATTGACACATGAAAAACTGAGCGAGACATCTTTCTTGAAATTGTTAGGGACTGGAAGCATTTCTCCTTTTTTTAACGCGGTTGTTCAAATCCATATAACCAGTTGATGGCAAAATAGTAATCAACTCAGATGCTATGTTAACATTGCCTAAAACTACCTGAATGGCTGATAGTTATCGATTGTTTAGCTAATGATTTTGACATAATGTGGAAAGGCCAGTGATTTTTGACCGCTGGATCTTCCAGCCTAAGGTTAAGCTGTGGCAGATGTCACCTGTAAGCTGGGTGTTCCGTAACCATAGCTCATCACTTAACTCTCCTCTGTGTTTTCTTCCCCAAGCACCATATGTAAAGGTGTATCTATTAGATAATGGAGTCTGCATAGCCAAAAGGAAAACAAAAGTGGCAAGAAAGACGCTGGAACCCCTCTACCAGCAACTGTTATCTTTCGAAGAAAGTCCCCAAGGAAAGGTTTTACAGGTATTTACTGAATTATATATTCCTTACCTAAGAAAGTGTCTTCATGGAGTCAAACTTTGTATCCAACATCTTTTCTTATCACATCCTTTTCCATTCCTCACAGCTGAAATTCTTGGGAAACTTCAAAGTAGTGGCCAGTGCTATAAAGCTATACACACTAGGGAACTATCGAGATATTCAATATCCTGTAATAAACCATAATGGAGATGAATGTGAGAAAGAAAAAAAAAAAGCTATACACACTCTTGTTTCCTTTAAAGTGACTATAGACTTGTAAACCCCCGTCACACATAAGCTCCCGTCTTCCTTGATTGCATATGATCTTAACACTCCTGTAAAGTTTTCCTCACGTACCTTCGGATTCTAGCAAAGACAACTATCCCAGCAATTAAATACAACTACATAACTTGATGTTTGATGTCAGCACACTAACTGAATGTATTGTAGTTGACAAGCTTTTACATACATGATTCTACTGACATTGCTCTTTTAATTTTGTCAACAGATCATAGTCTGGGGAGACTATGGCCGCATGGATCACAAATCCTTTATGGGAGTGGCCCAGATACTTTTAGATGAACTGGAGCTATCCAATATGGTGATTGGCTGGTTCAAACTCTTCCCCACTTCCTCCCTAGTAGATCCAACCTTGGCCCCTCTGACAAGAAGAGCTTCCCAATCATCTCTGGAAAGTTCACCTGGACCTTCTTACTCTCGTTCATAGCAGCTGTAAAACTGTTGTCATAGCAACCAGCGTTACAAAAAAAGAAAAAAACCCACAGGTCGCAAACCCTGGTAACACTGCATGCTTAATGTTGTGTCTTCTGAGCCTGTTTCTAGGGATACAAAGCGATCCTGTGTTCTCAGAGGAAGTTGCACACATTGTGCCCTAAAGAAGGCCCTCAGGTGAAAGAGCGGAGCTATGACGAACTATCAGGTTTGGAGTTCAATAACACTCACGTTTTGGTCCAATCTGAAGCCATGGATTAATCTCAAAGAATCAGTTTCATGCAACAAAAGCCCTTTTCAATGGCACCTTTATATTTTTATCATTCCTTTTTCTTCATTTCTCTGACCCCAAAGTCCTGTGATGCCACAGAAATGGAGCTATCCAGCCATTAAGCCATGTTACAAGTCAAGGCATGAAGTCCTAGGAAGCATCAGGTGAAAAGCAAGAGACCAAAGACTTGGTCCAGGACAAAAACGTCAGCCCTCCTCTGGACGGGGACGGGAGCAGCCAGTCCAGTGTGACAGCGTGAACAGTGGCAGACTTCAGAGCTCCAGCAGGCATGGCACCCACTAATGCCAAGATGAGTTGGACTCTGAAAAACAAAATTCTGTGGCTCCACTGTACTGAATGAAATTAAACTTTTTTTTGCATGGACACAGATTAGCTGAATACTTAAATTATTTTCTTGGGGCTGCAACTTGCAAAAAATAAAAATAAAAATCAGCCATTTTCAACAATTTATATTATTTTTAAAAATAAATTTCACTAGTGCATGGTTTTAAAAAAGGGAGAGAATGCAACAGGGTGATACAAAGACACACCATGTTTATTCTTTAAAGTAATCATAGTCTGTGTTTTGGCAGACATTACAGAAGAAAATACTTTCTAGAAAATACTTAAAATTCTCTTCATGTGACAAATAAGTATAACATATTCAATTTATTTCCATGTTAAATATACAAATATTAAAGTTCAATATGTGCAAATTGTTCACATCTTTCTTCCTCTATCTCACTTTTCTTCTTCTCTCTTTTAAGCTTTTATTTTCTTTCTCCCTACCAGAGTGAACATTATGCTAAAAAATTACAAGTTTTTGACCTGATACTCTCTTATACCCCATGTTTGATTCAGAGCTGTAGATGCTTCTGAATCTCTGAATTTCTCAAGGCGGGGAAAAAACTAAAAGCTTTCTTTATTTCAAGCATGTTGAAAAGGATTTTGCAACATGACTTGGGAGTACATTAGAGCAAGTCAGCATGTATTTGATAAAGAAGATATTTGAACTTTTGCAATTTATTGTACAGTGCATGGTAATTTTATTTTCATCTTCAAAGTTCAGTTTACAGGAAAATCCTAAAATCATGTGGCCATTGTAATGTCTAATAAATTTGTTTTTAGCACCAGCATTATTCGTACAGGGGTTAAAGTATTATTTTTAGAAGGTCTTAGGTTTTGTGTTTTGTTTTCTAGTTAATTAAAGCATGAAGCAATTCCTTTAGCCAATTTCCATTTACTATGTGAATAGAAACGCTAACAATTTGGAGCCCTGAAACCCAAGACTGTTTATTAATTCATTTATCTGTAGTAAAATTCAATTTTTCACAAATTATATTTCTAAAGAAATATAGCAAACATAAATTTGCAACAGATAATTTTAAAGCTCCAATTTTTAGGTGACTCAAAGAAAGTCAGTCTGCCTATTAACAGTTCTTTGATGCCATCACCAAAAGTCTACACACGAATCCCCAAAATCAAACCCCTGCCTTTGGTTTTACAGACAGTTATTACCATTGGGTGGTGCTGCAAGGTCAAATTTCTCTTAAGTTCCCCGACTTAGGAGAAGAGTCACCGAGTAATGTAATAAACCACCCATATTTCTTTGTTTCTTTCTGTGCACTTTGATAACACATTCTTATAGATGGATTTTAACTTCTTGCAACAACTTTCGAAATCCACGTACATACCATTTGTTTAAGGCCACGCACAAAAATTGCTCTCTTGTGTTCCTTTTTAAGTTCAGTGTTGACCATTCAAAACTATCATGCTTGATATGGTGCAAAAGTTAAAAATGAGTATCACTAAAAATGCCTTCTCTTTATGTGGTGCAATACGAAATACACCGAGACTGTGTCTTGACATTCTGAGACCTAGGATGGACCCAGGTAAAGTTGAAAAGAACGAATAAAACTCTACGGAAATAATTTAGACACTTGTGTACCAGCAACAATTGACTTACTAGACCTATAGTGTCTATACTCTCCCTTAGAATAAACGTTTACCATTTTCCTGATACTAAGATGCAGTCACATAATCTTTTGTGCATATTCCTATATAAATTATTTCTAATTTTAATAAGAAGGACATGACTGTATGGAATATTTGTACATACCTGTCATTTATGCAGTATTTATTTTAATGTTGGTGTATTTTTTTTTTTAATTTTCACATGTCTGCACCTCGACTTGTGGTTTAGTCATGTAAATAGCACTATTCCAGTGACCATTGCTGCCCTGTACATAGTATGTTTTAAAAGTAAAGGGAATTCCAGCTGGAAAAAAAAAGGGCAGATTAGTCCTGTAATGAACACCAACTAATGGAAAACTCAAATTCATTCTCGTGATGGTATTTAACACTTTAAATAAAACATTTTCTTTGCAGACGTTGCGTGCATGGCCTTCTGACTTCTTCCCACACATTCCCAAGCCTGCTACAGCTCATTCCCTGAGCCCGCACATGATTTAAAGACAATGAAATCATCTTTTCCGCCTCTCCGTAACAGAAGCAAACCGCTAGTCCTAGCAGATAGCCCTCAGTAGAGCACTTTAAAATGCCAAAGGATTTCGGCTCACATCATTAAAATTGGTTGCTTTTAAAACAGATTATTGCAGAATTGAGGTGCTTTCTGATGAGATGACTCAGCAACTCACAGATTTAAACGAGTGAGATTTCTGAGTCAGTGTGGCCTCCACTGACAGCAGTCAAAGAGAATCACGCACAGGCTCTGCCATTCCCTGGTTGGAGATGGCGAGGGTGACAGTTGGCACTATGCTATGTGTCTCCACTGATGTGTCAGTTCAACTTTGCGGGGGACTGGGGTGGGGTGCATTTTCAGTTGGGGACACACACGTGGTAACCTGACATGGAACAACTGATATATAACAGCCTGTCCAGAGACTGGCTTCTGTCGCGTGAGTATGAGTGGAGGAGAGGGTCTCTCCATACCCTTCTAGGGTGGTTCCTCAAACTGCGAGAAAGAACCCCAGCAAAGTTCCAGTGGAAGTCCTCCCCAGCTCTAAATTTAAGAGCGAGTTTGATTAATTAGAAATCCAACTGAAATCCAAACCTAGTTTTCTCTCCATTCCTTGAACCAGCCATTTCTTTCATTTCCAAGGACTCGATTCCAGCCCAGTCCCCCATATCTATCCCATATTTTCACTATTTAATATATACTCTCTGCTCTAGCAAGCTATGTGCTATTCATACACTCCTAAAAATCTCCTTGCCTTTTTTATATGCCCTCTCCTGAAAAGCCCTTCTACTTTCTCAGAAGTGATCCATGTTAGTCCCTTCCTGCAATTCCTGGCTCAGGACTGAGCTCTCCTGTACCAGTTCCTGACTAAACCCTAACCACATGGCTGCATCGACGCCAACACCTTCACTTTCCCAGGAACTCCAGACGCCGAGGGTCCACAAGCAAAGATGAAGGGCATGATGGTCACTGTCATGGGGGCTGTGGGAGAATTGGCCAAGAAATCACCAAAGCTGTCTGTACTGACTTAACCTTTAACATTCTTGGCATAAAAATCACATTCTCTGCATGTTTGTCTCCACTCACATAGCTCATGAGGCCTCAGTATCCTCTAGCATCCATGGACTGAATGAACAGAAGTTCACACATCCACCTTTGGTTTGTGAAATGTGTATTGAGAAGCAGTGTGTAAGAGGGAATAAAAAACAAAAAAACAACCTACAGCACTCAAATTCTTCATATGACTTAAGTCACTTAGTCTCTCTGGCAATCATTTCTTCACCTGGGAAATAAGGAGTTTGGGTTAAACATTCTTCCATCATTAAATCAACACTTTGACTAACTTATAAGCTCCTTCAAGGAAGGGACCATATATGGGTTTTTTCCCCCCTCTTTTGTATCCTCAGTGATAAGAACAATGCTGGACACATAGATGTTCCATAAATATCTGCCAAATTAATGAATATTTAGTCCTTGCTATTTTGAGACACTATTTTAGGCATTGTAGTGAACAGAAAAAGCATGGCCCTATCACCAAGGGACTTTCATTCTACTAAGGAAGACACACATTGGGTAAAAAATTACAAGTAAGATAACTTTCCAAAGGGGATAAAAGCTATGGGAATATACAGCAGTGTTTTAACCCAGTCAAGAGAGTTGAGGAAGGCTAATATCTATAAAAATGAACAGGAGTTAAATACAAGGTGATGGTGGCAATGGGAGATGGGAGTTAGGTGAAGAATATTCCAGGCAGAGAGAACAGCAGCTGAGAAAGTTGAGGGTAGGGAACTGCAACTCTACCACTTCGTAGTGTGTCTAAAGCAAAGGTGAGTTCACATGAAGTGTTTATGAGTGGACAACTGAATAAACAATACAGATTTCTGTAGCCTAAGCTACTTCTGAACCATTGAGGGTTTCCTTGAGAAGAGAGTTTTAACTTAAACTTGATGCGAGGACTAGTCATTGGTGAGGGATAATCCTCTATTTTATTTAAAATGGTTCTCAGAATGCTCCTCAGTCCTAATCCCATTCAATTGTTAGATCTTTGAACATAGGAACCATGGACTATAGCTCTGTACCCAGCATAGCACCTAGCTCAGCACTAAGCACATTACAGTTGCCGAATACACAGACTAACAGTGAATATCCCTTTCAGATATTCTCGGAAAGATTATGGTTATCAACTTGGAAGATTCCCGAGTCCTAAACTTTATGTTCATAGTTTGTATACGGTGGAGTTAGAAAGACTTTAAACCTCTGGTGTTCTTAATGCCCGAGCACCAGCTTCCTGTCATTTTTGTCATTTTGCTTTGAGGTAGGGGACTATTTCGTTTAGTATGCTTCCTTTTCTGATCTATCCATAGTGTTCCCAAGAGACCTGCCATTTTCTAACTAGTCCCATTCTTCTGGCTTCAACTGATGGTGGTATAGGGGGTGCAGACTCCTAAAATGGGTCAGTCTGTACCCTTGCCTGTGAAGATGTGTTATTTTTTGCCTTGATACCAAAGAGGCAGTTCATCTCCAGTGACAGAAACTATTAGATGGGGAAAAAAAAGGCCAGGAGCTGTCAGTGGCTATGTTTTCTGATATATGATGGAAATTGGATTAAGAAAGAGAAGAAAGTCAGCAAAGCCAAAGTGGAGGCATGAATTGTAGAGAGTCCTGCAGGTTTCATGTTCCTGGTTCCATTACGACTGAGGATCGGCTGCATCTTTGCTCTTCCAAGAGAGCCCATACATTCAAGCTCTGGTTAGTTGGGTGCCTGCTATATGAAGTCACAAGTCCTAATTAATACATTTGGCCAAGGACAAGGCTGATGGAATCGTAGAACCTTGAAGGAGCCTTTGAGGTTACCTAGGACAATCTCATAGCATTAAGAGAAACCCTAAAAGGTGGCCATCAAACCTCTGCTTGCAAGTGGCTGGAGAGATAAATTCGGGAATATAGCTCATTTCATGGTCTCTAGCAGACTCTCCTTTCTAGCACCTAACCTAAATCTCCCTTCTGGAATTTTGCACTTCCTGGGCTCAGTGTTACCAAGTCCAAGCTCATACTGCTCTCCACACAACAGGCCAATAAATCAAGAGATGAGTTGTTGGGGCAAGGAATTGCGACTTTACTCAGAAAGCTGGCAGACCAAGAGGATGGTGAACTTGTGCCCCAAAGAACCATGTGCCTGAGTTAGAACTCAGGCTTCTTTTATACTAAAAGAGGAGGGAGTTAAGTCAAACATTTCCTGGTTCTGGTCCACCTCCAGAGGGGATGTGTTAATTTCTTCCTGCCTGCAGTCATTCACAGGTGGGCCTGGTCAGGATGTTTCCTGTGAGCTAAACAAAGGTTTTTTTTAGCTTAGTGCTCATTACCTGGGAGGCAGGGTTCCCAGAGATGGGCCACTATGTATAATTTAAGCTTATAGGCAACATACTTTCAGTGATTAACTTGTAATAGAATACAAAGTTTCCTTCCTATTACAATTCCTGACTGCCAGTGTCTACTCCACCAACTTGTGAGAAGAGGACGAAGACCGCTCTGGCTACTTCCGGAGGTGACAAACATTCCTTAGACTATTTAGTCTGTCCTTTTATATATTTACAACTATCTGAACCTGATGAAGCCCGTTAGCACTTTGTTGTCTAATTTGTAATTGAACTTGGGTGTTTTGGTTCCAGTTCTCAGTACATATACTAAATTCCTGTGCTATTTATTTAGACAAAATTAAACAACTTAGTTGACCCTCCTCCAGCTACAATGAAATTCCCATCTACTTCAGTTAGATAGGCAGACCTGCTGGAGGCAAATGCATGAACAGAGATTAGTATAGTGCCCAAAGTTTCAACATCATTGGCAACTGCTAGGTCTTTTAAAGCATCTATAGATTCTATCACCTGGGCAGACACCTGGAATGGCCTACCATTCAGTGTTTCAAAGGGACTTAATTTAAGCCTGCTACTGGGAGCCACTGATCCATAGCAGGGCAACTGGCAAGGCCTTATCTCAAGTTAAATTAGTATCCATTTTCTCAGTTTTTCCTATTGTGGTCTCCAGGATGAATGTAATTCCAATGTCTTAATCCAAATCAGGGGATAATTTTCTTAAGGAGGGCTTTAACCAATTAAAAGATACTGATTTTAAAAACTAATAACTTAAAACTGCCACACACAAAACAAATGGTCCACAAAAAATTCTCCTTTTTCTGAGGGTTTTACAATGAATTGTTATTAACCAGTCTTTTACTATGAAACTTAAATGGCCAGTTGAGAGCAACTGTTCTGAGACCATCTTTGACCACTGATTAAGACTGGGGTGGCGGATATAATATTCATTTAACCTTCTGAGCTTTCTGGGCAGACTTGGTGACCTTGCCAGCTCCAACTGCCTTCTTGTCCACTGCTTTGATAACACCTATAGCAACCGTCTGTCTCATGGCACCACCAGCCAAGTGGTCCAGAGCAGGGTAGTCAGAGAAGCTCTCAACACAGTGGACTTGCCAGGAACCATATCAACATCCCAAGAATTTGGGGCCATCCTCCAGCTTTTTCCCAGAATAATGATCAGTCTTCTCCTTCATCCCAGCAAACCTGCAGCTCATTCCCCACTGTCAATTTTACCCAGGGCTCCGGGTGTGGGGAATTAGGCACCAAGTCCAAGGGAGCCCCAGGCCTCTTCATTCGTCAGTGTTCCTCTCTTTCTACCATGTGAGAGACTCTCGTCTTATTGTGTTTCTTCTCATGATTCAGCCTAGGGCAATCTGTTTTCCAATGTTCTTCCTCCTTACAGTAAGTACATTGCTCCCTACTGTCGTGGCTTACCTCTCCTTCGGGTTACTCGCTTTCCTGGAATCCAATGCCACAGCCAAAAATTGGCATTTCGTTTTGCATCATCTTTCTTGTTTTTCCCTGTTGAACACTTTAAAAGCAGCATCCACAGCTGAGTGCCTGGGGCCACGTGACTTAGGAAGCAGGGCTGAAATCTCTCCCAGTGACTGCGTGAGCCACAGTTTTACACCTGTGCCACCAGCTTTGTAAATTCAGCGCCTGTGGGACATCCAAACGCACAACGGGTGCTTCTGCCGCTGGGACAGGTCTGGCCTTAGCAGCCATGGGCTGGACTGTGCGGGCACGTGTACATGGGGGCTTGGCCAGGGTCTGGGCTGCCTCCATAGCCTTCCACATTGGGTCCGGGCGCGCAACTGCTGTGGTCCTAAAACCTGACTTCAGTGGATCTGCGCTGGAGGCCTTGTGAAAACGACGCCTGAGGGACACTAGGGCCGAGTGCTGGCATTCCCAAGGTTGAGGTGGGGCCAAGGGCAGTGCAAACAACAATGTACTTGGTGAGCCTGCACAACAGATGAGAAGGTGACACAACAGCGCATAATCACTGGTCAACAGCTCCAGCGGAGGAATACCCAGGGGCTCCTTTCCAGTGGGTACACTCCAGTCCTGCCTATCTCATACTGAAGCTCAGAAACACGGCTCGGAAATGGATTGGGGGCTTCTACTCCAACATCTAGGTAGCAGACCCTGCCCCTGGCAGGGTAGTGACAGTGACAGGGCAGTGACAACCACAGAGCAAAGAGGAGGCCCCATTCAATATCCAGTGCAGGTTCTGGTCACCAAAATACCAGTCACACCTCCTATTAAGGGGATAATGGCCAGCATACACTGAGGAAAGGCGCAGCAAGCATCCATACTAAAAACAGCCCTCGCACCAAAAAATACTAAACTCACGCAGGCTACACAGGGATACTCCCACATAAATATAACCCTCCAAGACCACAGTAGTTAATTATTTCTCCTAAACTCACAGAGTAGGAGAAATATAAGGGGAAAAAATGAAGAAGCAGAGGAACCACTCTCAATTGAAAGATCAAGAGAATTTCCCTGAAGGAACAAACAGTGAAACAAACCTCTTCAGTCTAATAGACACCGAGTTCACAAAGGAGGTAATGAAAATACTGAAGGAATTAAGAAAGGCTATTGACAGAAATGCAGATTACTGTAAAAACAAACAAACAAACTAGAAACTATAAAGAGAAGCCAAGAAAAATTAGAAAATTCATTCGCAGAGACAAAAGCTGACCTAAAGGCAATGAATAGCATGATGAATAATGCAGAACAAATAAATGATCTGGAAGATAGAATAATGAAAATCACCTGATTAGAACAGCAGACAGATACCCAAATGAAAAAAAAAAATGAAAGAACGTAAGAGACCTATGGGATAATACAAAGCATGCCAATCTATGCATAATAGGAATCCTAGAAGGAGAAGACAAAAGGGGATTGAAAATGTATTTGAAGAAATTATGGCTAAAACATCCCAAACCTAAAGAAGGAAACAGATATCCAGGTACAGGAAGCACAGAGGGTTCCACATAAGATAAACTCAAACAGACCTACACCAAGACATAGTATAATTAAGTTGGCAAATATTAAAGTGAGGATTCTAAAGGCAGCAAGAGAAAAACAAAGAGTTAATTACAAGGGAACCCCCATAAGGCAATCAGCTGATTTCTCTATAGAAACGTTGCAGGCCTGAAGGGAGTAGCAAGACATATTCAAAGTCCTGAGGGAAAAATCTGCAACCTAGAATATTCTACCCAGCAAGATCTTCATTTAGAAGGAGACAGAAAGAATTCCTCAGACAAGCAAAAATTAAAAGAATACAGCAATAAAAAACATATCCTAAAGGAAATATTAAAGGTCTTCTCTAAAAAGGAAAGAAGTAAGAATCTATAGGAAACAGAAAATCACAATTGGAAAGTAAATCACTTAAATAAGCCAGTAGAGAGATTTTTTAAAAAATCTGTGAAAGAGACGATAACCACAATGAACAGCAAAAGGATGAACATGAAGATATAAAGGAGACAAAGTCATAAAATGTGGGGAAGAAGAGTAAAAAAAAAAAAAATTGTAGAATTTTTTTTTTCTATAATTTGTTTGAGCCTATATGACTATCAGTCTAAAGCAAGTAGATACAGAAAGGGGTTAATATACTTGAGAAAACAAGGCAAACATAAATCAAAAACATATAATAGATTCCAAAAAAACAAAAAGAAGAGAACATAGGCATAATACAAAAGAAAATCATCAAACCACAAAAGGAAAAAAGAAGAAATACAAAATCAATGGGTAAACAAGGTTTAAAATGGCAATAAATACATATCTATCAATAATTACCTTAAATGTTAATAGACTAAATGCTCCAATCCAAAGACACACAGTGACAGATTGGTTAAAAAAACAAGAGCCAACAATATGCTGCTCCAAGAGACCCACTTTAGGGCAAAGGACATGCATCAATTGAAAGTGAGGGGATGGAAAACGATATTTCATGCAAACAGAAATGAGGAGAAAGCAGGGGTTGCAATACTCATATCAGACAAAATAGACTTTAAAACAAAGGGCATAAAGAAAGGTAAAGGACACTATATAATGCTAAAGGATCAATACAAGAAGAGAATTTTACACTCGTTAACATATATGCACTTAATATAGGAGCATTGAAATACATAAAACTAATACTAACAGACATAAAGGGAGAAACTGATGGGAAGACAATAATAGTAGGAGACTTTAACACCCCACTCACATCAATGGACAGATCTTTGAGGCAAAAAATCAGTAAGGCAACAGAGATCCTAAATGATACAATAGAACAGTTAGACTTTATATTTTCAGGACAGTACATCCAAAAAAAGCAGAATACACATTCTTTTCAAGTACACATGGAACATTCTCTAGGATCAACCACATACTAGGCCACAAAACAAGCCTCAAAAAAATTAAGAGTGTAGAAATTATTTCAAGCATCTTTTCTAATCACAATGGTATTAAACAAGAAATCAACCACTGAAAAAGAAACGAGAAAAAAACCCCATTCACATGGAGACTAAACAACATGCTACTAAAAAACAGATCAATGATGAAATCAAAGAAGAAATTTTAAAATATTTTGAGGCAAATGACAATGAAAACGCAACCATATAAAATTTATGGGATGCAGCAAAAGCAGTTCTTAGAGGGAAGTTCATAGTGATACAGGCCTTCCTCAAAAAACAAGAAAAATCTCAAATAAATATCTTAACCTACCACCTAATAGAATTACAAAAAGAAGAGCAAACAAACAAAACCTAAAGTCAGCTGAAGGAAGGAAATAAAATAGAGGTTAAAAAAAAAAACAATAGAAAAAAATCAATAAAACCAAGAGCTGGGGAGGAGGAACCAAGATGGCGGAATAGAAGGATGTGCTCTCACGCCCTCTTGCGAGAACACCATAATCACAACTAGCTGATGGACAATCATCGAAAGGAAGACACTGGAACTCACCAAAAAAGATACCCCACATCCAAAGACAAAGGACAAGCCACAATAAGACGGTATGAGGGGTGCAATCACAGTAAAAATCAAAGCCCATAACTGGTGGGTGGGTGACTCACAGACTGGTGAACACTTATACCACAGAAGTCCACCCACTGGAGTGAACGTTCTGAGCCCCACGTCAGGCTTCCCAACCTGGGGGTCTGGCAATGGGAGGAGGAATTCCTAGAGAATCAAACTTTGAAGCCTAGTGGGAATTGACTGCAGGACTTCGACAGGACTGGGGGAAACAGAGACTCCACTCCTGGAGGGCACACACAAAGTAGTGTGCGCATCTGGACCCAGGGGAAGGAGCAGTGACCCTGAAAAAGACTGAACCAGGCCTACCTGCTAGTGTTGGAGGGTCTCCTGCAGAGGTGGGGGGTGGCTCTGTTTCACCATGTGGAAAAGGACACTGGCAGCAGAAGTTCTGGGACGTACTCCTTGACATGAGCCCTCCAAGAGTCTCTCATTAGCCCCACAAAAGAGCCCAGGTAGGCTCCAGTGTTGGGTTGCCTCAGGCCAAACAACCAACAGGGAGGAAACCCAGCCCCACCCATCAACAGTCAAGTGGATTAAAGTTTTACTGAGCTCTGCCCACCAGAGCAACAGTCAGCTCTACCCACCACCAGTCCCTCCCATCAAGCCTCTTAGATAGCCTCACCCACCAGAGGGTAGACAGCAGAAGCAAGAAGAACTACAATCCTGCAGACTGTGGAACAAAAACCACATACACAGAAACAAAGACAACATGAAAAGGCAGAGGGCTATATACCAGATGAAGGAGCAAGATAAAACCCCAGAAAAACAACTAAATGAAGTGGAGATAGGCAACCTTCCAGAAAAAGAACTCAGAATAATGATAGTGAAGATGATCCAGGATCTCGGAAAAACAATGGAGGCAAAGACAGAAAAGATGCAAGAAATGTTAAACAAAGACCTAGAAGAATTAAAGAAAAAACAAACAGAGATGAACAATACAATAACTGAAATGAAAAATACAATAGAAGGAAGCGATAGCAGAATAACTGAGGCAGAAGAATGGATAAGTGAGCTGGAAGACAGAATGGTGGAATTCACTGCTGCGAAACAGAATAAAGAAAAAAGAATGAAAAGAAATGAAGACAGCCTAAGAGACTTCTGGGACAACATTAAACACAACAACATTTGCATTATAGGGGTCCCAGAAGGAGAAGACAGAGAGAAAGGACCAGAGAAAATATTTGAAGAGACTAAAGTTGAAAACTTCCCTAACATGTGAAAGGAAATATCCACCCAAGTCCAGGAAGCACAGTGAGTCCCATACAGGATAAACCCAAGGAAAAACACACCAAGACACATAGTAATCAAATTGACAAAAATTAAAGACAAAGAAAAATTATTGAATGCAGCAAGGGAAAAATAACAAATAACATACAAGGGACCTCCCATAAGGTTAACAGCTGATTTCTCAGCAGAAACTCTAAAAGCCAGAAGGAATTGGCATGATATACTTAAAGTGATGAAAGGGAAGAACCTACAACCAAGATGCCTCTACCTGGCAAGGATCTCACTCAGATTCAATGGAGAAATCAAAACCTTTACAGACAAGCAAAAGCTAAGAGACCTCAGCACCACCAAACCAGCTCTACAAAAAATGCTAAAGGCACTTCTCTAAGTGTGAAAGAGAGGAAAAGAAAAGGACCTACAAAACCAAACCCAAAACAATTAAGAAAATGATCATAGGAACATACATATCGATAATTACCTTAAACGTGAATGGATTAAATGCTCGAACCAAAAGACACAGGCTTGCTGAATGGATACAAAAACAAGACCCATATATATGCTGTCTACAAGAGACCCACTTCACACCTAGGGACATATACAGACTGAAAGAGAGGGGATGGAAAAAGATATTCCATGAAAATGGAAATCAAAAGAAACCTGGAGTAGCTATACTCATATAAGATAAAATAGACTTTTAAAGAATGTTACAAGAGACAAGGAAGGATACTACATAATGATCAAAGGATCAATCCAAGAAGAAGATATAACAATTATAAATATATATGCACCCAAGATAGGAGCACCTCAATACATAAGGCAATTGCCAACAGCTATAAAAGAGGAAATCGACAGTAATACAATAATAGTGGGGGACTATAACACCTCACTTACACCAATGGACAGATCATCCAAAAGGAACATTAATTAGGAAATAGAAGCTTTAAATGACATAATACCAGATAGACTTAATTGATATTTATAGGACATTCCATCCAAAAACAACAGATTACACTTTCTTCTCAACTACGCATGGAACATTCTCCAGGATAGATCATATTTTGGGTCACAAATCAAGCCTCAGTAAATTTAAGAAAACTGAAATCATATCAAGCATCTTTTATGACAACAATACTATGAGATTAAAAATGAATTACAGGGAAAAAACTTAAAAAATACCAACACATAGAGGCTAAACAATACGTTACTAAATAAGCAAGAGATCACTGAAGATATCAAAGAGGAAATTAAAAATACCTAGAGAAAAATGACAATGAAAATACGATGATCCAAAACCTATGAGATGCAGCAAAAGCAGTTCTAAGAGGGAAGTTTAGAGCTATACAAGCCTATCTCAGGAAACAAGAAAAATCGAAAATAAACAATCTACCCTTACACCTAAAGGAACTACAGAAAGAAGAACAAACAAAACCCAAAGTTAGCAGAAGGTAAGAAATCATAAAGATCAGAGCAGAAATAACTGAAATAGAAACAAAGAAAACAATAACAAAGATCAATAAAACTACAAGCTAGCTCTTTGAGAAGATAAAATTGTAAAACCATTAGCCAGACTCATCAAGAAAAAGAGGGAGAGGACTCAAATAAATAAGATTAGAAATGGAAAAGGAGAAGTAACAACTGACACTGCAGAAATACAAAAGATCGTGAGAGATTACTACAAGCAACTCTGTGCCAATAAAATGGAAAACCTGGAAGAAATGGACAAATTCTTAGAAATGCACAACATGCCAAAACTGAAGCAGGAAGAGATAGAAAATATGAACAGACCAATCACAAGCACTGAAATTGAAACTGTGATTAAAGATCTTCCAACAAACAAAAGCCCGGGAACACATGGCTTCACAGGTGAATTCTATCAAACAATTAGGGAAGCGCTAACGCCTATCCTTCTCAAACTCTTCCAAAATATAGCAGAGGGAGGAACACTCCCAAACTCATTCTACGAGGCCACCATCACCCTGATACCAAAACCAGACAAGGATGTCACAAAGAAAGAAAACTACAGGCCAATATCACTGATGAACATAGATGCAAAAATGCTCAACAAAATACTAGCAAACAGAATCCAACAGCACATTAAAAGGATCATACACCATGATCAACTGGGGTTTATTCCAGGAATGCAAGGATTCTTCAACATAAGCAAATCAATCTACATGATACACCATATTAACACATTGAAGGGGAAAAATCATATGATCTCAATAGATGCAGAGAAAGCAACCGACAAAATTCAACACCCGTTTATGGTAAAAATGCTTCAGAAAGTCGGCATAGAGGGAACTCTCTTCAACATAATAAAGGCCATATATGACAAACCCACAGCCAACATCATCCTCAATGGTGAAACACTGAAAGCATTTCCACTAAGATCAGGAACTAGACTAGGTTACCCACTCTCACCACTCTTATTCAACATAGTTTTGGAAGTTTTAGACACAGCAATCAGACAAGAACACTAAATAAAAGGAATCCAAATCGGAAAGGAAGAAAAAACTGTCACTGTTTGCAGATGATATGATACTATACAGACAGAATCCTAAAGATGCTACCAGAAAATTACTAGAGCTAATCAATGAATTTGGTAAAGTAGCAGAATACAAATTTAATGCACAGAAATCTCTGGCATTCCTATACACTAATGATGAAAAATCTGAAAGTGAAATCAAGAAAACACTCCCATTTACCATTGCAACATAAAGCATAAAATATCTAGGAATAAACCTACCTAAGGAGACATACGACCTGTATGCAGAAAATTATGACACTGATGAAAGAAATTAAAGATGATACATATAGATGGAGAGATATACCACGTTCTTGGCTTGGAAGAATCAACATTGTGAAAATGACTCTACTACCCAAAGCAATCTACCGATTCAATGCAATCCCTAGCAAACTACCACTGGCATTTTTCACAGAACTAGTACAAAAAAATTCACAATTTGTATGGAAACTCAAAAGACCCCACATAGCCAAAGCAATCTTCAGAATGAAAAACAGAGCTGGAGGAATCAGGCTTCCTGGCTTCAGACTACACTACAAAGCTACAGTAATCAGGACAGTATGGTACTGGCAGAAAAACGGAATATACATCAATGGAAGAGGAGAGAAAGCCCAGAGATAAACCCACGCACATATGGTCATCGTATCATTGATAAAGGAGGCAGGAATGTACAGTGATGAAAGGACAGCCTCTTCAGTAAGTGGTGATGGGAAAACTGGAGCAGTACATGTAAAAGTATGAGATTACAACACTCCCTAAGACTATACACAAAAATAAGATCAAAATGCATTAAAGACCTAAATCTAAGGCCAGAAACCATCAAACTCTTAGAGGAAAACATAGGCAGAACAATCTATGACATAAATCACAGCAAGATCCTTTTTGACCCACCTCCTAGAGAAATGGAAAGAAAAACAAAAATAGCAAATGGGACCTAATGAAACTTCAAAGCTTTTGCACAGCAAAGGAAACCATAAACAAGACCAAAAGACAACCCTCAGAATGGGAGAAGATATTTGCAAATGAAGCAACTGACAAAGGATTAATCTCCAAAATTTACAAGCAGCTCATGCAGCTCAATAACAAAGAAACAAACAACCCAATTCAAAAATGGGCAGAAGACCTAAATAGACATTTCTCCAAAGAAGATGTACAGATTGCCAAGAAACACACGAAAGAATGCTCAACATCATTAATCATTAGAGAAATGCAAATCTAAACTACAATGAGATGTCATCTCATACGGGTCAGAATGGCCGTCATCAAAAAATCTAGAAACAATAAATGCTGGAGACGGTGTGGAGAAAAGGGGACACTCTTGCACTGCTGGTGGGAATGTGAACTGGTAGAGCCACTATGGAGAACAGTATGGAGGTTCCTTAAAAACTACAAATAGAACTACCATATGACCCAGCAATCCCACTACTGGGCATATACCCTGAGAAAACCATAATTCACAGAGTCATGTACCAAAATATTCACTGCAGCTCTATTTACAATAGCCAGGAGACGGAAACAACCTAAGTGTCCATCATCGGATGAATGGATAAAGAAGATGTGACACATATATACAATGGAATATCACTCAGCCATAAAGGAAACGACATTGAGTTATTTGTAGTGAGCTGGATGGACCTAGCGTCTGTCATACAGAGTGAAGTAAGTCAGAAAGAGAAAGACAAATACCGTATGCTAACACATATATATGAAATCTAAGGGGAAAAAATGTCATGAAGAACCTAGGAGTAAGACGGGAATAAAGACACGGACCTATTAGAGAATGGACTTGCGGATATGGGCAGGGGAAAAGCTAAGCTGTGACAAAGTGAGAGAGTGGCATGGACATATATACACTACCAAATGTAAAAAGATAGCTAGTGGGAAGCAGCCCCATAGCACAGGGAGATCAGCTCGGTGCTTTGTGACCACCTAGAGGGCTGGGATAGGGAGGGTGGGAGGGCGGGAGACGCAAGAGGGAAGAAGTATGGAAATATATGTATATGTATAACTGATTCACTTTGTTATAAATCAGAAACTAACACATCATTGTAAAGCAATTATACTCCAATAAAGATGTTAAAAATATATATACAAGCAGCTCATGCAGCTCAATATCAGAAAAACAAACAACCCAATCCAAAAATGGGTGGAAGACCTAAATAGGCATTTCACCAAGGAAGACGTACAGATGGCCAACAAACCCATGAAAGGATACTCAACATCACTAATCACTAGAGAAAGACAAATCGAAACCACAATGAGGTATCACGTCACACCGGTCAGAATGGCCATCATCAAAAAAATTTACAAACAGTAAATGCTGGAGTGGTTGTGGAGAAAAGGGAACCCTCCTGCACTGTTGGTGGCAATGTAAATTGATACAACCACTATGGAGAAGAGTACGGAGGTTCCTTAAAAATCTAAAAATAGAGCTACCATACCACCCAGCAATCCCACTACTGGGCATATACCCTAATGAAACCATAATTCAAAAACAGATATGTATCACAATGTTCACTGCCGCACTATTTACAATAGCCAGAACATGGAAGCAACCTAAGTGTCCATCGACAGATGAATGGATAAAGAAAATGTAGCGCATATATACAATGGAATATTACAGCCATAAAAAGAAACAAAATTGAGTTATTTGTAGTGAGGTGGATGGACCTAGAGTCTGTCATACAGAGAGCGAAGTAAGTCAGAAAGAGAAAAACAAATACCATATGCTAACACATATATATGGAATCTTAAAAAAAAAAAAAGGTTCTGATGAACCTAGGAGCAGGACAGGAGTAAATACGCAGACATAGAGAATGGACTTGAGGACACGCGGTGGCGGAAGGGGAAGCTGGGACGAAGTGAGAGAGTGGCATGGACATAAATACACTACCAAATGTAAAATAGATAGCTAGTGGGTCGCAGCCGCATAGCACAGGGAGATCAGCTCGTGTGCTTTGTGACCACCTAGAGGGGTGGGATAGGGAGGGGAGGGAGGCTCAAGAGGGAAGGGATATGGGGATATATGTATACATATAGCTAATTCACTTTGTTATACAGCAGAAACTAAAGCAAGATTGTAAAGCAATTATACTCCAATAAAGATGTAAAAATTTTAAAGTGTATGTAGCTCATAGGATTAAATGGATTAATTCAAGTAAAGTTCTTAGCACAGTTCCTGGGCCAATAGATATTAGCAGGAGCCAGATCTTATAGGCCATGATGAGGGGTTCAGATTGTATGAGAGACAGTTCTAGTGGTAGTATGGAGAAACAAGTAGAAGACAGGCAAGAAGCAGGGATACTAGCTAGTGAGCTTTCGCAAATATTCGGTCAAGAGCTGGTGATAGAGCATGGACCTGGTTAACGGGGTTAGAGGTAGTTCAAGTTTGGAGGAAACTAGAGCAGGGTTCATGGAGGGAAAATATCTAAGCTGAGCCTTGAAGGAAGATATTTCCAAGGGAACCTTGGAAAAAAGCACAGATGACATTTCTTGAGCAGTGAATAGTCAATGTGGCAATGGAACAATAAATGGAAGAGGAAGTTGAAAGATTGAGACCCGAAAGATGAGTACTTTCAAAGCCTTACTTAACCTGTTTATTTGATGCATAAAAGAGCAGTGAGAGAAATTAATAGAAAGACATGGCTATGTCTTAGGAGTGACAGAGGAAGACCAATCAGACAAGAGGATCGAAGAAAAAGGGGTTATCATGTAAATATTTTGGTAGGATGAAGATTAATGCCACTGATAACATGAGGCAGATTCAAATTGTAGCGGCTGAAGACAGATTGCAAGCAAATAAGCAGGTGGGGAAAACTGCAAGTCTTCATTTCACTACAGGCTCTTTCTTGGATTTCAGCAGATAAAGGTAAAGAACTTTAGCTTGAAAAAAGTACTAGGAGTCTAGGAGGCAGAGGCTGACAAAGGGAAAACCAGAACATGACTGTAGGAGAATGCTTGAAGATTAAGATGCAGGGCAAGAGAAAAAAGAAAAAACAAAAAGAAAAGCTGCTGGAGCTCTGTACCAGAGAATGAACATAAGGTACAGTGTGATCCAAGGCAACGATGGAAACCATGCTTTGTGAAAAGAAGGCTATCAAGCTTCAATATGTGTTTTTGCCATGGCAATTTTAAAGACTCATGTTTTTATATAAACACCACACTAAAGAAGGAATATCACAAGTGACTTCATGAATCATCAGAATGAGAATTTGCTCTTGAATGTGAACACTTTACTGAATATAAAATACTCTAGATAAAGTTTCACTTTTGTAGCAAGGTCTCTTTGATTATATAAGATCACTTATAGAAATTAAATCATTTCATATTATTTTACCTTTTTATTTTCTAAAAATGTGTTAGGTAACATGTAGAAAATATGTGAATTTTGGGGTTACCTAAAGTCTTAAATTTCTTTGAGTAAATAGGAAATAGACTCTGGAAGTACCTATAATGAATACCTGTTATATGGCTGCCCAGTATCTATTTTTCTTCCTTCTTGGAGTAATAGCCTGAATTTCTTTTCATTACCTACCCCATCTCTCCATTCTCACCGTTGTGATTTAGTTGGAAAATGGGCCTCACCTCCCCCAGAGAAAGGCCCTGATTCATAGAGCCAATCTGAATGTGCCATCTCTGAATGTTTTGGAACCGGCACGATTACCTAAGTTGGTCCAATCAGTGACTCTTAGACACTTTCGCTGAATATATGATATAGATTCTCTGTTTCACAAAAAGGATTCATGTAATTCTTAGAGTTCCTCAAAGTCAGTTTAGGATTATGAACTGGGGGGTGGGGGGGAGGGAGGGAGTTTGTCCAAAAACAGTCAACACCAGGGAAGTGACAGTTAAAAACTGAAAGAAACTAGGTTCTAAGTCACATTATGTGAGCTTCTAGTCTCACTCCTAGCAACACGTATCTCTGTAGTTTCAAAGGAAGTTAATTGGTTCACTTTGTGTAAGCCATTCTCAGTTGGGTTTTTCTATTAGTTGCTGTACTTGAAAGCTTCCTAGGTTACAGAATCTGTGATCTAGACCCTAAAGCCTGTGTGTCACTTTTCCATCAGCTGTCAGGATGTTGGTGAACTCGTCTATGGAAATAGATGTCATTTTTATGAAAAGTGAGCATTTTGGGACCCTTATGTATGTTGTATAGGTTCTTTAAAACATTTAGTTTTACAGAGAAACTTTTTTTTTTATAATAAAGATATTCAACTCACCATGAAAAGCATAAGAGACTTAGAAAAATAACTAAAACCTGCTTATAGTTGAAGGCCCAACTACACAGAAGTTGGATTTGAAGGTTGTCCCTTATCTATTTTCTGACAGCAAATATTGCAGGATTGTTTGTTTATTTTAATGTAAGTTTCAATATATGTTAATTATGAATAGAACAAGCCTAGAAAGTGATAAAACCAATTCACACTCAACTTGTCAAAAGAAATAGTGATAAGCTTCTTCCCTTAAGTGAAGCATGTTAACCTCTTCCGTACCCAGGTTCTAAAGTAATTCATAAGTAGACAAGAGGTATGTAGAACATGATGTATTATCTTTATTACTAATAACCCTCATTCTCTAATTTCAGCCTTATATCTGTGTAAAAGAGGGCTTCCTTACACTGAACCCCATAATGATACAGACATACGCATCCAGCCACAGACAGCACTGGACCCAGACTATTTTGCCGCCTGCCCTTGTAAGACTTATGGAGAAACGGGGCCCAATGCACGCTTTCTGTGAGCAGCTTATTCCCAAAGAGGGGGGAGAAAGTGCTACTCACGCTCACTTCTTTGTCCCAAACTCAAGCAAGTCATCACACCGCTACCAATCTAGGTCCAACCAGGAGACAGACCACGGTAAATTTAACCAGAATTGTTAAGCTATAATAGAGTGAAATAAATACAACTACCCCTCTGTATCCACGGGTTCTGCACCCCGGATTCAACCAACCGCAAATTGAATGGCAGTAGATTGAATCCTCGGATACAGAATCCTCCAATGTGGAGCCCCGGGGTACTGAGGGCAGACTGTACTACTCCATTTTATATAAGAGACTTCAGCAATCGCAGGGGACTGGGTGGGCAGGGGGAGCCTTAGGACCAATTCCTTGCTCATGCTGAGGGATGACTGCGTGTTGAGAGCTCTTTTAACAGTACCCTAGGGCAGAGGGAGAGTACCCAAGGAAAGGCAAGCTTGGAAGAGGATCCCCGTCTGGCATTCATACCTCTGATGGAATAAAATTTAAAGGCAGGACAAAAAAAATTAAACACGGAATTCTGTTCGGGCCTTCTCCCTCCCTAATGCCCAGTGTGCCTCTGCATTACACATTAAGCAGAGCTCCTCACATCTTCGCGATCTAAAACCGTGAGAGATGAAAAGTATTTTAGCTGCTCAAAACTTGAAAGAGATACTCGTTACATATCTTCTCGCTGTAGATCAGAGAGAGAGCGAAGGCGGAGCAAGTCTCGTTTAAATCTGACAGAGGTTCTAGAACTCCTTCATCCTATTCTCGGTCAGAACGGTCCCATTATTATAATCGTCGTTACCATAGGAGATCCCCTTATCAAGAGAGGGCACGCTAGTCTCGGCCATATACCAATAACAGGGCAAGACTGATGGATACTGTAAAACTGAGTCCTCTTACTTAGAGATGGCAAAAAGAGGAAAGGATTCTTCAAAATTAGAAGGAGAATCCAAAAGGACTTCAGAAAATGAAGCAATGAAAAAATGTTATTCTCCCACTAATGAACAGGGATTCTGACGCGGGTCATCATATTCCAAGCACCGTAAGAGTGCTTCCCGTTATAAATCTGCCCCTTCAAAACCTGCACCCAAGTCTGATATTTAAAAATTCTTTCTGTTGTACAGAATTGAATGAGGAAATCAAACAGTCTCATTCTTTTAGTTTACAGACTCCCTGTTCTAAAGGTAGTGAATTAAGAGTGATTAGTAAAGTTCCTGAAAGAGAGAAGATTGGGTCTCCATCTCCATCAAATCGATTAAATGATTCACCTACTTCTAAAAAGCTAGATGAATCACCTGTTTTTAAGTCTGAATTTATAGGACATGATAGCCATGATAGTATTAAGGAATTAGACTCTGTGTAAAGTGAAGAATGATTAAGAAGTTATTGTCCCACAGAATTTAATACAAACGGATCTCCTGGGGCAGAATCTGATTTGGCAACATTTTGCACTTCTAAACGTGACACTGTTTTGATGTCTTCTGATGATAGTGTGACTGGATCAGAGGTATCCCCTTTGGTCAAAACGTGCATGCTTTCATCAAATGGATTTCAAAACATTAATAGATGTAAAGAGAAAGACTTGATGATACTCGCATGCAGCATAGTAAGTCAGAAAGCACATTTAGAGAAACAGAACCTCCAGTGTCGCCACACCAGGATCAACTCATACCTTTGCCAGTTATGACTATAGATTATTCCAAAACAACAGTTAAAGAACCAGTTGATGTGAGAGTTTCTTGCTGTAAAAACCAAAGATTCAGATATATACTGTACTTCAAACGACAACCGCCCTTCTTTGTGTCATTCCGGAGCTGAAAATGCTGAGCCTTTAGTAACGAAGATTTCTTCAAATAGCTTTATGAATGTGCATTTGAAATCAAAAAGTTATATGTGATAATGGAAGTCTGACAGATCAGCACTCAAAATTTGCATGTGGAGAATATAAGCAGAGTGTTGGTAGTACTAGTTCAGCTTCTGTTAATCATTTTGATGATTTATATCCACCTACAGGGAGCTCATGTATTGCTTCATCTCTTCAGAGTCCTCCAGCAGGGACAAACGTAGACAGTTTAACTCTCCTGCAATGTGGAGAGAATACATCTCCAGTTTTGGATGCTGTGCTGAAGAGTAAAAGCTCAGAGTTTTTAAAGCATGCAGAGAAAGAAATAATAGAAGTAGCTAGTGGCCTTCCTGATTCAGGAAGAGGATTTGCTTCCTGGGAAAACAGGAATAATAATGGACTATCTGGGAAATGTGTGCAGAGGCTCAAGAAGAAGGGATCTCCATACTGCCTGATAGAAGAGGAAGACCAGAAATCTCTTTAGATGAAGAAGGTGGAAGACGACATGCACATACTTCTGATGACTCAGAAGTTGTATTTTCTTCTTGTGATTTGAATTTAATCATGGAGGACAGTGATGGTGTAACATATACCTTAAAATGTGACAGTAGTGGTCATGCCTCAGAGATTGTATCCACTGTCCATGAAGACTATTCTGGTTCTTCCAAAAGTTCAAGTGATGAAAGTGATTCAGAAGATACAGATTCTGATGATAGCAGTATTCCAAGAAACCGTCTTCAGTCTGTTGTGGTTGTGCCAAAGAATTCTACTTTGACCTTGGAAGAAACAAGTCCTTCTTCTTCTCGGAGCAGTCAAAGTTACAGACACTATTCTGACCACTGGGAAGATGAGCGATTGGAGCCAAGCAGGCATTCATTTGAGGAAAAATTTGAGAGTATAGCAAGTAAAGCCTGTCCTCAAACTGAGAAGTTCTTCTTTCATAAAGCAACAGAGAAGAATTCAGAAATCCCTTTTACACAGCCCATCCAAAAACAGATAATCACCTGTCTGAAATTGCTCACCCTCAGAGTGATGGGGTTGATAGTACAAGTCATACAGACATAAAACCTGACCCTCTAGGTCACCCGAATTCTGAGGAAGCAGCGAAAGCCAAAATAACTTCTAGGCAGCAAGAAGAGCTGCCAGTTTATTCTTCTGATGATTCTGAAGATGTCTCAAGTAAGTCTCGGCAACAGACCACTTTCCCTAACAGGCCAGATAGTAGACTGGGAAAAACAGAGTCAAATTTTTCTTCTTGTGAGATCTCCCGGGTGGATGGTTTCCGTTCATCATTGGAAGAGCTCAGAAATCTAGGGTGGGACTTCTCTCAACAAGAAAAGCCTACTACCACATATCAGCAACCTGACAGCAGCTATGGAGCCTGTGGTGGACACAAGTATCAGCAAAGTGCAGAACAGTATAGTGGGACACGTAATTACTGGCAAGGCAATGGCTACTGGGATCCAAGATCAGCAGGTAGACCGCCTGGAACTGGGGTTGTGTATGATCGAATTTAAGGGCAGGTACCAGATTCCTTAACAGATGACCGTGAAGAGGAGGAGAATTGGGATCAACGTGGAGGATCTCACTTTTCAGGCCAGTCCAATAAATTTTTTCTGTCCCTTCAGAAGGACAAGGGGTCAGTGCAAGCACCTGAAATAAGCAGCAATTCCATTAAGGACGCTTTAGCTGTGAATGAGGAGAAAGATCTTCCGAAAAACTTAGAAAAAAATGATAGGAAAGATAGAGGGCCGCTTAAGAAAAGGAGACAGGAATTGGAGAGTGATTCTGAAAGTGACGGTGAGCTTCGGGACAGAAAGAAAGTTAGAGTGGAGGTAGAGCAGGGAGAGACAGCAGTGCCTCTAGGCTCAGCATTGGTTGGGACTTCGTGTGTCATGGAGGACTTCAGGGACCCGGAGCGGTGGAAGGAGTGTGCCAAACAAGGGAAGATGCCTTCTTACTTTGATCTGATTGAAGAAAATGTTTATTTAACAGAAAGAAGGAAGAATAAATCCCATCGGGATTTTAAACGAATGCAGTGTGAGTGTACACCTCTTTCTAAAGATGAAAGAGCTCAAGGTGAAATAGCACGTGGGGAAGATTGTCTTAATCGTCTCCTCGTGATTGAATGTTCGTCTCGTTGTCCAAATGGGGATTATTGTTCCAATAGACGGTTTCAAAGAAAACAGCATGCAGATGTGGAAGTCATACTCACAGAAAAGAAAGGCTGGGGCTTGAGAGCTGCTAAAGATCTTCCTTCGAACACCTTTGTCCTGGAATATTGTGGAGAGGTAGTTGATCATAAAGAGTTTAAGGCCCGGGTAAAGGAGTATGCACGAAACAAAAACATCCACTACTATTTCATGGCCCTGAAGAATGATGAGATAATAGATGCCACTCAGAAAGGAAATTGCTCCCGGTTCATGAATCACAGCTGGGAACCAAACTGTGAGAATCAAAAATGGACTGTGAACGGACAACTGAGAGTTGGGATTTTTACCACCAAACTGGTTCCTTCAGGTTCAGAGTTAACATTTGACTATCAGTTCCAAAGATATGGCAAGGAAGCACAGAGATGTTTCTGTGGGTCGGCTAATTGCCGGGGTTACCTGGGAGGAGAGAACAGAGTCAGCCTCAGAGCAGCAGGAGGGAAAATGAAGAAAGAACGATCTCGGAAGAAGGATTCGGTGGATGGAGAGCTAGAAGCTCTGATGGAGAATGGTGAGGGTCTCTCTGATAAAAACCAGGTGCTCAGCTTATCCTGGCTAATGGCTAGAATTGAAACTTTGGAACAGAAACTTACCAGTCTCAAGCTCATACAGAACACACATTCACAGTCTTGCCTGAAGTCCTTTCTGGAACGTCATGGGCTGCCTTTGTTGTGGATCTGGATGGCAGAACTACGTGATGGCCGGGAAAGTAACCAGAAGCTTCAGGAAGAGATTATAAAGACTTTGGAACATTTACCCATTCCTACTGAAAATATGTTGGAGGAAAGCAAAGCACTTCCTATTATTCAACGTTGGTCTCAAACCAAGACTGCTGTCCCTCAGCTGAGTGAAGGAGATGGGTATTCTAGCGAGAATACATCACGTGCTCACACACCGCTCAACACACCTGATCCTTCCACCAAGCTGAGCATAGAAGCTGACACAGACACCCCCAAGAAGCTAATGTTTGGCAGACTTAAAATTATAAGTGAAAATGGCATGGACAGTGTGATCTCTGATGCTACCAGCGAGCTAGAAGGCAAGGATGGCAAAGAGGACCTTGACCAGTTAGAAAACGTCCCTATAGAAGAAGAGGAACAACAGCTACTCACACAACAGCTGCCTGAATCTAAAGTTGATAGTGACATTGCTGTGGAGGCCATTAAGCTACCCACATCTGAACCAGAGGCTGACACTGAAATAGAGCCTAAAGAGAGCAATGGCACAAAACTAGACGAACCTATTGCTGAGGAAACATCATCCCAAGATGAAGAGGAGGGTGTATCTGATGTGGAGAGTGAGAGGAGCCAGGAACAGCCACATAAAACAGTAGATATAAGTGATTTGGCCACCAAGCTCCTGGACAGTTGGAAAGACCTAAAGGAGGTATATCGAATTCCAAAGAAAAGGCAAACTGAAAAGCAGAGCACAATAACCGAACGAGGAAGGGATGCTGTTGGCTTCAGAGATCAAACAGTTGCCCCAAAGACTCCTAGCAGGTCAAGAGAGAGAGACCCAGACAAACAAACTCAAAATAAAGAGAAAAGAAAATGAAGGGGCTCCCTCTCACCACCACCTTCTGCCTATGAGCGGGGAACAAAAAGGCCAGGTGGCAGATATGATACACCAACTTCTAAAAAGAAAGTACGAATTCAAGATCGCAATCAACTTTCTACAGAGGAGCGTCGAAAGTTGTTTGAGCAGGAGGTAGCTCAGCGGGAGGCTCAAAAACAACAGCAGCAGATGCAGAACCTGGGAATGACGTCTCCACTGCCCTATGACTCTCTTGGCTACCATGCCCCTCATCACCCCTTTGCTGGCTACCCACGAGGTTACCCCATGCAGGCCTATATGGATCCCAGCAATCCTAGTGCTGGAAAGGTACTCCTCCCCACACCCAGCACGGATCCTGTGTGTTCTCCTTCTCCTTATGATTATTCTCAGCCCTTGGTTGGGCATTCTACAGAACCTCTTGCTGCCCCTCCACCTGTGCCCGTGGTGCCACATGTGGCAGCCCCTGTGGAAGTTTCCAGTTCACAGTATGTGGCCCAAAGTGATGGTGTGATACACCAAGACTCCAGGGTCACCGTCCTGCCAGTGCCAGCCCCAGGCCCAGTCCAGGGACAGAATTATGGTGTTTGGGATTCAAACCAACAGTCCGTGAGTGTACAGCAGCAGTACCCTCCTGCACAGTCTCAAGCAACCTTATGTTATCAAGGACAGGCTGCTCCAACTGTCTACGGTGTGACGTCACCCTACTCACAGACAACTCCACCAACTGTACAGAGTTGTGCCCAGCCAAGTCTTCAGTACATCCAGGGACAACAGATTTTCACAGCTCACCCACAGGGAGTGGTGGTACAGCCAGCCACAGCCGTGACTACAATAGTTGCATCAGGGCAGCCTCAGCCCTTACAGCCACCTGAAAAGGTTGTGACAAATAACCTCTTGGACTTACCACCCCCATCTCCTCCCAAACCGAAAACCATTGTCTTACCTGCCAACTGGAAGACAGCCCGAGACCCAGAAGGGAAGATTTACTACTACCATGTGATCACAAGGCAGACTCAGTGGGATCCTCTTACTTGGGAAAGCCCAGGAGAGGATGCCAGCCTTGAGCATGAAGCTGAGATGGACCTGGGAACCCCAACATATGATGAAAATCCCATGAAGACCTCAAAAAAGCCTAAGACAGCAGAGGCAGACGCCTCCAGTGAGCTGGCTAAGAAAAGCAAACAAGTATTCAGAAAAGAGATGTCCCAGTTCATCGTCCAGTGCCTGAACCCTTACTGGAAACCTGACTGCAAAGTGGGAAGAATTACCACAACTGAAGATTTCAAACACCTAGCTCGCAAGCTGACTCACGGCGTTATGAATAAGGAGCTGAAGTACTGTAAGGACCCCGAGGACCTGGAGTGCAATGAGGACGTGAAACACAAAACCAAGGAGGATGTTAAGAAGTACATGCAGAAGTTTGGGGCTGTTCCCAAACCCAAACGGGACACTGAATCAGAGTGACCTTCAGGGCCAGGGTGGGAGGACGGGCAAGCTGGTAGGAGAGGCTCTGGGGAGAAGAAATCCCATGGGCCCTCTCTCCCCACCCCACTGTCAGGGCTGTGCTACTGATGACACATCACCCTGGGGAATTCAAACCTGCAGAATGAGCTCACAAAAATGAGCTCCATCTACAACAAGCGGTCCCTGGTTGTGAGCTGTTGGTAGAGGCCATCTGAGGCAAGGGTTTAGGCCCTTGAGACCTTCCCTTCCGAGACCCCGGCCAGGCCTGGCCCCACTCTCAAGGCTGGGTCTCCTCCTTGGCGGTGCTGTCAGCACACAGACTCATGTGCATCCCCACCCACGACCCCTTACCCTGACGATCTGTATTATATTTTAATGTCTATGT
Organism: Phocoena sinus; assembly: GCF_008692025.1. NCBI lineage: Eukaryota > Metazoa > Chordata > Mammalia > Artiodactyla > Phocoenidae > Phocoena > Phocoena sinus. The sequence continues at coordinate 47,509,471 of NC_045779.1, forward strand.
GAATATATCGAAAATAATTTGTCTTTCCTGGTTTTTGGCTTTTGTTTTGCTTTTAAGCCTCTGCGTGCTAGGATCACAGAAGACTTTGTAAGGATGGTTTAAGTTCTCCTGCAAGGTTTAATGTGTTATCATGTAAATATTCCAGAGCAGGCTGTCTTGTGGTTTCGGCCAGCCTTGTGCTATGTTGATAAGATTGATTTACTGCTTAAAATCACTTTACTTGGGCTTCCCTGGTGGCGCAGTGGTTGAGAGTCCGCCTGTCTATGCAGGGGACACGGGTTCGTGCCCCGGTCCGGGAAGATCCCACATGCCGCGGAGCGGCTGGGCCTGTGAGCCATGGCCGCTGAGCCTGCGCATCCAGAGCCTGTGCTCCACAACGGGAGAGGCCACAACAGTGAGAGGCCCGTGTACCGCACAAAAAAAAAAAAAAAAATCACTTTATCCAATTTTTACTGAACTTTTTATGTAAAAAAATAGAATCAATTAAAAAAAAAAAAAGGATAAGTCTATGCCTTCAACTTCTAACAGGTGGAAGAGTTCTCAGTGCTTTCTGAGAATCTGCTTCCCAGGTTATAATACTCAGTTTGGCTCCAACAGAATTCCCTTTTTCTTAACTTGATAGTTAATTGAATTTCGGAGAAGGTGTGGTTGCAGACAACCACTGGCTGGAGAGAAAGTTTGCTGAGTTGCCTGTGCCAGAACTGGTTTAGGGTCATCTGATAAACAGGAAACAATCACCTAGGAAACAGGCAAGCCAAGGCATGTAAGCAGGTTGCTGAGGAAGCTGGGATGTTTCTGTGGGTGCCAAGCCAGAGCAGACATTGCCCACCTTGGAAAGGTCTCAGGAATAGCCCTGCAGCGGGCAGGAAAGTCAGGCCTGGTCATGCTTGGGAGTGTGTGCGGTGAGGGCCGTGGGTTGCTACAGCATGAAGCCAGAAGCACGCGGTGTGCCCCTTAAGACCACAGCAAGGTGATCACCAAGGCTCCTGGGCTGGGGCTACAAGGTAGTCAAAGGACTGAGCACTCTGGGTGTGCAACTGGAGAATGAATTTGGAGCTGGGAAGCAATATGTTCATAAGCCGCTCAGTCGACCCCTTTGACTTCTCAGCTTTCATATGCACCATTCACCATTTCAACGCCTGCCCAGCAAAGAAACTACATTTTAGCAAGAAACAGCTAACCCTCTGATAAGTAAAGTTCTTGCCCTTCCCCCAGGTAAAACACAAACCCCCAACGGTCACTGAATCCATTGCTGCCTATATTAATTAGGCCTCAATTTCAGTCTTAGGTCCCACTAAAGACTACATTGTAAAGTTAACCTCCACCTAGTGTTATATAAAATTAAAATGGGAAGGAGAAGTTAGAATAAACACATACATATAACAGAAAATATGCAAAGCTACCAGTCCTGGTTTCTGTAGTTATTCACGAGGTCAGAGTTGATGTCTATAGCTTCCACCTTCACCCACTTATTCCCTGTTTTCCTTGCCCACAGCCAGAACCCACAGCTCCATCCAGATTCTTTACTGGTAGAATGATTCAATCCTTCCCCTCTGAATGGTCTGAATCCTCAATTGTCCTGCCTTTTTCCAGTTCCTGTAGCTTTCCATTGATCTTTACTGTTGGCATGGAAGTATTGAAGGGAACCTCAGAAAATCTCCTGGGTTCCAGAGAAAATCCTCCTTGCTTCCATTATAAAGGCAACCAATTTCCTGCGGTAACTGAGATCATAACACCAGTAGATTAACCTTTTTCACCTGTTGGTTCAGTGGTATAAGGAGTGTAAGATGGCCAGGGGGCAGTCTGTGGTAGGCAGAATTCTCAGATGGATCTCACAATTCCTGCACCTTGGGGCAAACACCAGTGTAATATCCTTTGAGCACTGTAGGGACCTGTAAACACCATTGGATGTCACCTTCATGATTATACAACAATATGGCAAAAGGAATTTTGCAGATGAAATTAGGGTCCCTAATCAGCTGACTATAATTCAATGGGAGATTATCCTGGGTGGGTCCAACCTATCTAATCAGGCAAGTCTTTTAAAAGCAAAAGTTCTATTCTCCAGGATAGATCACATGCTAGGCCACAAGACAAGTCGCAGTAAATTGAAGATTAAAATCATGTTGGGCTGCACCCCACAGGCCCGCAAGGCTTGTAGTTGCCAGCCTCAAGACTGAAGAAAGAGCCTAGAGACAGCAACAGAGACATCAGTGACTTATCGGACGAGGGATCTTACACACCTGAAGCAAGGTCCTGGAGCAACACCTCACAGTTTGTGGCAGACAGCAAGCAGGACATGGCAGCAGTCTTTGCTACCCGGGGGAGGAGGAGGCTGCCATTTATAGGGGGAATTAACAGTCAGGTTGGCTCATAAATCACCAGAGAGACCAGCAGCTGGGGCAGGAAGCAAGCACATAGGCAGTTACTAATTAAGCCCTATAATTAAGAAGATTGGATAGTCATGTGAGTGAAGCAGGTGCTGGCTGAACAGGGGATATAGAGAGCAAGAGGACAGTCATCTTGAATGGCGTGGTCAAACACTCCACCCTTACATACCCTGTACGACCTCTATAATCTTGGCCCGTACTTCTTCTGCTATATCCTCGAGCACAGGTGGGTAGAAGTGCAACTGCAACCAAATACCACAAATGCAGTAGAGACAGTCCAACAGGTGGGCAAGCTTTGGAGCCAGGAGCTCATCAAGTCAATTTTTCCTAGACTCTCAGAGGTTGACAGTGGCATTTTGCTGTAGAGCCAGCAATCAAACTCACTTCTCAGTGAGGCCACCATTGTCACCCAGTCCACACACAGATTCCCTTCACTCAGAGTAGGACAAGCTGCAAGATGACTAACAGGCACAATATAGGGAAGATCGTGACCATTAAGCAAAATACAAGCAGTAACGTCATTCTGAGGTAATGCCGCCCCTGTCTACTCATTTTGTCCTGGCCTGCAATACCATACCACCTGCCCACCCTCAGTCTCCATAGCCAGTGCCGGATACTGGAGAGGTGGTGTAACAGTACACAGGGTGAGTATAATGGTGCCTTTCTGCAGTAGAGGCCTGGATTAATTACCTTAGTAATCTGAGGTGGGGCTGGGTAGAAGACAGGTGAAATCTGTAAATCCCTTTCTGATCCTATTCCCCAATGGGACAGCAAACCCAAACCACTGAGGACTTACCTGCCAGTACTAAGGGCTATTTATAATATGTTCCCCTGGGGATAGATCCTGTGAAGGGCAAAACTGAGTTGCTGTCCTGACCTGTAGTTGGCAACAGTCCTTCAGTGGTCAACAGTTGAACTTGAACGGTGTTGACTAGTTACCTCCGGGTTAACGTGGCCTCGGCACTGGGATAAATGCTCCTGGGATGTGTCCACGTGTTAAGAGTGAGTTTCCCACCTCAACTGTTGTTTAAGTAGTCTCTTCATAGCCCAGTAGCAGTGGGGTTGTAAGGCAGGTGGAAATGTCCCTGTACGTCCTTTGTATCGGCCCATTCCTGAACTTCATGGCCAATAAAGTAGATTCCTTGGTCACTATTGATGTCCACGGGGATCGTATATGTTGCATACAAATGAATAGTGGTTTTTTGCATGCTCAAAGAATCGGGTAGGTTTTTTGTAATGTCTCCCACCTGTTGTAATGTATCGTAGACTGCATATAGCTGTTGTTCCATCACACTCTATCATTGCTCTGCCCCCTTCCATAGTTGGGACCAAAAGCCCAAGGGCACTCTTATTATTCTGCTGTTGCCACAGACCTCAACTAAACACTCCCGGGTAATGGGCCATGTTCATTCACAAGTCTGTCTCTGAATTCATATCCCTAAAGCCTGTGTCTCTAATTGTTTAGGGGTGGTAGGTCAGGGGTATGCTTGTATTTTGTAGATAATCCAGGTCCTTGAGTTTTGTCTCTATTCACCAGCCACCCCCATGTAGTCAGATGAATGAGGAGCACTGGGCTGCTACTTTTAAACTGGGAAAAGACTGAGGTTAACAGGATATCATCAACATAATGGAAGAAAAAGACATCTCTCATGGTACACAGCTACCACAAGGCCCCACATGCTAGTAGACGGCCTCCTCCCGATCACCTCCACAACTTTCTGTTTCCCCTCCTTATGTCCTGACATCTCAGCTCCCAGGAGTTTTCTCACCCAGAGACAGCAACAGAGACATCAGGGATTTATTGGACAAGAGAAACTTACACATGAAGCCAGGTCCTGGAGCAACACCTCACTGTGCGTGGCAGACGGCAGGGAGGACATGGCAGCAACCTTCACCACTCCGGGGAGAAGGCGGCTACCATTTATAGGGTGAATTGATGCCAGATTAGCTCGTCAATTACCAGGGAAACCAGCAGCTGGGGCAGGGGGCAAGTAGGTAGGCAGTTACTAATTAAGCCGTATGATTAAGAGGATTAGAGAGTCATGTGAGTAAAGCAGGGACTGGTTGATGAGGGGAGGTACAGAGAGCAAGAGAACAGCCATCTTGAGGGCCTGACCATACATCATAGCAAGCATCTTTTGTGACCACAGTGCTATGAGACTAGAAATCAACTACAAGGAAAAAACTACCCAAAACACAAACACGTGGAAGCTAAACAATATGCTACTAAACAACCAATCGGCCATTGAAGACATCAAAGAGGAAATAAGAAAATACCTGGAGACAAATGAAAATGAAAACACAATCCAAAATCTATGGAATGCAGCAAAAGCTGTTCTAAGAGAGAGTTTTATAGTGATACAAGTCTACCTCAGAAAGCAATCTAACCTTACATCTAAAGGAACAACAAACAATACCCAAAGTTAGTTAAGGAAAGATATCAAGACCAGAGCAGAAATAAATGAAATAGTGACTAAAAAAAAAAAATAGAAAAGGTCAATGAAATTAAGACCTGGTTCTTTGAAAAGATAAACAAAATCGATAAACCTTTAGCCAGACTCATCAAGAAAAAAGAGAAGGCCTCCCCAAATAAAATCGTAAACAAAAAGGGGCAGTTACAACAAACACTACAGGAGTACAAAGGATCATAAGAGATTACAATGAACAACTATATATCAATAAAGTGGACAAACTAGAAGAGGACAAATTCCAATAAAGGTACAATCTCCTGACTGAATCAGGAAGAAATAGAAAATATGAACAGACCAATCACAAGCACTGAAATTGGAACTGTGATTCAAAATCTTCCAACAAACAAAAGCCCAGGAACACATGGCTTCACAGGCGAATTCTATCAAACATTTAGACAAGCGCTAACGCCTATCCTTCTCAAACTCTTCCAAAATGTAGCAGAGGGAGGAACACTTCCAAACTCTTTCTACGAGGCCACCATCACCCTGATACCAAAACCAGACAAGGATGTCACAAAGAAAGAAAACTACATACAGGCCAATATCACTGATGAACATAGATGCAAAAATGCTCAACAAAATACTAGCAAACAGAATCCAACAGCACATTAAAAGGATCATACACCATGATCAACTGGGGTTTATTCCAGGAATGCAAGGATTCTTCAACATACGCAAATCAGTCAACGTGATACACCATATTAACACATTGAAGGGGAAAAACCATGTGATCATCTCAGTAGATGCAGAGAAAGCAACCGACAAAATTCAACACCGTTTATGGTTAAAACCCTTCAGAAAGTAGGCATAGAGGGAAATTTCCTCAACATAATAAACGCCATATATGACAAACGCACAGACAACATCATCCTCAATGGTGAAAAACTGAAAGCATCTCCTCTAAGATCAGGAACAAGGCAAGGTTGCCCACACTCACCACTCTTATTCAACATAGTTTTGGAAGTTTTACCCACAGCATTCAGAGAAGAAGACTAAGTAAAAGGAATCCAAATCAGAAAAGAAGAAGTAAAGCTGTCACTGCTTTCAGCTGACATGATACTATACATACAGAATGCTAAAGATGCTACCAGAAAACTACTAGAGCTAATAAATGAATTTGGTAAAGTATCAGGATACAAAATTAATGCACAGAAGTCTCTGGCATTCCTATACACTAATGATGAAAAATCTAAAAGTGAAATCAAGAAAACACTCCCATTTACCATTGCAACAAAACGAGTAAAATATCTAGGAATAAACCTACCTAAGGAGACAAAAGACCTGTATGCAGAAAATTATAAGACACTGATGAAAGAAATTAAAGATGATACAAATAGATGGAGAGATATACCATGTTCTTGGCTTGGAAGAATCAACATTGTGAAAATGACTCTACTACCAAAGTAATCTACAGATTCAATGCGATCAAAAGCAAACTACCACTGGAATTTTTCAGAGAACTTGAAGAAAATATTTCACAATTTGTATGGAAACACAAACGACCCCGAATAGCCAAAGCAATCTTGAGAATGAAAAACACAGCTGGAGGAATCAGGCTCCCTGACTTCAGACTATACTACAAAGCTACACTAATCAAGACAGTATGGTACTCACACAGAAACAGAAATATAGATCAATGGAATAGGATAGAAAGCCCAGACATAAACCCACACACATATGGTCACCTTATCTTTGATAAAGGAGGCAGGAAGGTACAGTGGAGAAAGCACAGCCTCTCCAATAAGTGGTACTGGGAAAACTAGACAGGTACATGTAAAAGTATGAGTTTACAACAGTCCCTAACACCATACACAAAAATAAGATCAAAATGGATTAAAGACCTAAATGTAAAGCCAGAAACTATCAAACTCATAGCAGAAAACATAGGCAGAATACTCTATGACATAAATCACAGCAAGATACTTTTTGACCCACCTCCTAGAGAAATGGAAAGAAAAAAGTAAGCAAATGAGACCTAATGAAATTTAAAAGCTTTTGCACAGCAAAGGAAACCATAAACAAGACAAAAAGACATCCCTCAGAATGTGAGAAAATATTTGCAAATGAAGCAACCGACAAAGGATTCATCTCCAAAACTTGCAAGCAGCTCATGCAGCTGAACAACAAAAAAACAAACAACCCAATCCAAAACTGGGCAGAAGACCTAATAGACATTTCTCCAAAGAAGATATAGAGATTGCCAAGAAACACATGGAAGAACGCTCAATATCATTAATCATTAGAGAAATGCAAATCAAAGCTACAGTGAGATATCATCTCACACCGGTCAGAATGACCATCATCAAAAAATCTAGAAACAATAAATGCTGGAGAGGGTGTGGAGAAAAGGGAACACTCTTGTACTGCTGGTGGGAATGTGAATTGGTACAGCCACTATGGAGAACAGTATGGAGGTTCCTTAAAAAACTACAAATAGAACTAGCATATGACCCAGCAATCCCACTACTGGGCATATACCCTGAGAAAACCATAGTTCAAAAAGAGTCATGCACCAAAATGTTCATTGCAGCTCTATTTACAATAGCCAGGAGATGGAAGCAACCTAAGTGTCCATCATCAGATGAATGGATAAAGATGTGGCATATATATACAATGGAATATTACTCAGCCAGAAAAAGAAACAAAATTGAGTTATTTGTAGTGAGGTGGATGGACCTAGAGTCTGCTGTACAGAGTGAAGTAAGTCAGAAAGAGAAAGACAAATACTGTATGCTACCACATATACATGGAATCTAAGAAAAAATAAATTGTCATGAAGTACCTAGGGGTAAGATGGGAATAAAGACACATACCTACTAGAGAAAGGACTTCAGGATATGGGGACGGGGAAGGGTAAGTTGTGACAAAGTGAGAGAGTGGCATGAACATATATACACTACCAAACGTAAAATAGATAGCTAGTGGGAAGCAGCCACATGGCACAGGGAGATCAGCTTGGTGCTTTGTGACCCCCTGGAGGGGTGGGATAGGGAGTGTGGGATGGAGGGAGATGTAAGAGGGAAGAGATATGGGAACATGTGTATGTGTATGACTGATTCACTGTGTTGTAGAGCAGAAACTAACACACAATTGTAAAGCAATTACGCGCCAATAAAAATGTTAAAAAAAATATCTTCCAACAAACAAAAGTCCAGGACCAGATGGCTTCACAGGTGAATTCTATCAAACATTTAGAGAAGAACTAACACCTATCCTTCTCAAACTCTTCCAAACAATTGCAGAAGAAGGAACACTCCCAAACTCATTCTATGAGGCCACAATCACCCTGATACCAAAACCAAAGATACTACAATAAACAAAAATTAGAGACCAATATCACTGATCAATATAGATGCAAAAATCCTCAACAAAATACTAGCAAACAGAATCCAACAACACATTAAAAGGATCATACACCATGATCAAGTGGGATTTATCCCAGGGATGCAAGGATTCTTCAATATATGCAAATCAGTCAATGTAATACACCACATTAACAAATTGAAGAATAAATACCATATGATCATCTCAATAGATGCAGAGAAAGCTTTTGACAAAATTCAATACCCATTTATGATAAAAACTCTCCAGAAAGGGGGCATAGAGGCAACCTACCTCAACATAATAAAGGCCATATAGGAGAAACGCACAGCCAACATCATTCTCAGTGGTGAAAAACTGAAAGCATTTCCTCTAAGATCAGAAAGGAGACAAGGATGTCCACTCTCACCACTATTATTCAACATAGTTTTGGAAGTCCTATCCATGGCAATCAGAGAAGAAAAAGCAATAAAAGAAATACAGATTGGAAAAGAAAAAGTAAAACTGTCACTGTTTGCAGCTGACATGATAGTATACATAGAGAATACTAAAAATGCCACCAGAAAACTACTAGAGCTAATCAATGAATTTGATAAAGTTGCAGGATACAAAATTAATGCACAGAAATCTCTTGCATTCCTATACACTAATGGTGAAAAATCTGAAAGAGAAATTATGGAAACACTCCCATTTACCATTGCAACAATAATAATAAAATACCTAGGAATAAACCTATCTAGGGAGACAAAAGACCTGTATGCAGAAAACCGTAAGACACTGATGAAAGAAATTTAAGATGATACCAACAGTTGGAGAGATATACCATGTTCTTGGATTGGAAGAATCAATATTGTGAAAATGACAATAGTACCCAAAGCAATCTACAGATTCAGTGCAATCCCTATCAAATATACCAATGGCATTTTTTACAGAACTAGAACAAATCAACTTAAAATTTGTATGGAGACACAAAAGACCCCAAATCGCCAAAGTACTCTTGAGGGAAAAAAATGGAGCCAGAGGAATCAGACTCCCTGACTTCAGACTATACTACAAAGCTATAGTAATCAAGATGATGTGGAACTGGCACAAAAACAGAAACATAGATCAATGCAACAAGATAGAAAGCCTCTAGATAGAAAGCCCAGAGATAAACCCACGCACCCACGGTCAACTAATAGAGTTTGCAAAGATATACAATGGAGAAAAGACAGTCTCTTCAGTAAGTGCTGCTGGGAAAACTGGACAGCTACACGTAAAAGAATGAAATTAGAACACTCCATAGCATCATATACAAAAATAAACTCAAAATGGATTCGAGACCTAAATGTAACACCAGACACTATAAAACTCTTAGAAGGAAACATAGGAAGAACACTCTTTGACATAAATCACAGCAATATCTTTTTTGGTCCACCTGCTAGAGTAATGGAAATAAAACCAAAAATAAACAAATGGGACCTAATGAAACTTCAAAGCTTTTGCACAGCAAAGGAAACCATAAAGAAGACGAAAAGACAACCCTCAGAATGGGAGAAAATGTTTGCAAATGAATCAATGGACAAAGGATTCATCTCCAAAATATGTAAACAGCTCATGCAGCTCAATATTAAAGAAACAAACATCTGAATCCAAAAATGGGCAGAAGACCTAAATAGACATTTCTCCAAGAAGACATACAGATGGCCAGAAGCACATGAAAAGCTGCTCAACATCACTAATTATTAGAGAAATGCAAATCAAAACTACAATGAGGTATCACCTCACACCTCACACCAGTTAGAATGGGCATCATCAGAAAATCTACAAACAACAAATGCTTGAGAGGGTGTGAAGAAAAGGGAACCCTCTTGCACTGTTGGTGGGAATGTAAATTGATACAGCCACTATGGAGAACAGTATGGAGGTTCCTTAAAAAACTAAAAATAGAATTACCATATGATGCAGCAATCCCACCACTCGTCATACACCCAGAGAAAACCATAATTCAAAAAGCACATGCACCCCAATGTTCATGGCAGCACTATTTACAATAGTCAGGTCATGGAGGCAACCTAAATGCCCATCAACAGACGAATGGATAAAAAAGATGTGGTACATATATACAATGGAATATTACTCAGCCAAGAAAGGAACGAAACTGAGTCATTTGTTGAGACATGGATGGATCTAGAGACTGTCATAGAGAGTGAAGTAAGTCAGAAAGAGAAAAACAAATATCGTATATTAACGCATGTATGTGGAACCTAGAAAAATGGTACAGATGACTGGTTTGCAGGGCAGAAGTTGAGACACAGATGTAGAGAATAAACGTATGGACACCAAATGGGGAAAACCATGGTGGGGTGGGGATGGTGATGTGCTGAATTGGGCAATTGGGATTGACATGTATACACTGATGTGTATAAAATTGATGACTAATAAGAACCTGCAGTATATAAAAACAAACAACAACAACAACAAAAAAAAACAAGAGCTGGTTCTTTGAAAAGGTAAATTAAACTGAGAAACCTCACGCCTGGTTCACCAAGAAGAAGAGAACGAACCCAAATAAAATAAGAAATGAAAAAGGAGAAATATCAACTGATACCACAGAAATACACAAAACCATAAAATACTATGAACAATTATATGCCAACCAATTCAACAACCTAGAAGAAATGGACAACTTTCTAGAAACATACAGTGCACCAAAACTGAATCAAGAAGAAATAATTTGAACAGACTGATCACTAGAAGTGAAATAGAATCTGTAATAAAACAAACAAACAACAACAACAAAAATAACTCCCTACAAAAAATGTCTAGGACCAGATGGCTTCAGAGGCAACTTCTACCAACATACAACGAAGAATTTTACTGATCCTTCTCAAACTCTTCCAAAAGTTTGAAGAGGAGGGAACACTCCCAAAGATGTTCTATGAAGCTGCCATCACCTTGATACCAAAACCAGATAAAGATACCACCAAAAAAGAAAATTATAGGCCAGTATCTTTGATTAATATAGATGCAAAAATTCTTAGCAAAATATTGCAAACCAAGTCCAACATCACACAAAAAACATCATACACCACAACCAATTGGGATTCTTCACAAGGATGGTTCAACGTATGCAAATCAATGTGATACACCATATCAACAAAAGAAAGGAAAAAACTCACATGATCATCTCAATAGATGCAGAAAAAGCATTTGACAAAATTCAACAGCGATTCATGATAAAAACTCTTACCAAAGTGGGTATAGAGGAAACACATCTCAACATAGTAAAAGCTATTTATGACAACCCACAGCCAATATAATACTCAACAGTGAAAAGCTGAAAGCCTTTCCACTAAAATCTGGCACAAGGCAAGGATGCCCACTCTCACTTTCTATTCAACATAGTATTGGAAGTCCTAGCCACAGCAATCAGGCAAGAAAAAGAAATAAAGTGTTTCCAAATTGGAAAGGAAGAGGTAAAATTGTCTCTATATGCAGATGACATGATACTGTATACAGAAAATCCTAAAGACTGGCACACAAAAACTACTAGAACTGATAAATGAATTTAGCAAGGTAGCAGAATACAAGGTTAACATACAGAAATTGGTTGCATTTCTTTACTCTAACAATGCAATAGCAGAAAGTAAAAAAAAAAAAAAAGTATTTTTAAATAAAGCACCCCCCCAAAAAAAATTAGGAATAAACCTGATCAAGACGGTAAAAGACTTATATGCTGAGAACTATAAAACATTAACTAAAGAAACTAAAGATGATTTAAACAAATGGAAAGATATCCCATGCTCTTGGATTAGAAGAAATAAAATTGTTAAAATGACCATACTACCCAAAGCAATACACAGATTTAATGCAATCCCTATCAAAATACCCATGACATTTTTCACAAAACTAAAACAAATAATCCTAAAATTTATATGGAATCATAAAAGACCCAGAATTGCCAAAGCAATCCTGAGGAAAAAGAACAAAGCAGGAGGCATAGCGCTCCCAGACTTCAGACAATACTGCAAAGCTACAGTAATCAAAGCAGTGTGGTATTGGCACACAAAAAAAGACATATGGATCAATGCAACAGAACAGAGAGCCCAGAAATAAACCCACACAACTATGGTTAATTAATATTAGACAAAGGACTCAAGAATATAAAATGGGAAAAGACAGTCTGTTTTGCAAGTGGTGCTGGGGAAGTTGGACAGCTGCATGTAAATCAGTGAAGAACATGCCTTCACACCATGCACAAAAATAAACTCAAAATGGCTAAAAGACTTAAATATAAGACAAGACACCATAAAGCTAGAAGAGATCATAAGGAAAACATTCTCTGACTTAAGTTGTACCAATTGTTTCTTAGGTCAGTCTCCCAAGGCAATAGAAATAAAAGCAAAAATAAACAAATGAGGCCTAATCAAACTTACAAGCTTTTGCACAGCAAAGGAAACCATTTATAAAACTGAAAAGACCTACAGAATGGGAGAAGTATTTGTAAATGATGCAACAGACCAGGGCTTAATTTCTAAAATATACAAACATCTCATACAACTCAACAGCAAAAAACCAAATAATCCAATAAAAAAAATAGGCAGAAGACTTAAATAGACATTTCTCCAAAGAAGACATACAGATGGCCAATAGGCACATGAAAAGATGCTCAACTAATTATTAAAGAAATGCAAATCAAAACTACAATGAAGGGGACTTCTCTGGTGGTCTAGTGGCTAAGACTCTGCACTCCCAATGCAGGGGGCCTGGGTTTGATCCCTGGTCAGGGAGCTAGATCCCATATGCCACAATTAAAAGATCCCATGTGCCACAACTGAGACCCAGTGCAGCCAAATAAATAAATTAAATAAATATTAAAAAAAAAAAAAACTAGAATGAGGTAACACCTCACACTGGTCAGAATGGCCATAATTAAAAAGTCTACAAATAACAAATGCTGGAGAGGGTGTGGAGAAAAGGGAACACTCTGACACATCCTTTATTGATAGCCCCTCAATATATGTGGGAATGTATATATGTGGGAATGTAAATTGATAGAGCCACTATGGAGAATAGTATGAAGGTTCCTTAAAAAACTAAAAAAAAGCTACCATATGATCTAGCAATCCCACTCCTGGGCATATGCTCAGAGGAAATCATAATTTGAAAACATACATGCACCCCAATGTTCACTGCAGCACTGTTTACAATAGCCAAGACATGGAAGCAACCTAAATGTCCATCGACAGAGGAATGGAGAAAGTAGATGTGGTACATATACACAATGGAATACTACTCAGCTGTAAAATAGAATGAAATAGTGCCATTTGCAGCAACATGGATGGACCTCGAGATTATCATACTAAGTGAAGTAAGTCAAAGACAAATATTGTATGATTATCATTTATATGTGGAATCTAAAAAAAGATACAGATGAACTTATTTACAAGACAGAAACAGACTCACAGACTTAGAATACAAACTTTTGGTTACCAAAGGGGAAAGGTGGGGGGAAGGATAAATTAGGAATTTGGAATTAACATATTCACATTACTATATATAAAATACATAATCAACAAGGATCTACCACATAGCACAGGGAATTCTACGCAATACTCTGTAATAACCTATATGGGAAAGGAATCTGAAAAATAGATATATGTATAACTGAATCACTTTGCTTTACACCTGAAACTAACACAACATTGTAAATCAAATATACTCCAACATAAAATAAAAATTAAAAAAAAAGCTAACAGCAATTACTGCCAAGGTAAAAAAAGAAAGAAAGAAAGAAAAAAAAATCCTACAAAAAGTAGAGCCCAGACTGCTGCAATGAAGAACAAAAATTCTATGAATGGATCAGAAGTTGTAATAGAGGTATAATTTATACTTCTTCACTTTCTTTTCCAAATGCACACATTTTAACTCTTGAAAAAATGTCACTATAGACTTTTTAATTGATGTAGATCATTTATTCCAAGGCCTTCACGTTGCCTCCCAGAAGGTACCAAAATTTGGGCATTTTGGAAACGTGATGAGACCAGTAGTAAATATATAAACGTGAGTTGATTGCCACAAATGTTGTGCTACAAGACGAGTTTCTAAATTTTATTAGGGTCTTCCCTGTATTTTTCTTTTATGCATATGTGACAGAGCCTATGAGACAGGCCTTTTCCTAGCAGCAAAGGAGTCTGGAGTGAGTTTATGGAATCCTCTTTGAGCATGCTCACCTGTTAATGTGAGAAGGGTTTCTCTAAAGATGTTGGCTGCAGAGAGAGAGAAAGAATTAGAGGGAGAGAGACAAGCACAGAGACAGAAAGATCTATAACCTCTCATTTTACAGATGACAAAATGGAGACAAGGACGATCGTTGAAATTCAGGTTTTCTGCTCTGTTAGTGCTCTAGGATCATTGATATTATGAGTACCCTTTTTGTTAGTTGTGTATTGGACAGTTCTCATAATATTTCTGTATGAATATGAAAGCAAATGGATCTGGACTTCATAAAATGGGCTAACGTTGACTATTTTCTTTTTAAACATGTCTGCATTGAGAAAATGTATCCTCTAGATGTGAAGAGAGACTTAGAATGAGGAGGTCAGAAATGCAATCTCTTGGGGGAACATCAGTGCACAAAATGCACCATAGGAAACTACTATTCTGATGATGCTTTAGTCAATATGCTGGGGAAGGAGGTCAAAGGGGAAATACTAAATATGCTTTCGTAATTAAGAACATATAAAGATTACTTCAATGTTTTAAAGAATAGTCCATTAGTTAGGAAAAATATTTTCCCCATTTCTACTGGAAAAAAAATTGGAGTTCAAGAAAAGTTCAAATTGTAAAAAGTGAGATATATGACTGATATAAATTAATAGCAATTTTTTAATACAGCACAACTAACTGTATACCAAATAGAAGATATTTTATATCATATATATTCATGTCTGTTATTTTTCTATATTTTATTGTTTGCCATCTATATATTGTTATTTTCATAATAAACATTTTAAAAGTTATTTTGTTATATAAGGGGGCAAAGTTTTTTTAAAAGAAGTTCATTTATGATTTGACATTGAATGTCAAGGGAAATGCAAGGCATGATACATTGACGCAAAGAGTTTTATTAATCTATTTTTGCCAACGAACTAGTCTGTGTTTATATGTTATGAACCATAAGAAGTATAGTAACAAATAAAAACAAAAAAGCACAGGGACCTCATAGCTCCCATTCCAAAGTTTCAGCCATGAATCAAGTACAACAATGTAAAACCTACCAGTTACAAAAGAGGTTGGATTCAAACTGGGTTTCTGGCAGATGGGACAAATCAAGGCCACCTGTCTAGATGACTAAACCCTTTTTACTAATATTTATGGAAAAGGCACTTCTACTTCTATTCGTAGCTTTTGGTGATTTTAGGAACCAAGTGGAACCTTTCTCTTCTTCCGGGGAATGTCCCACTCTTGGAGAAGAACAGACAAGTTTATTTATTTATTTATTTTTCCTGTTCCTTTCCTACATTTGACATCAGCAAAAGTTTTAAATATCACAACTGATTTGGCTGTAAATGGAGAAACAGTACCGAACAAAACAAAATGAAAAACCCAAAGGACAAACAGAAAATCCTAAATAAACCCTCAAGTTTGGTCTTGGGGTTTTACATATACCAATGACACAGGCGATTATAAACAGCGTAATTAACACAGCAAGGATAGCAGAACATGGTGCACAGAGTCCCAAGATAACCCTGCCTAAACACCTTGTGGAGATCCTAATAGGTACTCTGGCCACACATTTTTACAATAAAATATCATGGTCCTCTCGCCCACGTGTTCATAGTTGTAATCAGATCACTTATCCAAAATGTGCCTCAGAGGACTTCAGGGATTGTTGAAACGTTCCCCATTTTTAAAGACAGAAATTCAAGACAAACAAAACACAAACTTCACACACAAATGCCAGCATCCAAACAGACAAATGAATCAGTTCACAAATCGGGGAGAAGTCCAACAACTCTTTCCTCTCTCCAACAGTGTACCCCACTCAAATGCAAAACAAATTGGCTTATTCCAGAGAAAAAGCCCCAAACGGAGAGAAACTAAAGTTCCCAGCTGCACACACTGGAGTGACTTACCCTACTGTACTGAGCTCGCCAGCTCCCGAATGCCGATCCCTTGTTCCAACTGCCAAGCGCTGGGGTAGGCACTGCTACTTCAGAGAATTCTGAAGGGAAGATCCTCAGTACAAGTGGTCCCGGCAGATGCTAAGGCCTTACCTGAAAATTTTCCAACTGGGGCCAGCCATCCAACGTCTGCCTGGCAAGAGGCTGGAGAGAGAAACTCGGCAATGCAGCCCATTCCATAGTCTCTAACACACTCTCCTTGCTAACGCCTAGCCTAAATCTCCCTCCTGGAATTTTACATTTCCTAGACTCAGTGTTACCGAGTCCAAGCTCATTCTGCTCACCACACGACAGACCAACTTGTTGGGGAAAGGAATAGCGGCTTTATTCAGAAAGCCAGGGGACTGAGAAGATGGCGAACTCACACCCCAAAGAACCATCTTGCCTGAGTTAGAACTTCGGCTTCTTTTATACTAAAAGGGGAGGGAGTAAAGTCAAACACTTCCTGGTTCCAGTCCGCCTCCAGACGGGATGTGTTAATTTCTTCCTGCCCGCAGTCATTCACAGGTGGGCCTGGTCAGGATGTTTCCTAAAAGCTAAACAAAGGTTTTCTAGCTTAATGCTCATTACCTAGGAGGCAGGGTTCCCAGAGATGGGCCATTTTGTATAATTTAAGCTTATAGGCAACATCCCTTTAGTGATGAACTTGGAATACAAAAGTTCTCCCCTATTACATTAGCACTACCTTCTAGAACTGTATAAAAAAGGGCCGATCTCTATTCCACATGACAGTCCTTCAGATATTTTGTTAGCTGTTTACTTTCCCCAGCTCTAAGAAAGCAGCAGAGCAAGTTAGCTAAAAGCACCAGTCCTAGATAAGAATACTTGAGTTCAATAACGTGCTCCTTCATTTACTAGCTGTATAAACTTGAGTGAGCCACTAGCCTCTCTAAGTCGGCTTTATCATCTATAAAATGGGGAAGCAGGGATAACAATGGTACCTACCTCCCAAGGTTTTTGAGAGGATTAAGTGAGATAACAGATATTAATTCTAGACATGTAAGTACTCAGTAAGTATTAACCATTGCTGTAGTGATGGTGATTATACTTATTGTAAGGAACGGCACCGAAAACGGAGGAGAGCTTAAGCTTTATTTGGGAACGCTCCCAGGCGAGGTTCACTGGTCCGAGAGAAAGGGGCCAGAGAAGTCGCGCCTGGGTGCGGGCCGCGAACAAAATTTATAGGGGTAGACGCAGGGGAGGTGCTTGCTGTGTGAAGCAGCCCTTTTTTGGTAATCTCTCGGGTGTTGTGGCAATGTCAGGTGTTGGTTACATCAGCCTCAGAGCCGTTGGTTCCGCCCCTCAGGGAGCGGGAAGACCGGTCGATTGCATCAGCCTCCTTGGCGGGAGGGGGGGGGGGTGTTCAGTCTGGCTCCCTGGACCCTTCCCCGGACCTGCTGGCCTTACACTTATTACTACCACTATTGACTCTTCTCTCACCCCTGCAGTTTTTTTTGTTTTTTTTTTTCACCCCTGCACTTCTAATCCCTTCAACCATTTGTCATTTACTAGAAACCTGGTCATCTTGCTTGTACTTTAATATCATCTCAGAATTAACGAAGGACCCCAGATGGGTACTGGCCCATGAAGACTACTAGACTGCGGCCCCTACTTCTATAAACACAGCCTAAAATTCTGTTGCTTTTTACTGCAGCCACCTCACGTAGCTCTTTCAGACTGGGCTCAAGGTTAACCAAATCTCCCAGACCCTCCCTCCTTCAGTGAACTGCTTCCTCATTCTGTCCTTGTGGAATTTTGTTTCTGGCCAAGCACAGATATAAAAGTTCATTCTTGATAAATTTTTTTCTTATTGGGTTTGTAGAATATTCCAGCCTGCTAAAATCACTATGACTGTCCTAACTCTAGCATAAACTCTGAATTATTAAGACATCAAATGTATCAGCTTTCATTGCCAGCTCTGGTGTTTCCTGTCTTCATCCATGTCTTTGATAAAATGTTGACTAAAATAGGGTCAAGATCAAAGCTTTGTGATCCTCCACTGGTAATATTGCTGGATATTAATAGTTATTGTCATGTAATACCATTATAGTTTATAAGATGCCTTTAATATACATAATCTAACTTAATCCTTATGAAGTAAATGGTGTTATCTTTATTTTGCACATAAGAAATCTGTAGTTCAGAGAGTTTACATAACGTGAGCAACGTCTCCCATCTGAAAAGTGGTATATCCAGATGCAAACCAGGGTCCTCTGACAACAAACTGAGTTGTTCCATCAATTATGAGACCACTTCACCTTACGTCATCCACCATGCATTTTCCCTCTTTATCCTTAGGCAATCCATAGGACCTTTCTCAAATGACTTACTGAAATACAGATTTACTACCTTTATTATATTTTCCTCCTACTGCAAGGTGCAGCATGGGGTTGGGGGGAGGGTGAGGTGGGGAGGGAGGAAGCAGTTGCTGGTTATAATCATACCTACTTCTCTGAGTTATTATTTGGATTTGACTAGAACATGGATATGGTCTTGGCATAAAGTGGGTACTCACCAATGGCAGTTCTTTTCCTTATCATGGAAACTCTTCCGACAGGTACATGTGTAGGTGCTATTTATCCTCACTTATGGGATAAAGTGAGGATATCCTCCTTTTCTCATCAGAGCTCATCAGTGGAGCCTCTCTGTAATTACACTTTTCATTTATATGTTTGCTTTATGTATTTCTGTTTTGTCTGCCTTTCCCTTTTTTCTTGTTGGAATATTAGGATGATTTGTTTCCCCTAGATTTTTGCATGCCTCTTTGGCCATTACCACTCCCGCCAGGGAATCATCCTTATATCCTCTGCATTTTTCAACACGCCAGTAAAAGCTCTAGGACACATGTCTGATGATGACCAGTATCTTCTTTCCTCACTGTGATAAATATAAGATGAAACAGTGACTTACTCCCAAGAGTGTAAATGACTAACTTCTACTTAACAAACCAGTTTGGGGGTTTTTGTTTGTTTGTTTGTTTGTTTTAGAATTACACTCTATTGGCTGGTCCCTGGCTCTGCCACTTAGGGTTCAGCCTTGACAATATCATTTATATTCTGAGTCTCACTGCCCACAGCAGCAAAATAGGAATAGTAAAATTATCCAATGCATTGGGTTCTCAGGAGGATTAGATGAGATTATGTAGAACCCACAGCATCATGAAGGTATAAAATAAGTGCTTGCAAGTGCCAACTATTATGAGCAAAAGCAATTAATTAGAATGTCCTGAAAACGGTTTCATTCTTTGTTGGTCTGTCTCATCGAAGGTACAAGCACTCCTAAGGAAACAAATAGCTTCCTCTGTACATTCAGGGCGCCAGCTGCTGGATTTGGAGGTGGGTCTGCTGAGTTCCCTAATAGCAGACCTCGCCTGATCTCCCCTGGAGATGAAGATACCCCCAATGGATTCAGCAGCCCACAGTCAGAGCTGCACACAAGAAAGACCCCAGTGAGGAATCTCAAGAAGGAAGGCAGCTCAGGGCCTTCTCAGAAGGGAGCAGCTGGGCAGACAGAGCTGAGCAGTTATCCAAAACCTAGGACTTTAAAAATACCCTGGGAGAGTTCACTCCATATGGACTGGCTCTGTGTGTCCTGGAGCATTGGAAATGGGAGGGGAGGTCCCGTCTCCTGGAAGGTAACACTAGATGGAAACAGGGCGACCTCAGAACCCCCGTACGCAGATCCTTGCATTCTGAGCATGCAGCTGCTCTGGATGTTTCCTAAGCAAGAAATAGGTCAGGCTTTTTTCTGGGTCTCACCTCCAGAGTCTGGGCTCCCCTCTGTCATAGGTCTGGCTGGTAGGCTGCCAGGGACAACAGACTTCTTGGGTTTCCACTCAAGGACAGCAGGGCCCGGCCCTGACAATATGCTGGGGTACACAAACCCTGAACCACTGATGGATGACTCGGGCCCTACCTGGGAAAGATGAACAGCATGGTAACAAGAAACTGTCTGTTAGGCAATCATGAGCTTTTCTGAGCAAATTTCAAGCTCTTGCTGGAGAACTATTGAAAAAATGTGGGGAAAGGTACATGTTGCCTAGTTCGTTCTTGATCTGTGTGCGAACAGCCATGAAGCTTATGTAAGTTGCTTGTAATACAGTAAATGAAACTAACCAAACAAAAATCAAAATAGGGCTTCCCTGGTGGCGCAGTGGTTGAGAGTCCACCTGCCGATGCAGGGGACATGGGTTCGTGCCCCGGTCCGGGAAGATCCCACATGCCGCGGAGCAGCTGGGGCCCGTGAGCCATGGCTGCTGGGCCTGCACGTCCGGAGCCTGTGCAAAAGGGACAAATCTAAACAGC
Source organism: Phocoena sinus (assembly GCF_008692025.1). Taxonomy (NCBI): domain Eukaryota; kingdom Metazoa; phylum Chordata; class Mammalia; order Artiodactyla; family Phocoenidae; genus Phocoena; species Phocoena sinus. The sequence continues at coordinate 47,530,125 of NC_045779.1, forward strand.
TATTTTTCAGCCTGTTATTCAGCAGCTATGCATTCATAAGGCCATGCCAGGTGTGTTCACTCAGGGCCCATTCTAATTGGTTGGCACCCTCTTCTAGTAGGTTGATTCTCCATTCTGATTGGTTGAGGTCTGCCTTGTATTAGTTATTAAGTACTTGACCCTCACCAAAAATAACCAGTAATGTGGCACCCAAAAGATAAGTTGAACTTATCATACTCTTTCTCTCAAAAGGAAAACATTGAAAGAATTAGCCCTACAACCCAAAATTGTGGATCACAAAAATCATGATTAGAGGAAGTTAATTGATAGTAGGATTTTTAAAAAAGCAGACATATAAGACTGTAATTGCATCACAATCATGGTGTAGCATTATAGCTTTGCCAGGATGCTTTGACCAGTCTTGAATTCAGAACCATCTGTCAGCTACAGACTGTGAATTTGAGATCTCCTCTTCTTAGATATCCAAGGGGTCTCCTAATCACTTCACCTGATTCCTCACATTAACCCCCCTCCCCCCAATTTAAGCTGCTTTGAATGAGTCTCTATTTAACCTAAGAGACAAGCTAAAACTGTAACATAATGTATAATTCAGAATATTTGTCAAGCCATGACATCAATATTTTATCAAAAATGTTCATACCAATATTTTCATTAAATACACACACACACACACATACACTCTGTCAGTGCAGGAATAGGCCTAATATATTAAGAACAAATGAGCAATCTAAAAGCTAGAGACACATTTTTTTCCATAAGATGGCTTTAGTAGCACTTAATTGTCTTTAACATCACTCAAAACAATTTTGTTAGATTGTATGTGACAGCTGTCATATCCATGTGCATTTTTAAAAAACTTATAAAAATTGGTGAATTTTTGTGTAGCCATTTTAATATTGAAGATGGGAGAAAAAAAGCAACATTTTTGGCATATTATGCTTTATGATTTTAAAAAAGGTAAAAATGCAACAGAAATGCAAAAAAAAATTGTGCAGTGTATGGAGAAGGTGCTGTGACTGATCGAACGTGTCAAAAGTGGTTTGCGAAGTTTCGTACTGGAGATTTTTCACTGGACGATGCTCCACGGTCGGGTAGACCAGTTGAAGTTGATAGCAATCAAATCAAGACATTAATTGAGAGCAATCAACGTTACACCACGCAGGAGATAGCTGACATACTCAAAATACCCAAATCAAGTGTTGAAAATCATTTGCACCAGCTTGGTTTGTTAATTACTTTGATGTTTGGGTTCCACCTAAGTTAAGTGAAAAACACTTTCTTTCCGCATGCAATCTTCTACTTAAACGTAATGAAAATGTTCCATTTTTAAAACAAATTGTGACAGGTGATGAAAAGTGGATAGTGTACAATAATGTGGAACAGAAGAGATCGTGGGGCAAGTGAAATGAAAAACCACCTACCACACCAAAGGCCGGTCTTCATCCAAAGAAGGTGATGTTGTGTATATGGTGGAATTGGAAGGGAGTCCTCTATTATGAGCTCCTTCTGGAAAACCAAACGATTAATTTCAACAAGTACTGCTCCCAATTAGCCCAACTGAAAGCAGCACTCGACGAAAAGCATCAGGAATTAGTCAACAGAAAACGCATAATCTTCCATCAGGATAACGCAAGACCACATGTTTCTTTGATGACCAGGCAAAAACTGTTACAGCTTGGCTGGGAAGTTCTAATTTATCTGCCATATTCACCAGACATTGCACCTTCGGATTTCCATTTATTTTGGTCTTTACAAAATTCTCTTAATGGAAAAAATGTCAATTCCCTGGAAGACCGTATAAGGCACCTGGAACAGTTCTTTGCTGAAAAAGATAAAAAGTTTTGGGAAGATGGAATTATGAAGTTGCCTGGAAAATGGCAGAAAGTAGTGGAACAAAACAGTGAATATGTTGTTCAATAAAGTTCTTGGTGAAAATGAAAAATGTGTCTTTTGGTTTTTTTACTTTAAAAATGAAGGCAATTTTTGGCCCACCCAATAGAATTGACTTAGTTCTCTTGACCTTATGTCTTAACAGATGATATTGAGTAGTGGTTCTCAAACTTCAGTGCCCATCAGAATCACCAAGAAGACCTTGTTAAAATGCAAATGTCTAGACCTCATTGCCAGAGTTTCTGATTTGGTAGGTCTGAGAAAGGGCTCAAGAATTTGCATTTCCAAAAAGGGTCCCGGTGCTACTGGTGCTGCTGGTCTGTGGACTACACTTTTAAGAACTACTGATGTGGAAAGTTCTCAGAGCAAGTTCATGTTTATGTTGGTCTGTATTTATGTTTCTCATCTTTAGAGAGTCATCAGCTCTGTGGTCACTCATTACTTTACAACACTATGTCGCCTGTATTCCCAGAGTTAGATGATGAGAAGCTGATATCCAAGATCAAGGAGGTTATAAAGGAGCCATTTCAGTAATAAGGATTTTTCCTGGAAAAAAAAATGATAGCAGGGAGATTTGAGGGTTTCCAGTTACTTCTCCAGTACTTACTGTGCTATAAATAAACAGCCTTAAGTATACCGTTGGGGTCTGACAGTATTTCTTTAATAAACTACACTGGGAAAAGCTAATGATGGTGAGCCACAGATGTTTCTAATATTTAGGTGGTCATTATCACCAGCAGTACATCTCTAATTCACATCAAATGAAATTTCACAGCCCAGTGATGGCCCATTTTTTAATAGATGCAAAACCTAAAAACAACAATAACACTAATTATTGCCTAGACTTGATATAGCTCTCTATTTTGTCAAATTGTGAAATTCCCACATGCATTCACTTTGCTTAGTCACACAACTTTTCTGTGAATTGAGTCCACGTCCTGGTGCTTCTTCACTCAACTAATGTTTATGGAAAAACAACAAAAGTTAGGACCTGTGCTCCGTGGGGAAGCCAAAGGTGTTCAGGATATGGTGACTTCAAGGAGAAAAGGTTACTGTAGAGGAGATGAGACTTCTGCAGAAATTACTGTGACAGCAAGAAGTGGAGCAGAGCAAGTAGCTGAGGACTCAGAAGAGAATGGAGTCACTTTTTGGTTGGAGTGATCAGAGAAGGTTCTACGAAGAAAGTGGTAACTCAGCAGGATTTCAAAGGTGGACTTGGGTTTTGACAGGCATATGGGAAGAAAAGCAAGGACAGGGAATTAATTCTAAGTGCACCAGAGGCAAACTAGCTCAGAGTATATCCCATTTATAGTGAGTTAAGTAGTTCATTGCTCATGTAAGATCCATGCAAAGGAGTAGTGGGAGAGGAGATTAGAGGTGAGAAAAAAGGGGGTGTAAATGCTAGATCAAGGATGGAGAGTTGATTCAGTAGACAACGGCGGCACATTGACATTTTTGAACAAAGGAATAATAGGATTTATCACATCCATGAATGGCCAATGGCAAAGGAAGAAGAGTTAATGGAAGCAGTGAGATGACGCAAGAGGTGTACTAGTATAGGACTGACCCAGGAGTGTACTAATCTAGGCAAGACCCAGGAGGCACCCATGGGAACAAAATAAAGGAGAGACAAAATATGGTAACCGATTGTATAAAGTTTAGGCTTTGAGAAGAGTGTTGGTACCATTAACCAAAATAGAAAAGTCAGGGGGAGTCGTATGTCGCAGAGTTGGGGAAGAAAATGATAAATATAAGTATAGGTATGTTAGGCTTAGACTTCTGTAAGTAAAACCAGATGGAAATCTTAAAAGCAGCTGGAGAAGTGGGGACTGAGCGTCGAAGAAAGTCAGAATAGGCCAGCTTATGCTGCCATAACAAGCAGCACTAGAAGTCCTAGTGACTTGAAACAATCGTGCTTATTTAGAACTCACACACCATGGCCACCGCAATTCCGCAAGGAGACTCTGCTCATCAGGGATGCAGTTTCATGGAGGCTCCATTTCAGCGTATTCTCAGTGATCATGGAGACTGGGCAAGGGGAACACGGACAAGCAGGAGCCGGTTAGAAAGTTGAGCAAATTTTAATCTAGTGTTAATTTGTGCTGCTTCTTGTGCATGATAGCAGCGGTAGTATCTCTCTCGGAAACAAACATCCCATATTATGATGTCTATGAATATAGGTTTCCTTTTCTACCCTCCCTCCCTCCTTCCTTCCCTCCTTTCTTTCCTTCTTTCCTTCCCTCCTCTTTCTTTACTTTTTTGGAAATCACTTATTGTCTATAAGTTGTAATCCAGACCTCATGTATCAATGGGGAACTTTCAAATATTACCAATTTAAAAAAAAAAAAAAACTGCTGCCCAGAAGTGTCACGTGCCTCTTTTCCCCTCACATTTAATTGGCAAAAGCAGGTCATGTGATCATCCTTGAGATCAGGAGAATGTGGATAAATAATCCTATATGTGCCAAGGGCAAAAGAACTGCCATCTGTGCAACTGCTGTTCTGACTCCCATATGTATCATCTAAGACTGAGACCCTTGATCAAGACAGAGCAGTAGATACCATCTTTGATGTAAAGAGGAGAGAGAGTGGAAAGCAAAACTCTAAGGACAGAAACTTGAGGAATACACAGGAAGAACACATACTTACAGAGGCAAAATAAAAACGCATAGAAAAGCAAAGGGCTCAGTTTACTAGGGCCACATTCACGAGAAGCATCTCAGGAAGGTTCCTCACTACCAAATCTGGAGATGAGTCAACAACACCTGAGGCCAAGGAAAGACCACTGAGTCTGACCTTGAAGGAGACATGGCTGACCTTCAAGAGATCTGCTTTATGGAGGCGATGGGGTCACATATGAAGCCAGACTGAGGAAGGAGTGATCGAAAGTGGAGACAGAACACTGGACTGCTGAAAAAAGGAAGGGAAATAAGATGTCCGCTTGAGGTAGCAGCAAAATCAAAGCTGCTTTGCTAAATGAAGTCTGGCAGGTTTTTATGTGTCCATTCAGCACATGTTTATTGAACATTTACTCTTGCCAAACACTGATTTAGGAGCTGGGGAGTGAGCAAGATAAGCTTTCTGTTCCCATGAAGCTTATCTTCTAGTGGAAGCAGACATACAATAAACAAGTGAGCAAAGGAATCAATGAGTGAAAGAGATCGTTTCCAATTATATTTAGTTCTGATAAAACTAAATAAATTATATTTAGCTCTGCCTTCCCTTCTAGAAGGGAGTCACAGGGTGGGTGGGGAGTATGGCCTGAAGGATATGTCCTAGACTAGTCAGGAAAGGCGTCTCAGGAGGGGATAGCATCTCAGGAGGGGATGCTAAAGGATAGCGTCCTTTAGCATGTTGCCTCCTAAAGGACAAGAAACATCAGCTAAGGACAGATTTGGAAACAGTGTTCCACAGCAGACAGAATCTCTGAAGGAAAGATCAAGTTCTCATAAAAAATGGGGATTAGAAGAAACATTTTAAGGGACTTCCCTGGCGGTCCAATGGTTAAGACATTGCCTTCCAATGCAGGGGGTGTTGATTCGATCCCTGGTCAGGCAGCTAAGATCCCACATGCCTCCCGGCCAAAAAACCAAAACATAAAACAGAAGCAATATTGTAACAAATTCAATAAAGACTTTAAAAATGGTCCACATCAAAAAAATCTGTTAAAAAAACTAAAAAAGAAGAAGAAACATTTTAGCTAGCTGGTTGTGTGTGTGTGTTTGCGTGTAAATACTTACAGCAAATGAAGGTCTAGAAGAAATTTGCCTCTCAATGCACAGGATTTATTGGTTTAGAAGGACACGCCTTCCCCTTCAGGCAACCTACCACAGAACCTGCTTCAGTTGCTTGGGGAAAATTGCTGCAGGGTAGAGATCTGCTGAGGCAGATTCTTTTGTTTGGTGTATTATATTATGCAGAACGTTTCTTTTTAAAGCTTTTGAACCAGCCTTCTCATGAAAATGCCTTTTATATTGGTACTTGCATTCTCTCCAGTTTCAGTCTTGCAAATTGTAGTCAAAGGTTTGTATAAGGTTGACCTTTCTCACATGTGACTGTGGGTATAGGGAAGGTTTTCCTGGGCCTGCTAATGGATTTTTTAAAAAGAGAAGCTTAAACAAATCTCTGCTGAACTCTATGACCAGCCCCACTGGTCTTAGGAGGGCAGTCATCACGGCCATTATGATCTGAATTAAACCACCACTGGAAAAAAGTACATATATTTTAAATTGGGGTATGCCAGTGTGGTGGGATGATCTGCTAAAAGATTCATTTGTGTTAACTTTTTTCTGTTTATTCATAATATTTGTTTATTGTCCCCACTGCCCTCCCCTGCTATAACATAAGTTCTACAAGGGCAGGAATATCTGTGTGTTTTGTGCACTGATGTTTCCTCAGTTCCTAGACAGTGCCGGGCATAGGGGAGATACTCAGTAAGTACTGGGTGAATTCGTGTTTCTTCTTTGTTGTGGGACCCTGGCAGGAAGGAAGGTTTTTCTTGGGCTAGTGCCAGAAGGTAGCCAAGCTCCTGAGGGAGGTGTTCTGTCCACCTCGAAAGCCCTACTCCCAACATGCAGAGAAAAACCCCTGCTCAGAACAGCAGGCTGGAGATCAAGGGGGACAGAGGTGTGAGGACAGGGTCATGGGGACAGGATCAGACCTTCCCTGAGTCTTTGAGCACCAGGGATAGAGGGTGTCTCTTGCAGATTGCAAGGAGAAGGAGGCGCCCCTACTGCATTCTGAGGGGAGAGGGCTAGAATGTATTCTTCTGATTTACATAAATTCAAAACTTCCAAAAGATATCTTAAAGGCCAAAATGGGATGAGAGGGTGGGGAACGTGGCCACAGTCCACATGTACTTTTTCCTCACATGCTTTGTGTATGCGGCAGAGTGTAAGGGCTTTCCAGTCGTTTTGTCACCCCAGTCTCAAGACCACCCTGGAGGCAGGTATAAGTGCAATCTCCATTTTGTAGGCAAGGGGACTGCAGTTTGGAGGATGGTTGAACCTGGAGCTGGTGGTGGCTAGTGTGGCCTGGAGAGGAAGGGCTAGAGCCACCGTAGTCAAGGACTCACAGAAGGGTCGTGAGCATGATCTCGGAGCTGTGGAGACTCACCCCAGAACAGGGAGGTCGCCCGCAGTGATGAGTGTGGAGGCCAGGGGCATGGCTTAGAGACAGGTGGGGCAGGTAAACTTGACTGTGGCCTTGGATCCCCGCTCGGTATTTCACATGGTGGCTTCGTTTTAATATGCCAGCAGTTTGGGGAAATCTTGGCCCAGGAGGTTTCAGAAGACAAATTCTGCTTTCAGTACATGCGCTGATGGCAGGAAGTTGGCTTCAAGCAGAGCTCAGCAAGGGCAGCAAAGGTGCGGGTCGGAGAACCCCAGCCCCTGTGTAGCCATGCTGTGTTCACAATCCCGGTTCAGTCCCACATTTCCAGTAGGAGAGAAGGAAAACAGAAGAGGGTAAGTGAATGCCCAAAGCCACTCTGCTAAATCTAATTTAAAACAGAAAAGTCACCAATGGTCATTTTGGAAATGAGACCCTTTCCCTGCAGAGCTGGGCGGGGTCAACAGCACCCTTCAAGAGAGAGAAAAGCTCATCATTCCCCGGGCCTTCCGTGAAGCATCCTCTCGCCCGTGGGAGGCCAGGAGGGCGTCTGATTTTCCACCTTTCTGCTCCAACAGTCTGGGCACAGGGTCCTCGTTAGCAGAGAAGGGTGCAGAGGAGCTTGGTCTGCATGAACCTGTATTCTCCTGGCCTAGGTCACAGCCACGTGCCTCCTTCTCCCAGTGTCCTGAGGTCCCAGGAAATGTGCCAGGCAAATTCAGGGGGCTCTGACTTAGGGTGTGGGCTTGGGTCCATTCTTTTTTTTTTTTGAAGATGTTGCGGGTAGGAGTTTATTAATTAATTAATTAATTTTTGCTGTGTTGGGTCTTCATTTCTGTGCGAGGGCTTTCTCTAGTTGTGGCAAGCGGGGGCCACTCTTCATTGCGGTGCACGGGCCTCTCATTATGGCGGCCTCTCTTGTTGCGGAGCACAGGCTCCAGATGTGCAGGCTCAGTAGCTGTGGCTCACGGGCCCAGTTGCTCCGCGCCATGTGGGATCCTCCCAGACCAGGGCTTGAACCCGTGTCCCCTGCATTAGCAGGCAGATTCTCAACCACTATGCCACCAGGGAAGCCCGGGTCCATTCTTTTGTCTTCAGCCTCTTTTCCTTGTCCTCCTCAGGGCTGACCTGAAGGCTCAGCATCTCCAGGGCCAGCTGTGTCGCTCCTGTACTTGGGCAGAAAACCCGCTGCTGTTTGGTGACTGACACTAGCAATGGCTGTGGGAGGAGACGTCAGACTCGGGCTTCTGACGAGACGGCCAAGGGTGTTTTGTATCTTCTGCTCTGTGAGCACGGTGTGTACTCACAGCGCTAAAGCCCTGTGTCAGATGGATTCCCGCGTGTGACTCATGCTCGGCTGGTCGCTCCTGCAGAGAGGAGCGTCAGTAGGGACGTTGGTCTCAGAGAATCTATTTCCACGGGTTTGAAAAGCTACGGGGCTCTGCGAGCATTTGATGATTGAGAGAGATCAACACCATGTTTGCACCTTTTCGATTCCCCGCTAGACAACCTGAACTAATATGTGAGAACAGAGAAAATTGGTTCCCAGGGAGACAATACTCAGGGTCAGATGACCCTGGCAGCCCCTCCCTCCACTTTTCTATCTCTCCAGACCCTTAGGGCCAGCACAGTGTCGCCTCTAGGAAACATCCTCTGACCTTTATTAACTATGAAGATTTCTCTCTTCTCTCAGTTCCGATGCTACCTGCTATTTCAATTCCATTCAACCTACGTTTACCAATCTCCTACTTTGTTCCAGGCAAATGAAAACGACAGTGACACCATCCTACCCTCTCGGGGACTTGGAGGGGAGATAGGAATTCACTAGCGCATCACAGTGCATTAATATATACTGCCTTAGAGTGTTTATTCAACTCAGCTGCCTGTGTATATATTTATATTACATAGATATTGATATATAATTGGTTTTCCATAAGACTAAGCATTTTGAGCATAGGGGATGTATGTTGTATGATCATTCCCAGTGTTCAGGGTATAAAGCAAATGTATAATAATTCCTTTTAAAATTGAAAGGAAATGAATTTGAGGTGGTAGAGCCCTATGGTCAGAGCATCTTCTGGAAGAAAACCAGCAAGTTATTCGTGTTTGTTACAACTAAGCATTCATGGTTGGTTTCACTTGCAGTTTTTCCGCTTGAAAATAACCCTACCGCTTATGCAGTTAGAACAGAAGAGAATCTTGCTGCTGATCTCAGGAATACCTTGCAGGCTGATTCTTTCCAGGCTTATCTTTTCAAGGCAGCCAAGCAGGCCAGTAAGGAGCAATGAGGGATACTCATAAAAGGAAAAAAACTAAGTGGGATCCTTATCCCATATCATACACAAAAATAAATTCCAGGTAGATTAAAGATCAAGATGTAAAAAGAAAACCTAGATAATTAGAATATCTCTTGGTAATCTTGAGATAAGAAAGGCCTTCTTAAACAAGACAAAACAAAACCCTCAAAATTCAGGAGGCATTAAAAAAAATGATTGACAGATTTGAGCTTATAAAATTGAAAACTTCTCTAGTAAAGAAAGAAAAAAGTCTGTTTTATTTTTTAAGCCACCAAGTTGGAGGCTATTATCCGCATAGATGGAGATCAGTAAGAAAGGTGAATTTTTTAAAGAAAGATAATCTAAAAGAAAAAAAGGATTTTAAAATGACATAAACAGAGAATTTATAAAAGTTTACAAATGGCCAATACAGGATACCTTTATTTTTGTCTCTTAAGGTAAGCTATGCTTTTATTGCTGTTAGTCTGTTTTTGTCTCCATCATAGCGAAATTCATTTTGTAATATGATTTCACAAAATACAGCACCATTCTGTTATTAAGATCTTTTGGAAAGAAGTAAAGAATTTTATCTTTTGGAGATATTTTACCTCTTTGCAGTCATCTAGAATCCAGGTTTCCTCTTCATGACCTAGAAAAGAGAGGAAAAGTTCACCAGGGCCTCAGCTTTGAGAAGCCACAAATGGAAAATAAAAGTCGTGGAGCATCATCACCATGGCAGCGCCTCCTGTTCATCGCCAAAAGTGAAGCCTCTTTGACTGTCACAGGGATCCAGCATTCTCAACAGAGATGAGCTAAATGTGTGTTCCTTAGTGGCCTGGAGTAAACAAAGAGTTTATTTTGGCACCAGTGATGGTTCAGACCTGTATCATTCAAAGGCAAGCTGACTTCAAATCACACATAAAGATAGGATACCATTGTATCCCCAGGCATCAGAGGCCTAAACACACTCACTTTCTCATCATCTGACCCCATTTCAGGGATAGTCACTTCTATAGCCATGTGTTGCCTTGGTCACCCGGGCACACAGAGCTAAAGAAGAATTAGGAGAAATATATTTATATATCTATGAAAAGAGCTGTCAGGAGAGCTGAGAAGAGAGATTCTGAGAATTGGAAACTGACTTTGAGAGAGACGGGAACAATGGTAACTCAGATAATGAGCTATGAAGGTAAAAGTGCAACTTTGCTGAGTGTGATTGGAAAGAGAACTAAGAAGTGGATCAAGAAGGGTTGGGAATGTTTGTTAGTCATATGCCTGAGGTTGCTAACATCAGCTTTTTCTAACTCCCTGCCAGGGCTCAAGTGCTGGCAAAGTCAGTAGCACAGGGAAGCTGCCCTGTCATCCTCCCAGCCTTCCTCTTCCCTCCCTTGTGTGGAAACCATGGCATCCAAAAATTATTGCTGGCATGTCTGGAATTCTTCTTTTTCTTTTCCTTTTTTTTTTTTTTTTGCAGTTCACGGGCCTCTCACTGTTGTGGCCTCTCCCACCGCGGAGCACAGGCTCCGGACGCGCAGGCCTAGTGGCCATGGCCCACGGGCCCAGCCGCTCCACGGCATGTGGGATCCTCACGGACCGGGGCACGAACCCGTGCCCCCTGCATCGGCAGGCGGACTCTCAACCACTGCGCCACCAGGGAAGCCCTGGAATTCTTAATGAAACTTTTCTTATTTACCTTAACAAGGTGTCAGATGCTAAAACAGGTATCCCACTCATGCTCCTACCTCATGAGTGTAAATATATTGGGCAAATCCTTGTCTGTCTTATTTTGCTGTTGCTGCCCTAGTATGAATGAACTCATCCTTCTTTCCTACTCCTTCCATATCTTCTTCAGCATAATAATAACTGCTCAGTTGTATATATTCATAAACATGTATATATAATATATGTTATTTAAATATGTACATGATTATATATTTTAGGGTGTGTTTTGTAATATAAAGTATACACATTATGTGTGGTTTAGAGAGCATTGTGGTGGTGACCTGGTGCAGAACAGCTGCAGGAATCCAGGAAGGTAAGTCAGCATAATACAGAAGCAAGTAAACCCTGGGGGCATTGTGTGCATCCCACTGGTCTAGAACATTAGCGCCCAGGGGGATGGATTCAAAGGGGGCAGGCAGATCAAAGGCCACCACAAGTATTTATAGGTTTTAAAAAGAGTTACACCCACAGAGGAAAGGGAAATTAGAAACGCAGGAACCATTATGGCACTCAGAGACAAACAACAGGGACAACTGTCTGTCTTGACCTTAGACAAGCAACCCCCTCTCCCAACCCAAGAACTGTCACTTAGGTGACTCTTGGCTGTTGTTCCCCCATTTGGCATAAGCAAACACTAGTCATGCTCTCAACCCAGGCCTTAATTAATTTTCACTGATAGAGTTGCAACAAATATGCATTTACCAAAAAAAAAAAAAAAAATTACAAAAGAGAAAATGAAACAATATTTCATGAATAAGAGTCAGAATAAAAAATAAAGACCAGAACTACAAAGACTTCAGATATTGGGATTATGAAATATAGAATACACCCTGTTTAAAGAAACAAAGTAGGAATTAAAGACACTAGTAAGGAGCAGCAGGTATCAAAGTGGTAATGTTCAGATGAAATTTGAAAAATATCCAAGTAGAACTTATAGAAGTAAAGACTATCATAAATGAAATATAAAATACTAATCGATGGGTTAAACAGCAGTTTGGACACAGCTGAAGAGAGAATTGGTGAACTGGAAGATAGGTCTAAATAAATTACATGGAAGAAGAGGTGTCAAAAGAGATAGAAAATATGAAAGAATGGTTAACAAACATTTAAGATAGAGTAAAAATGCCAATATACATCTAATGAGAGTTATAGAAGAAGAGGACAAAGAGAACTGGTAAGAAGCAGAATTTTAAAGCAAATGAGACTGCCCCTTACTAATGTAAAATGTTAATAATAGGGGAAATTGGGTGTGGGGTATATGTACTACCTTCTATCTTTACACTATCTTTGTGCTTCTGTAAACCTAAAATTGTTTTAAAATAAAAAGTTGATTAGCATATCTCCTCTCCCAGAGAGAGAGAGAGAAAGAAGCAAGAAATTTTCCAAATACTATGAAAGACACAAATCTTCAGTCAGGAAGCCCTATGACTTCCAAGCAGAATAACTAAGAAGAAGGTAGACAAAAGAACGTACTTAGACACATCATAGCAAAACTGCAGAAATCAGAGGCATCTTTAAGACAGCCAGTGAGAAAGGAAAGATAACCACAAACAAGTGATAATTAGACTGACAGCTGACTTAGCAGCAACAATGGAAGTCAGAAACTTGTAAGACAATATCTTGAGTATGCTCAGATAAGATAGTTGTCAAGCCAGATAGATATACTTAGCAGAACTACTTCTCAAGAACAAAGGCAAAATAAAGACATTTTCAGATAAACACTGAGGATGTTGACCTCCAAACGCTTACTAATTGAAATTCTAAAGTCTATACTATAAAGAGAGACAGAAGGAGAAAGAGAAGAAAAAAAAAAAGAATCCTCAATAGGTCTGAGATACAAGAAAGAAGGGTAGGTAAAATTTTTTTTAAATTCTGAATTTGGAAAAATCTTACAATGATGTTATAAAAAATAATATCTAGATTATGAGGTCAAAAAACAATGCTCCCTTTGAAAACTGTAGGGGAATCCTTACTTGTCTACACGGCTTCCGGTACTTTGCTGGCAATTTTTGGCATTCCTTGGCTCGTAGACTGCTCCTTCTAGTCCTCCATGTTCACATAATCTTCCTTCTCTGTGTGTCTCTCTGTGTCCAAATTTCCCCTTTTTATAAGGACATCAGTCACATTTGATTAGGACCCACCCTAATAACCTCATTTTAACTTGATTCCCTGTGTAAAGACGCTACGTCCAAATAAGGCCATATTCTGGGGTTCTAGAGGATAGGATTTCAAGATATTTGGGGGAGGGAGGGGGAACAAGTCAACCTGTAACGCAATCCCAATTCTAACTGGTGGTTTTAAACTCTGGACTTCACCCTTGGTTCTAATTGCTACTGCCTCTTTCTTTTCCACCTCCCATCCTTTCAAACCTCCAAAGCCAGTGGTGCCCATGGTTCCATGCTCCTACACTGCTTATTATGGGCTAAATTGTGTCCTCCCTAAATTCATATGTTGAATCCTAACCCTCAGTACTTCTGAATGTCATTGGAGATAGAGCCTTTAGAGAGGTGATTAAGTTAAAATGAGGCCAGTAGGATGGGCTATAATCCAATATGACTGATGTTCTTATAAAATGAGGAAACTTGGACACACAGAGAAACACCAGAGAGGTGCGTGCACAGAGGAAAGATCCTGTGAGGACACAGTGAGAAGGTGGCCATCTGTGAGCCAAGGACAGAGGTCTCAGAAGAAACCAAACCTGCTGGCACCTGATCTTGGACTTCCTTCCTCCAGAACTGAGAAATAAATTTCTGTCGTTTAAGCCACCGAGTCCACGGTATTTTGTTCTGCATCCTGAGCTGACCAACCCACTGCTCAAAGCCCCTCCTGGCTGCATCTGGCAGTGTTCCTGAGCACTGTCCCCAGGCCTAACTCCCTCCCCCACTCTGTGGGCTCTTCCTTGACTTACATCTCAGTGTGTGAAGTCCATGGAGCCATCTTCTCAGTTTAGGTAGGTGGCATGGCCACCCACAGGGTTACGCTCCCAACACTGTCCAGCGTGACCTTTGATGCCACAGCACCTGCGGCTATGATGAGGGTCGATGGGAGCAGACGCAGGGGCGAAGGATGGATTCCAGCAGCTGGTTTGAGACTATTTATGGGCTCAGAGGATGTGAAAGAGGATCACGTGAACATCAGGCATCTTGCTGAAGAAGAAGCGTGACTGAAAAGCTCCGTTAAGACTTGAAACTCTTGTTTATTCCTGTAGGTCCAGCAATGCAGAAGGAAGGAAGCCAGCCCTTCTAGCCTCTTCTACCTCCACATTGTCATCAGGCTCTGGATTTTTCCTTCCTTGGATTTCTCCTGGAAACAGGGGATATCCAGATGTTCCCCTACCCCATGGGTCTTTCCTTCCTCTTCTGGTTCTCCACTTGTTTCCTGGCCTCTCCTGCATGACAAGGGTTAACACAGTAAAGAGCCTTGAGCGTTGAACAACTCACTGTTCTGGGCTCCGTGGACACAGCTGTGGTCAAGGTTGACGTCAGGAGTTTACATTCTTGTGCTCTGGAGACCGTAGATAAACAAACAAACAAGAAAACTTCGGGGGAGTCGTGCTGAGAATTAAGATGGGGAGATGAAATGGCAATTGATCAGGGATGGCTTTAGATCAGGTGGTCTTTGGTGCAGCTCTTGGGGTTGGGGAGCCGTTGACAATTTATGATCAACAGTACTCTTACTCGAGCTGTGAAAGCACCAGATACACAAGAGTTCTGCCCTCTTGGCTCTAAGTTACAAAGAAGTAAATGTTTGCTTATCTATACCAGACAGAGGGGGTAACCAGACCTGGTTAAAAAGTGAATAAAAAATGCTCCCAGGTCCCATTTCCTTTGTCTATTTAAAGGGGATTTTTAGCCATCTGGAAGTTTTCTTATCAGGCATTTGATAAGGAAAAGGGATGTTTTGAAAGGTTGTTACCCAAGAACACATAAACCAGGAGAAACATATTTAACCTACCCTGGTACCTTCTTGAATCCCCAGACATTGAAAGGACATTTAAAAGTGACTCGGGATCCCAAAGCCAGGCACTGTCCCTTAGGCCTCAGCACTAAGTCCAGGGGAGCCCTTTCGGATTGGTTCACTTTTGCCAAGGGTCTGAGGGCAAGGGCATGCAGCATCCCAGGTCTTACAGACATGCCCTGTGGAGCTCTGTGGCAGCACTCTGTGGGAGGGGTGCAGCGGAGGGGGCTGGCGGCCATATGGGGAGCATAGGTGGTGCCAGGAGCAGCTGGAGCCTCAAGGCCTCCCCCCAACCTCACCTGAAAATGGCAGGAGAGAGCACTTGGCTCTTATCGCTGGTGCACCGATGTTCATTCCAGGGCCAACACACTGACCTTCAGCTCAGGAAGTGACATCTTAGTCAACTGCTTCTTTGGAGGGACCTGCCAGGATTTGAAATGAAGAAGCAGTTCTTGTAACATCCAATCATAAATCTAAATCTTTTTTTTTTTTAACTGAAGCAAAATAGTGAGATAACTTGACGTTTTGCATGCTTAAATTTAGAACAGATTATAGTAATTGAATACCCACATCATAAGCTGCTTCATTTGAGCACAACACACGTACCCAGGCTCAGCTTCATGTGATTTGAGTCTCGAGAGTGATTCTTCTTCTGCCAAAGTTTTTAAATCTTAGGCTGACTAGTAAATTTCAGCCTGAGGATGAGGCCACCTGATCTCCAGTCCTGGCCCTCACTTGGTTGAGCAAAGGTGCCTCTCTGGGCTCAGGAAACCCCTCTCTGTGGTGTGCACACACTGTGTGGTGCGTACACGTGGTGTGGTGTGCAATGCCCAGCTCTTGTGTCCAAAGGGTATCATCCCAGATGACCACAGACAGTCTCTGGGATGATGTGAGTAGAGAGATCTATGAGATTATATTATGAATCTATGGCTAATAATGGCTATTAATAATAGATGCCACTCACCCAGTACTCCTCACGTGCTGGGCACTGTTGGAAGCACGCTTTGTTTGTCTTAATTGCCCTAGTTCTCATTCCTCATTTTACCAATGAGGAAACTGAAGCCCAGAGACGTTAAGTAACTTGCCCAAGCTCAAACAGCTCTAAGCGGGGAGCCAGGATACAAACCCAGGCATGTGAGTGCACCCTGTGCCTTCTAGCCTTTGGGTATCAGCCCTGAGATCTCCCCACCAGCACTGACATAGAGGGATGAGAATGGGATGGAGCTAGAGAGTGATGCTGACTCAGAGATGGCTCCTCGTGGGAATGACTGTCTCTGGGCCTGTCCCAGAGCTGGGGAGAGAGAGACGTGGAGGCAAGAGGGATGAATAAATACAAAATGGGTGATCCAATTTAGAAAAAACAAAAAAAATCATTGCCCCCTGACCATAAGCAAGGTGCAGTGTTTTAAAATTTCCCTTTCAAGATAATTGCTGTAGACCTTAGAAAAATGAATCTAATAGAAGAAAAAAAGAAAGGCAAAGGGAGCCCAGTGATTTGAGTATGAATATGCAGGATTAAAACATCTTTTCCCCTTGAAATACAACCTCTTACCTTGGTGGAAAGTCCTGTTACTTTAGCTTTGTCTCAACTCTCACTCTCAAGGCTGGCTGGGCTTGTCAGTCAAGACCATCTGTGCTGGAATGAGGTTTCTTCCAAAGACCTGATTTTGATTTTCTAGGAGCTACACCTGACCTCATACACTTAAAGAGGAACGTCTTCATTTCTGCTTGCTGTCTCCCTTCCTGCCTAAATAGGTGCTTGCCTGATACGCTATAGGCAGGACAGCGGGAGGCGGGTTATTGGGTTTTCGGAGAAACCATTTCCTTTTCGTACGACATAGCTGCAGAACCCGGGAAGTGCAGAGATTCAGCCAGAAGTGTTTGCGGGCTTTGCCTGAGGACAAAACATCCAGGCCAAAGTGAAGCATTTAGTCAAAGCCAGTGGGCCTAGTCTTTCCAACCCTTTCTTTGTTTTTTTTTTTTCCTACTCGAAAGTTGTTAGAATGAATTCACCTTGATTTTGGTGGGTTTCCTTGTGGATATTTGTTTGGACTGATTGCATTCATACACATGCTTGTCAGTAGTTTCAGCCCTTCTGTGACCTAATCTGGGCCCAATTGATAAATATTACAAGGCGGGTGCTATGAAGATGAGGAAATGGGAGAGAGTGGGCTTCACAGAAAATTATGAGAGCCCCTGACTTTAGAGGCTTCCATTCAAATGAAGCCACCATCTAATGGTTAAATAGATCCATTTAAATAAATGCATAAAGTACAAGAGCGTCATCCCTCTTGTTGGAGCTGGACGATTAAATAAGACTGAATTAAAGATATTATTATTGATAATAATGGTAAACGACACCGTTTATTGAGCATCTATTATGTGCTTGGCAACATTATCATGTGGGAGGTACTAGCTCTATTTGGATGACAGAAAGCAGACCCTGTGAGGTGCCAAGGTCACAGAGCAAGTAGTGGCGGAGACACAGGTCCGAGTCCAGAGTCTGTGCTCATGTGGCCCCAGATGAAGAAAATGAGACAGATTCTCATGATGTGACTTACTCATGCACGGGTGCAAAACTTGCTAATGGATAAAGCAAAATAATAATAAAAGATGCTGGTCTGAGGACCTGGGATTGTCTGGGTTCAAAACTGAGTTATAAATACAATTCCAATCATGAAACTCTCCATATGACACTGGATAAGTTACTTAAACTCTCTGAGCCTCTACTTCTTCATCTCCAAAACAGGCTAATAATGCTTAGTTCATAGCATTGTCGTGAGGCTTAAATTAGATACACCATGTTATGTGCTGAACTCAGGACTTGGCATATGGTATATAATTGATAATGTTGGTTATTGTGCGGGTCTTCAGGGACAGCAGGTGGATATTTGTCCAGGGGGCTTTTCTTGACCTTTTACCCTCACGCCTCCACCTCCACTGTTCCCTGCAGAAGTCCTGCAGTGTCAGCCATTATGCTCTTACACTGCTAACTCCCTTGAGGTCAGAGAAGCAGGTGGCTGGGGATGGAAGGCAGTCAGGACCTTGGCCAACATGCCAGTTGAAGGTCCTGGCCAATGGCCTTGACTTTGCCAGCGCTAACCTTTTTTATACCTGACAAGGCAAACTACCACGTGTCAGGTCAAGACAAGAACAGGGGTGCGAGGAGAGAGCCAGCCCGTGAGATAGGAACAGGGGTAGGCCAGAAACCCCCTGGAGGTCACTTTCAGCCCTATAATTTGATATTGGCATAAAACTGAAGGCAATACATTTAACTCTGAGACATTCCCACCTCCCCACCTGACCTCAGTCTGGGCAATCTTCCTGTTAGTCAAGAGAACAAGCCATAAATCTCCCTGTGGACGGGAGTGCTGGATGCACAATAAACTCTGCTGTCTCCCCTGTTTCCAAGAAAGGGTTGATGGATCCTTCCCCTCACATTTATTTCAGCACAGTAGAATTTCAACAAGACAGAAATAGAAGCCAGAAAGCTTGGTCCTGTCAAAAGCTCTTAATATAATTATGAGAGTCAGGCCTCTGCATGTACCACCCTCCAGCCCACGAATAATTAGGGTGCAAGAGGCCGGGAACTGAATGGAGGTGGGGGAGGAGTGGGGAGAGACTAGTGTAATGGCTGCTGCTTCTCTGCTGGGATGCCCCAGTCCTGCAGACTCCCTGGGAATTCTGCAGCTTCATAAAAGCTCCCCTTAGAGCTTGGATCATCCCAGGCAGTAATTAGTGGCTCTAATAGTTTCAGCTGATGCGTTATGGCTGTCCCGCCTCAACTCCCTTTTTACTGAAGATTAGTTATATAGGGATATGCCCTCATCACCCCAGACATCCACAGTATATGCAGAAGGTAGCCGGGACACGTAGGCCATGGCACCAGGCTTCGGGTCTGATGGGGACCTCAGAGGCAGGCCCAGCCTGAGCATTCGGGCTACCAATGGGAAGGCAGAGTCCCTCATCCCTGGAACATTTGCTTTCTGTTTAGTGTTTAATTTTCTCTCTGAAAGGCAATCTATGGAATGGAAAAAAAAAAAAAAAAAACCAGTCCCTAAAGTCCATTCGAGCTTTCTCTTCTCCAGGTTAATTTCCATTCTGATGCTTACGCAGCTCCCACCGCAGAGTTAGGCATTTGTTACTCTAATTCCAGGGTTTGCTGTTTTGTCAGGGGCCTGTGCTGTTCCATTTCAGGGTTTGGAGCAGAATTACCGAGCTCAGTGTCAATGGAGGGGCTCAGGAGGGGCCCAACAGCCAGGGAAAGAGCTCTCCATGGATTCTTTCTTCCCAGCCCCAGAGGTAGGCTGTCCTTTAGCTCTGCTGGCTGCCACCTGGCTCCAGAGCATCCATTCTACACTAGTGGTACGGTGACAGAGCCCTGTGCTCTGTACATGGAACGGACTTGGGTCCCCAGAACCTGCTCCTCCATGATTCTTCACTTGGCCTCTGTTGACAGTGGTGCTGCCTATATCCTTAAGAGACACCTCAGCTTAGTCCTTAAAAGCACTCTCTTGAGTCACGCTGGATTGCTTTGGTTTGAATCTAAGAACTGCCACTTACCAGCTATGTGACTTTGGACAAGTCCTTTAACTTCTCAGTTTCATCATCTATAAATTGGATACCAACAGTACAGGGCATTAAATGAGTTACCATTGTTGTTAGCATTAAATGAGTCTGTAATAGATATAAATTGCCTGTAAGAGTGTCGGGCACAGAGTCAGGGTCAGCAGGTGGTGACTATAATCACTATTACTGTTATTAGTCCCTCCTGGGGCTGGCCTGGCTGCAGAGGCAGGAGCTGAGTGCCCAGCAGGATGTGCCCTGCATCTCAGCGGGGCAGGGTGTGAAGGGGTGGCCATCCCTGCTGGGTCCACCGGATGCTAACTGCCTGGTACCCACACACTAGATTCTCCTGGACCAATGGGTACTTCCATCCCTTCACAGGCTCCATGTTATCCCTCCAACCCACCTGGCCTGGGGACTCCTGGAATGTGACTTATTTGAGGAGGACAGGCAGGCAGGGAGGAAATCAGGAATTCTGATTCTCATCCTCAGAGGGATTCAGTCCCTAGGCCAAGGCCACTCAACTAGTAAGTGGTATTGCAGGAGCTCACACGCACACTGGCTTGACTCCCAGGGGCGCACTTGCCTACGAGGCCCCTTGGGGTGACGACCCTTTGGCCAGGGGCCGCTCTGTGTCATTCCAGGCTGTGGAGTGGTGAGTGGTGTGAACGGTTCCAGCAGCGAATCTCTGAAAACAGAAGTGAGACTGTTTCATAGCCTCCAAAGGCTGGAGACAGGCTCTGGTTCGAGACTCTCCAGGAGGGAGAAGCTGGCCGTCTTTGAAGGCCTCACCGAAAGAAGCACCCAGCCTCTCCAGACACAGGGTGAGCTGTCACCTTCAGGCCAAGAGTGGAGGACAGAGCCTGAAATGCCTGGTCACCAGTTCCACCCTTATGGGACCCAAAGCCTCACCAATCTGTGCCCCTGCCCGCTGGCAAGGGCCACCAGTATCAAACCAGGGCCTGCTCCCTGCTGCCCAAGGGCCCTCCCTTCCGGGCACGTGTGGATGAACCCTCGGCTCCCACCAAATGAGCTTCCGGGCAGGAGGATGGGCAGCTGTCTCTGTCAGCCACCCCTCTGCAACTTCCTAACTTGTTTTGTGGCACGCTGCTAGCTGCACAAGTTGGCTGCTGCAAAGTGTAGAAATGCCAACTGGAAGTCCGCGGGCACATCAGAGCTCCAGGCTGCACTGGGCCTCCAGCAAGCCGGGCAGGGTCCAGCGAACCCCAGGAGTCTGGATCTCCTGAGGGCTGTTCTCGGCCTTGCGTGGTCAGACCTCCATGTCTGCAACCTGCCCCACCCCCGTCTCCCCCCCTGCCCAGGGCCTTCCATGCTGCACTCCCCCTTCAAAGAGGCCAGGCCCTTTACCTGCCTGTGATTCTCTCCCTGTTCAGGCTCTGGTTATATCACCTGGGGAACGGCTGTTTTAGGCTGTATTTCCCTAGATCAAGAGTATTCCAGCTTTGTTCCCAGCAGGCCAGGCAGCCCCAGGGTGATCTAAGGAGCTGCCAGTGTCTTTGGTACTGGTCACTTCCCAGCCATAACCTCCTCAGGTCCCGGCTTTCCTGTAATCTTTATGTACCATTATCAGCAAAGGTCAAGGATCTGGGCCCCTAAGGCATTCCCTTGTCGGTCTAGAGCCTTCACTGCCCCTGTTAAGAGATCCATCTTCCTGAGGCCCCTACAGAAGAGGAGGGGTGAAGTGTCGAGGACAGAGCCTGACTTTGGGGCCGGATCTGGGCTCCAGGACTGGGATGTTGAGTAGCTCTGGGCAAGGGATAATTCTAGCACTCAGAATGCTCCCCACACAGTAAAGAGAGTGGTAGCTCCACTGTCATTATGTGGGCAGCCCAGGCCACTGTGCACACAGTGTTCCTCAGATGCCTGTGAAATGGTTTCCCAGTAAGCCCATGACACCCAGGCTGCTGGTGAGCTTGGGCTCCCGCTGAAAGCAGGCTGCGCTTGTTTGGCAGAAAGGGAAAGGAATGGCCTTGAACCTGGCCGCCTCCGGAAAGAGGTAGCAACAAAATCCAGATCTTCCCTGAGCAGAAGAGCTAAGCATTGAAGGGCATGTGCAAAAGAAAGTGAAGAGGAGATAGCAAGGGCGCCACACATAACTGGCCTATTTTGCCTTTTCGCACATCCTCAGGCAACTTCCAGATTCTGGAGTTTCCTGCCCAGCCACCCTCCGTAGACCAGGCCCCTCACTTTGCACCTCATTCATATCCCGTTGTTTCATGGTCTTGCTCTTTGCAGGGACAGCTGATTCCCAGCGCTGATCCTTGAGACTGCAAACACTTCTCTGTGTTGGGAGGATGGTCGGTAGAAACATGTGGTCTGCTCAAGGCATTCTGGAGGTTCTAAAGATTGGGAGTTCTATGCAAGAATTGGAGGAGGTGGACAGGCAGGACTTCCAGCTAACGAGCCTCCTGGGGAGCTTTGGAATCCCACCACAGGCCTCTCTGCCGGCACAGTTGACGACCAGGAAAAAAAGTGAGCAGATGGACAGAGATGTGTGTGACTGAAAGATCAGGCTGTTAGGGCTTCCCTGGTGGCGCAGTGGTTGAGAGTCCACCTGCCGATACAGCGGACACGGGTTCGAGTCCCAGTCCGGGAAGATCCCACATGCCACAGAGCGGCTAGGCCCGGAGCCATGGCCGCAGAGCCTGCGCGTCTGGAGCCTGTGCTCTGCAACGGGAGAGGCCACGACAGTAAGAGGCCCGTGTACCACAAAAAAAAAAAAAAAAAAAGAAGAAAAAGATCAGGCTGTTGGATGCATGGATTGGTCCTCTTGGATGTTGGGAGGTGTGCTGGCTGGAAGAGAGGTTAGTCCCACAGAAGAGCCTGGCCCACCACGTGTCCATCTGGCTGTGGGGCCCATACTGCCTCCCCCGGGGCTGCCTGCATGCAGAAAGGCAGGGAAGTCTCAAGGAACAAGATGCACGAGCTGGGCAGGCGTGCAGAAGCCAGCAGCACACCTGGGCTCCTTCCTGTCCTGGGGAAGCCTCACAAGGAAACAGCACCCCCTACCCCAATTCTGTCCCATGAGAGTATCCAGAATACAATCACAGAAGAGGCATGTTGGTCCATTTTCAATGCTACAGACATAAATTAGGCAATTTCCCTGATACCTGAACTGCCCCACATGACATTTGATTCAGTTCTTCATAACCAGCATCAGTAACTACTGATCTCCAAAGCAATGAATGAAGCTGCCCGAGGTTCTGCTGAAGAAGGTGGGTCCTGCCCCAGCCAGAGGTGTTCTGAGCCGCCAGGCGCCACTTCCCAAGTCCCTCCCATCAGTTATTTCTGGCCTTATCTTATCGATCCTTTTAATAGCAGGCAGTAACAATTTATTAGCACTTTTCCAGCGTCTCTGCCCCCTGGCTAGATCTTTTGCCATCCTGAGAGCTGAAGTAATATTTCTTCTAAATCTAGCTCTCTTCAAGGCGCTACAGGAGGCCAGTCTGAGTGAGTCAGGGATGCTACAGAGAAGGAAGAGTTAAGACATTTCCATTTTGCCACTTCTTATTTATGAACAAATAAATCTGTTGGTTACAACTGAACAACTGTATGGGGCTGGGGGGAGGGGACTACAGAGACCAGATGAAAACAAGCCATCTTTGATTTCCCTTTACAGAATATAATTTTTTTAATTAAAAAAAATGTTAATACAGTTTTAAATGTTACTTTCTACTTACAGTTATTACAGAATATTGGCTATATTCCCAGAGTTGTACAATAAATCCTTGAGCCTTCCTTACCCTCACTACCCCCCCCCAGTTTGTCCCCCTCCCCGGTAATCACTAGCTTGTTCTCTCTGTGAGCTAATTTGATTTTTAAAAGTGGGTTAGGAGGTGAAAGGACAGCACAGCTTGAGCCCGGTGGGTCGGGGGCTGGACTTCCCGGCAGCCCAGCCTCCCTGCCCTGCTCTTGTGACTCAAACTTTTGGTGCTTCAGTTTTACCCACGACCAAAACGAGGTAAGGAAGAAGCCACTTCCCTAACTCATGACCCACTAGTTGATTCCTGACCCTTCCGGAGAATGAAGAACTACCGGGAAGGCGCTGGCGGCCCGCGCGCCGGCAGGGGGCGCCCGACTGCGGGAAGGAGGAGAAATTCAGGAGTAACTGGGCCGCGGCGAAGGGGCCTCGGCAGCCCTTCTGGCTTCTCAGTTATCCTCCGGCCCCAGCCAGGAAGCAGTCAGGGACTCGGCCTGGGCAGGCGTCTGGGGCCGTATAAACTCAAAGCGGTTATCCTGTTGGTGGCTGAAAGGAAAGAAGCCAGGAAGAGGCCAGGGACTAAGAAAGTCCCACTGTGGGACCAGCGCTGCAGGCTTTCGGGCTAGAGTTGCCTTTGGAACCAGAGTGACTGCTTCCCAGAGGAGGGACTGCTGGCCCAAGGCTGCTTCACCCTCCCCACAAAGGCCCTGCTCTGTTACCCTCCAGTCCTCTGCCCAGCACCTCCCACTTCCCAGAGCCGATCCACACCCCAGGCACCAGCTCCCCGCGCGTGCGCAGTGCCAGCCCTTGCTCCCACTATCCACCTGATTCTAATTTGCCCAGTAACAGACGTCACTGTGCTCAGAGCAAAACAGAGGCTCAGAAAGGGTAAGTGACTTGTCCAAGACCACACAGCTAGTAACTGGCTTCAAATGCAGTCCATCTGCTTTATTGTTTACTTATTTTTCCAATATTAATACTATAGTAAGTTACTGACATATTGTTTTATATATAGAACTTTAATATATTTGTAAAATTATGCAATATCTTAAATTATTTTATAGTTAATTACTATTTTTATTATTACTGTTGAGGTTTTATTTATTTTTCGAATAGGCAGTAGTGCATGCAATTCAAAATTCAAAATATACCAAAGGAATGCAGTGAAAAGTCCCCCACCTCAACCTTTGTCTTTCAGCTGCTCAGGTCCCTCCTCTCCTCAGGAGCAACCACAGTTAATCTGTTTCTTGTGTATCTTTTCAGAGACAGCGGAATAGATAAAGATCCAGGGGTCCACTAGCCAAAGAATGTAGGCAGCCTCTAGAAGCTGCAAAAAGCAAGGACACAGATTCTTCTCTGGGACCTCCAGAAAGAGAAACAGCCTTACTGACCCCTTGATTTTAATCCCTTAAGACCCACTGCAGACTTCTGACCTCCAGGATAATAAGGGAATAAATCTGTGTTGTTTTAAGCCACTAAGTTTGTGACCATTTGTTACAACATCTATAGAAAACTAATATGAGTTCCCAGTTTATAACTTATCAAATAAATATTAGATTAAATATTTAAATAGGAATACCATACAAACAAGCCAAAAAACTTGTGGGGAGAGTAGATCTTATAATTATGGCTTCAAAGAGAGTGAAAGCATTTGTAAAAACCTCTATATATTAAAAATAAACCTATAAATGAAATTATCATGCAAGTTACAAACTGGAAAAATATTTGAAATGTATAAAATGAACAGAGAATCATCTTGAATGGTAAAGTTAAGGGTGATTTTCTACAATGAATGTGCTTTTTTTTTTGTAAAGAAGATACATATTTCAACAGAAAGAAATCGTTACTGTGGCAGTTGTATTAAAAATGAATTAGAGACAAGTATGGGCACTTCACCAAAGAAGATATAGGGATGGCAAATAAGTGTATGAAAAGATGCTCCACATCATTAGTCACTAGACAAATGCAAATTAAAACTACATTGATACACCACTGCACACCTATTAGAGTGGGTTAAATTAAAAAGACGGACCATATCAAGTGCTAACGAAGACATGAAGCCACTGGAGCTCTCACACTCTGCTGGAGAGGATGTAAAATGGTGCAACCACATTAGAAAACTTGAAAGATAAGCATACACCTACCATATGATGCAGCCGTACCACTCCTAGGTATTTTCCCCAAAGAAATGAAAGCATGTGCCCATACAAAGACGTATATGCCAATGTTTATAGCAGTTTTATTTTTAATAGCCCCAAAGTGGAAACAACCTGTCCATCAACAGGTTTCTGGATAAACAAATCGTGGTATATCCATACAATGGAATGCTACCCAGCAATAAAAAAGAATGAACCATTGATATCTGCAACAACACGGAGAGATGTCAGAATAATTACACTGCATGAAAAAAGACAGACCAAAAAAAAAAAAAAATGACTACATACTGTATGGTTCCATCTATAAAATTCTAGAAAATACAAACAAATCTATAGAGGCAGAAAGCAGACCAGTGGTGGCCCGCGGATAGGGTGGAGCGGGGAGGGGAGAGAGGGAGGGGTCACAGTGGTGCACAGGGAGACTTCAGAAGGGGTGGGTATGTTTACTATCTTGCTTGTGATCATGGTCTCACAGGTGTACACAGACACTGAAACTCATCAAATTATGTACAGTTTGTTGTATGTCAATTATACCTTAATAAAGTGGTACTTGAAAATGGTTTGATCTTGGAAAGAGATGGAAGACACTTAAATACATAACACTAAGTGAAAGAAGCCAATCTGAAAAGGTTACATGCTCTATTATTCCAACTATATGACATTCTGGAAAAGGCAAAACCAATGGAGGCCATAAAAAGATCAGTGGTTGCCAAAGGTTGGTGGGGAGAGAAGGATCGACAGGCAGAGCCCAGAGGATTTTTAAGGCAGTGAAATTATTCTGTCTGACTGAGTATCCACTATAATGGTGGACACATTTGTCCAAACCTATTGAATTTACAACACCAAGAGTGATTTGTAATATAACCTATGGACTTTGGGTGGTTATGATGTGTCAATGTAGATTCATCAGTGGTGACAAATGTTCCGCTCTGGTGTGGGATGTCGATGGTGAGGATGGCTTGTGCATGTGTGGGACAGGGTGTATGGGAGAAATCGCTGTACTGGCTGCTCAACTTTGCTGCGAACCTAAAACTGCTCTAAAAAGTAATGTTTCATTTTAAAAAACTGGCTTGAACCATTGAATATGTTTTGTCTCTCGTATCAGGACTCTGGGGGCAGAGGGGGTCAAGGGTTTGTTCAGGTGCTACAGATGCTACTGAGGACACAGATGCTTCCCATCTTTGGGCTGTGCCTCCCCTGTATGGTGCCATCTATAAAATTCTGTTCTCTCTGGCGCTCCCTTCCTCCACCCTCTACCCCAGAGGGTTCAGTGATGCTCACTGGGGTTCCCACAGGCCTTTCTATATAACTTCATTGTCCTTCTGTCTAGACTGCCTTATGTGGGCATATGTCTTAACGGCCAGACATGAGCTTCTAGAACCACTCCTCTTTCATTAGGGGAGTCCCGGGACCTAGCCCAGTTATGCTTGAAAAAGTGAACTTGAATAGGAAGAAAAGCCAATGGAGCTAGAAGAGGTCCCAGAGAGGACACAAGGCAAAGGTGGGAGGTGGGAGGTGGTAGGCTAGGAGCGGTGTCAGTACAGAAGCGAGTACTAAACACTGGAAGACTTCAGTACTGAAGCAGCAGAAATGATCAAGATCTAGAATGACAAAGGACATCACTTGGATGAGCTAAGAAAAAACAGACCTGGGAATATCGCTCTGAAATTAAAAGGAGAGAGTTTTAAAACAGAGATGGCACAGCTGGCCTCATGGGACAGAATTCTCTGTTCATTCAACATATGGAACTTATTATCTCAAAGAGGTCGTTCAGGGAAGACTACAACAATTTTTAAGAGGTTAAAAGCTACTAAATGGACAAGGTGACCACACTTGTTACTGCCAGGCCCCGCAGCCTCACAAAACACCCTCTCCCGATCTCAGTTCTCCAGAGGTATCTTTGGGCTGGATGAATCACGTGCGTCTGAAGTGAGCCTCAGATTATCCATGCTTCATGGCTCATCAGATCGAAAATCACCTCTGTGGGGCAGAGATTCCTGATAGCAGGAGAAAGAATAGGAGATGCTCCTGACCCCAGTATTGTACAGTCATTTCAGCAGTGACTGACTCTTCCTTGCCGGCCATCCCAGGCAGAATTCCAGAGACGCCCTGGAGGTTCTGGCCCCAGTCTTAGTCGGCTGGTGGCCAGCAGGCCCTAGCATTGGAATCAGGATGGTTCCTGCATATCAGGACCACTGCTGTTCTGAAGCCACTTATCTGCGGAGTACAGACGCTCTCTAAAGAGTCCAGCCCGCTAATTGCAGACTCAGAGTCTTTAAGGAACATTTGAGCTGAATCAGGTTGGGATTCTCCGCTGAGCATAGCTTTTCTATTCTCTAAGTTCACTGGAAGCACCGGAAAGAAATCTTGCAGCAATAGCTGAATCTCATTCACCTGCATCCCAGCCCCCCAGCCTTAAGCTGCACCCAGTTCTAGGAGTCTCTAAGGTCTAAACCCAGTTGGCCATTTCCTCCCACTCCCAGCTTGGGCATTGCCAGGCGGCTCTCCAAACCCCTGGCTGCCCGTGATGGGCCCTGGGGTCTGGGGTCCTCCCCCGATCCCAGTACTTCTTCCAGCAGCTGCTCCCAGATTTGCTCTCCTCAACCCAGCAACCTCTGTCTCCTTCCCTTCTCTTTGAGCAGAAGGCCCCCTCTTCTCTTTCCCCAAGAGGGCTGAGACCATCCTCACCAGCTTTCTTCCTTTTCTCCTTATCTGATCTCCTTTGTGAGCCTGATATGTTAAGTTTTCTCTGTTCTTCCAAAAACCAAAATCACTGCCTCTCTAGGACTTGCCTTCCCCTCTCCGTTTCCTTCCTCAACACAGCTACACAGTAACCTTTGGCTTGCGCCTCACCTCCTCCTGGCTCCTTCCCCCACCCCTCTACTGAAATGGCTCCTCCCAGAGCACCAGTGACCTCCTGGTCACCAAAGTCTAGGGCCATTTCCAGGACTTGGTTCTTTTTCCTGCCCTCACGGTCACCAGCCTGCTTACGACTCTCCTTCCCTGACTCTTCCCTGTCCTGGACCCCCAGCATTGCTTCCAATGACCCAATCAGCCAACCGCACTGCACTCTGGACCTTCTTGTTTGAATGAAAACATCTTGCTTCAAGGGCTCTCGTTACCTTCTGGACTAAATCAGCCCCCTGACATGACGGGTTGTCACAGATGTGGCCCCGGCAGGCTTGCCTGCATCACTTGTGACCGCTTATCCCTAGCCCCTTACACTTCAGTCACATCCAGATTTTTGTATCCCTCTCATTGGTTTCCATGAGTTTGCAGGTGCTGTCTCCTCTGTCTGGAATACCTCTCTTCCCACCACCACTCGCCTCTCCCCCTCAGCGGAGGAAGCCGTGCTCCTAATGCTTTTCCTGAATGTGTTCTATGCGCTTAGTGACTCGGCAGCAGCCTCAGCCCTTTGAGTGCCAGGAAGGTACCCTGTAGCCCGGTACGCAACAAACAGAGATCCTCAGTCTTCTGCTTCCACGCTGGCTCCCTCTGAAAATCCATTCCATCTCACAGTTTCAGCTTGCAGCTCAATTCAGCAGAAATGCTTGGATGCTACCCTGCAAGCACACGTTTGGCTAATTCTCAGCTCTCCGCCTTTATACCTCATGCCCTCTCCTAAGGCCAGACCCATGTTCCTGCCTGTTTGCAGGATGGAAAGTTCTGATCAGCACTGATTGCTTTCCTCTTTCTCCCCCAGCTACCAAATTCTGTCCATTCGCCCTTCACAGCCTAAACAGACAAACAAGCAAAACAAACAAAGCCCTATGCTTTGTCTTTCCTTTCTAGTACTCAATCTGGTTGTGACGGTTCATTTTCTGTGTCAGTTTGGCTAGGCCACAGAACCCATTTGGTCAAACATGAATCTAGACATTACTCTGAAGATGTGTTGAAGATGAGATGAACATTTAAGTCAGCAGACTTTGAGGAAAGCAGATTATCCTCTCAAATGTGGGTGGGCCCTGTCCAATCAGTTGAAGGCCGTAAGAGGAAAAAGACTGAGGTCCTCCAAGGAAGAGGGAATTCCACCCGCAACCCACCTTTGGACTCCAGCTGCAACATGAACTCTTCCCTGGGTCTCCAGCTGCCGGCCCACCCCACAGATTTCAGATGAGCTGCCTCTACAATCAATCATGTGAATCAGTTCCTTAAAATAAACCTCTCTCTCTCCACACACACACCCTATTGCTTCTGTTTTTCTGGAGAACCCTGACTAGCACGCTGTTCTACCTCCTAACTCGGCTCCCTGTTCCTGCGTTCACTCCCCTCCAGCCCACTCCAATGATGCTCGCTGATTTTTTTTTGTAATGTTAATTTGCTCACAAAATTTGCTGGATCCTTACTGTTTATCAATGAATGGCTGTGTTTCCCAAACATCAGATGTTTGTGTATCTTCACCACATTTGACATGAGTTTTCAGTGTCTCGTCTATACAGTTACTTGTTTTAGATTTTTCTTTACACTGACCCTTCTCAGGGATGTTTGCATTTTGGCAAGAATGTGTGAAATTTTTTTTTAACTTTTTATTTTTATTGGAGTATAGTTGATTAACAATATTGTGTTAGTTTCAGATGTACAACAAAGTGATTCAGTTATACACATACATGTGTCTATTCTTTTTCAAATTCTGTTCCCAATTAGGTTGTTACAGAATATTGAGCAGAGTTCCCTGTGCTATACAGTAGGTCCTTGTTTGTTATCCATTTTAAATATAGCAGTGTGTACATATCAAACCCAAACTCCCTAACTATCCCTCCCCCTTCCCTCCCCCCTGGTAATCTTTAGTTCGTTCTCTAAGTCTGTGAGTCAGATTCTGTTTTGTAAATACGTTCATTTGCGTCATTTTTTTTCCAGAATTCCACATATAAGCAATATATTATGATATTTCTCTTTTGCCGTCTGACTTACTTCACTCAGTATGACAATCTCTAGGTCCATCCATGTTGCTGCAAATAGCATTATTCCATTCTTTTTAACGGCAGTGTAATATTCCATTGTATATATGTACCACATCTTCTTTATCCATCTGTTGATGGAAATTTAGGTTGCCTCCACGTCTTGTCTATTGTAAATAGTGCTGCGATGAATATTGGGGTGCAAGTATCCTTTCGGGCCATGTTTTTCTCCAGATTTATCCAAGAGTAGGATTGCAGGATCATGTGGCGGCTCTATTTTTAGTTTCTTAAGGAACCTCCATACTATTCTCCATAGTGGCCGCACCAATTTACAGCAATGTGTGAATTTTTAAGATAAAAGCACTTGCAGTCCCAATCAAAAGGTGAAGAGCAGTTTTGTGGAAGGGTTTTGAGCTTTCCTAATTCCCTGCCACCACGCAAGCTGGTCCTCTTGACTTGAAGCTAAATCTCTAAGATGGAAGGTCCCAGCAAGATTGAGATGCGTGGGACTTCCCTGGTGGTCCAGTGGTTAAGACTCCATGCGCCCAGTGCAGGGGGCCTGGGTTTGATCCCTGGCTGGGGAACTAGGTTCCCGTATGCCGCAACTAAGAGCCTGCATGCTGCAACTAAAGATTCCGCATGCCACAACAAAGACCCAGCGCAGCCAAATAAATAAATACATGTTACAAAAAAAAAAAAAAGATTGAGATGCGTGACACAGATTACTACACCTCTCTTGAGTCATCAAGGCAGAGTTGGCTCCTTCATGCCACGTGTCTCTTCAGCTGAGGTTGGGAGTGAACGTTTGGTCCCACCTCTGGGGGTAGGGATGGGGGTGGGGAGTATGAATGAAGGAAGAAGAGGAAGAGAGCAAGAGACCACCCAAGTTTTCGTAACTCACTCTCTGACGTTTGAAAATACCCTATTTCATTATTTTCTAGGATTGATTTCTGCAACATCTATTCTGAGAAAAATATTAGAAAGAAACATGTAGTTTCTTTGCATCAGTTATCCCCTTTGTCAATATGAAACGACTTAGTCACTTCTCTGGGGAATTAAAGAGGTTGATTCATGGCTATGTGACCCTCTTGTCACTTCTGGTTCCTTTTTCCTTGTTCTATATCAAGACTCAGAGCCCTAGGGAAGGGCATTTTTGCACTCAGAGAAGAACCTGAAAGGAGCCTGTAAGTAAACTTTCAGAATAATCTTGATTTTGAAATTGCTTTTTTTTTAATAAGAAAAAATTAAGTATTAGTAAATTGGAATAAACAGTTGAGACTAGAGGAAACTTTACACCTCTGCCTCTATCCCCGACAGTTTACCTATGTACAGAAATATCAGAAAGTTTTTGTTAACGTTGGCCTGAGGGATCTGAATCCCTCATCTCAGGGAGGACTGCAGCTTGAGCATCTTCTTAACAGAACAGCTGTGTGGACGTGGGCCATCCCTGGCTTTTGAAGAATTGATCTGTTAGCCAAGCCTCGGGTCACAGAGAGGAGCAGGGCTGGCTCGGAAAGGCTGCCAGGCCTCACACACAGTGCCATGCTGGACTGAATTGTCCTGTAGACACTCCTCTGTTTACCCAGTAGCTTTCATTAATCTTTCCTTCCTTGTGTGAAGGTTGCTTTCAGAGAGGAAGGCGTTCACTGGCTTTCCCAAGGCAAGAACGATGAAAACAAAATTATGAGGAATTCATTTCACCTCTTGGCGCTGCTCGAGCTACTTTGGCAGGCTCAGAGAACACTGCGTTCCCGACCAATTTATAAGTTTGCAAGAGTTTTAAAAAAAGAAAGAAAGAAAAAGAGAAAAGGACAAGAAACGCTCCGTCCTCCTTTTGTCCCCCTTACGGGTGCTGGGCTTCTGCAAAATGCCAGTGCCCAGAGTGGGCTCAGCCACTCTCATTTGCCTTTATTTCAGAGACTGTGGGCTGGCAGGACTCGAGGGAGCTGTGGTCCCCAGAGGTGAAGTGACTTATCCAAGGTCACATGCAGGCCAGACCACAGGTCTCCTGTCTCCCTGCCCCGTGGTCTTTTTCTAT